>NC_035438.2:41707387-42307387 GCF_002127325.2 Helianthus annuus
GGTAGGATTTGAATTTGTTTGTTTTTGAAGGAGGATCCTTGCTTATCTTGTTTTGAGGATCCTACTTGTCTCTCCTGGATCCTCTTGTCATCCTCTAGCCGGATAAACCTGAGTGCTCGAGTTCTTACTTCATCTAAATTCCTGCAAGGTGTCATAACAAGATCATCATAGAATAATGAATCCTTAAGAAGTCCCATTTTGAAGGCTTCAACAGCCGTAGCCATATCCAAGTGGGAATATCCAAGGATTCTTTACTAAATTTAGTTATATAATCCCTTAATGATTCATTATTATTTTGAGTTATCCTGTACAAATCACTGGTTAATTTTTCAAATTTTCTACTACAAGAGAATTGGTTATTGAATAAATTAACTAAATTAGCAAATGAAGTAATAGAGTAAGGGGGAAGACTTAGCAGCCATTTAAGGGCTGATCCAGTAAGAGTAGATCCAAATCCTTTGCATAGGCATGCTTCCTTCAATTTTTCTGGGATAGGATTGATCTCCATCCTTTCCCTGTATTGTGCTATATGCTCCTCTGGATCCGTTGTGCCGTCATACAACTTCATGGTAGGGATATGGAACCTTTTGGGTACCTCTGCATCACAGATTGGTGGTGCAAAGCGAGATACCTTGTGGCTCCCATCTGCAATCTCTGGGATAGGCTTGACTACCCCTGGAACACTTGAGATCATGTCCTTTAGTTTCTGTAGTTCCCTGGCCATAACATGATTGGTACCTGTATCCTGCATGAATCCAAGGTTAGTAGTAGGATAATTATTTAAAGTGTTACCTCCCATTGGGTTCAAGTTAGGGAATCCATATTGCTGGGATTCTGGAACAACGGAGGGACCAGTGGAAGCAATGGTCTGCATTGGAATGAAGTCCCCTTGATGGACATCTAGACTCCCTGTTTGCAAACTTTTTAGGGATCCTGGCATCTGTAAGGATCCTGGTATCTGGGATGATCCTGGAACGAAGGAGGATCCTTGAACCTGGGATGATCCTGGAATAAAGGAGGATCCTTGGCCCTGGAATGATCCTGGGATAAAGTAGGATCCTTGAAACTGTTGTGCCCCCGGGTAGGCTCCCGGATTCATGAAGGATCCCATATATTGAGGATAGGATCCTGCTGGCTGAAAATACGAGCTCGATGTCTGAGTCATTGCTGCTGACTTGAGATGTAATCCTCTCGTCTCCCCTGTGATCTGTACGTCTGGGATCCCTGATGGCTGAGAGGTGACCATTGGAGTCTCAAAACTCAAGGATTTTGGCATCAGTGGGGAATGATCCTCTGTCGCTTTCTTTTGTCTTTTGAGATCTCCAATCTCCCTGAGGATCCTGTCATTAGTTTCATCCTGCCGCTGCATACGATCCTTCATCTGCAAAATTAAAGCAAACACATCACTAGTACTGGGAATAGAAGAATTTATAGCAGAAGAAGATGGAGGTTTAGAGAAAGAAGGGGTTGGTCTCTTCTCAGCATTTCTCTGGGATCCTGCCGGTGGAGGAGGTAGAGTGGTTTGTGCTGAGGTGACTGCAGACATCGCTGTGGAGGTGTTCTTCAATGATGAAGCCATGCAACTCTTTGAAATGATTTCGAACAAAAGATTTTCTTTATGAATGAAGCACCAATTGCCCCACGGTGGGCCGCCAAACTGTTTTGGTCAAAAATCACACAAGGATAATGTAACCAAACTTTATGTAAACGGGGTATGATGCTTGGTTAGCTATGAAAGTAAAGGATCACTTCTGTGATAAAGATACAAAGACACAATGATTTATACGAGGAAAAAGCCCTTGATCAATGTATGATCTCCGGCATAAAAAACCTCGGGTGATGGCAACTACCGATCACCAACTTCAATATAATAAAATGTAGTTACAACTTCGGATGATAATGAGCTGAGTACAAGGATCACTGAGTGTCTAAGTGTTCGAGAGTTGTGTCGTATGTTGTGTGTGTCCTTCCGAATGAGGAAGATGGGTATTTATACATGTGTAGGTAACTTATTTTAGGTAGATAGACCACTAATCAGCTCATTACCCCTTTAGAAATAAAGATAATCTAGCCTAAATTGCTGCCCATTAATCAAGCTAAGTTTCCATATCCGGTACAACGTCTATCTCCAATTTAGCTCTTGCCATATTTGTGAAAACGCGTCCCTGGATCATGATGTGTAGGGCATATCCTGCTAGGTGTTCCTGCAAAACAATTTTGTAACGAGTGGAAGTGACCGTTAGTGTAAGGATCACCATATCGTCCCATGATCCTGATCCTGAAGTCTGGCTGAGGATCACTATCTGCCAAAGAAACAAGGATCACTGGTCAGGATCACGTATAAGGATCATTTATGGTAAAATCTAGCCCCAACACACCCAATCCTTCTTTTCCCTGACCGGAATATCTTACATCCAAGCCATGCCGATGATCTGGAGGGTTTTGTATACCCTTGAAAGGATCATCGAGCAGGAGGGGATAGATTTAGGCATGGCTGAGTTAGAAGAACTGTATGATCTTACCACCTTTGGTTCCCATCGCTATCTGTTCAAATGAAGGCCTGGGGAGGAGCATCCAATCTTCAAAGCCACCAAGAATGATACCAACTGGAAGCGGCGCTTCTTTTTTATGAGAAGAGATTCTATCCCTGATGGGAAGGATCTACCCAAGAAGTGGGCTACCCATGGTAGGATGAAGGATCCTGAGGAGGATCACCATAGAACTTATCCTTCAGAATAAGGATCACTGACATTCTTTTGCTTTTTTGTTGTGCAGCTATCTCCGTTTCACACCTCAGATTAACTCCTGCTGCTAAAGAGAGACTCTTGGCTTTCAAGAGACTTGATCCTGAAACAAGAACTTTCAAGACTACCACCCAAGATTCTCAGGAAGTATCCTCTGGTTCTGTCACGATGTCAAGTAAGTATCCTTGTCTAAAGGTTCAATTAAATAATAAAATTTAAGTAAAATTAATATACTTATCTTGTTTTGGTTGTGTAGGTGCTGGAAAATCCACCAAGTCTGCTTCGAAGTTCAGCATCACCGATCTCACCAATGTCAAATCCTCGAGAAAGAAGACTCCTGCTAGCCCCACTGCTTCAATCCCCAAGGCACCCCTCAGAGGGAAGGGAGGCAAGAAAAGAAAGGCCTCCGAAGCTGAGGATCTGCAAGGCCTCCCCTTGATCCGCCAACAATTCATGGACTACTTCAATGAGGTAAGGATCACTGTCTCTGCTTGTATATCCTGCTTGTATGAGGATCATTTGGTCCTGACATTATCCTTTGTCTCCCTTGCAGAAATTTGCTGAGATCGAAACCTATGTTGGCCACGTTGAGGATCAGGATAGCAAGATTGCTGATCTTCAACAGGTTGCCGTGCTGAAGGACCTCAAGATAGCTGATCTTCAGAAGGATCTCTAGAACACCAAGAATGAGGCTGCCAAGATGCTGATCAACTTTGATTATGAGAAGCACGAGATCACCCAGGATGCCAAGGTCTCCGCCGCCATAGCAATGTACAAGATCCAGCTGCAAATGGCCATGGAAGCTCAGGATCCTGCTTTTGACAAGAGCACCTGGGATGTGGAGGGCTGGAAGGCAAGGCTGGCTGAACTGGAGGACGATGAAGAGGCTGAGGAGATCCTGACACTTGAGGCTGGAGGCAGTGGCAAGGATCAGGGTGGTGTGGCAAGCGGAGCTGGTGGTGAAGATGCAGCGAAGGTCTAAGCTGCAGGATTGGGCGATGAAGGAAACTTCTAGACATAACCGGAGCCCAATTTTTTTTTGTTTAGTGGTTGTTTTGTTGAACAATGATGGTCTGTACTCTTGAACAATAGTTTTAGGTTTAAGGATCAAGGATCCTTCAGACAATAGGCAGGATTGCAAATGGTGGAGGGATCCTCTGTTTGGGGGATGAAACCATTGTGATCCTGCCGCCTTTATGTTCTTGCACAACTTCAAACCTATTATCATGGACACCCTTTACCTACCCCAGCGGACGGGCCACGTTTTGCTGGTAGATGCTTGGGGTAGGTAATTTTGACAACCTTTGAAGGGTTAGTCTTTTTTGTTAATAAATAAAATCTTAACCTCTTGTCGCTTATCCTGTGTTGTTATCCTTTTGGTTCCTTTGATTCTCAATTGTTTTGGTATACACTTATTAAATCAGTAGTTTTAAATAAGTCAGATTGAAAACATTTAGGATATGATCCTTGATCAAATATCCTGTAGTTGTAAAACCCCAAAAAGTAGTATATGTTTTAAGGATCATAAGTTCAGTTGTCAAAGTATAAGGGTTATTCAAATAAACAATGAATAAGATAAAAATAGTTAAGGATCATACCTGAGGATCCAAGTTAGGATCCTAACCATAATCAGGATAACTATAAGATAAACCTTAGAGAGAAATAAGGATCAAGGATCCTTAGTTGTTTAACTTCAAAGACCTGAAATAGAGCATAACTTGGGACTAAGCCAATATAAAATAAGAGTTAGCAACTGGGGACAAGCCCAAGGATAACTGGGGACAAGCCCAAGGATAACTGGGGACAAGCCCAAGGATAACTGGTGACAAGCCCAAGGATAACTGAGGACAAGCCCAAGGATCGTATGTAAACTGGAGTATGGCCCTAACTGGCGACTATCCAAACTTAGTGACATGAAAATGCCAAAACCTTAGCTAACGTGAAAACGTTAGAAACCTTAGGAACGGATGTATGGTACGTCTACCATTATACGTAGGATCCTAGGTATAGCCAGTACAATGGAATTATCAGCCCCTAAAGCGAGTACTGGTCCCAATGCCTTGAACTATACCAGGATCATCATGCGCTACAGGCGAAACTGGGGTCAAGCCCAAATAACTGGGGTTAAACCCAAGGATCTGGATTGCTTCTGTAGATAATCAACATTATGCTAAGGATACCTGAACTTTCAAAACTCAAAGTCTTGTGAGAGAAGGATGAAGGACACATGATCCTTATCCTTGTATGAGAAAATAAGTAAAGTGAAATAGTTCAGGATTTGGACATTACCAGAGTAAGGATCAATGAGAATTTAAGGATCCTTCGAGGATACCCCTAATGTAAGGATCATAGGCGCCAGGAGGATCCTGCTCACATGAAATATTTTTTTCAAATGGACAGCATTCCAAGCTCTTGGTAACAAATCACCTTCCATGGTCAGCAATCTATATGCCCCCTTTCCTGCTTCAGCTTCAATCAAATAAGGGCCTTCCCACTTTGGTGCCAACTTTCCATCAGCAGGATTGGTGGTATTCTAGAATGCTTTCCTCAATACCATATCCCCAACTTGAAACTTCCTGATCCTGACATTTTTGTTATAAGCACCAGCCATTCTTTGTTGATAACTGGCCATCCTTATCCTTGCTAGCTCCCTGATTTCTTCAATAGTATCCAGGTCTTGAGCCAAGTTCTCATCATTTTCCTCAGGATCACGGGTACTTGTTCTAGCAGTTGGAACCACCATTTCTGTTGGGATCACTGACTCTGCCCCAAATACCAAAGAGAATGGAGTCTAGCCTGTAGCATTCTTGGGGGTTGTCCTATCAGCCCAGAGTATATAGGGTAGTTCTTCTGCCCATTTCCCTTTCTTGGATCCAAGTTTCTTTTTCAAATTGTTGATGATGATCTTGTTGGATGATTCTGCTTGACCATTAGCTTGTGGGTGGACTGGTGTTGATGTTATCATCTTAATCCCCCAGCTGTCACAAAAGTTAGTGGTTCTGCCCCCAATAAATTGGGAACCATTATCACATATAATTTCAGAAGGAATGCCAAATCTAGTTATAATATTTCTTTTAATGAAGGATATAACTTCCTTTTCTCTGACTTGGGCAAAAGCTTCAGCCTCTATCCACTTGGAGAAGTAATCAGTCATAGCAAGCATGAACACTTTCCCACCAGGTGCCTTAGGGAGCTTACCAACTATATCCATCCCCCATCTCATAAATGGCCAAGAGGAGGATATAGGATGTAGAAATTCAGCCGGCTGATGAAGGATCTTGCTGTGTCTTTGACAAGGATCACACTTCTTAGCATACTCTACAGCATCCCTTTTCATAGTTGGCCAGTAGTATCCTGTCCTTAAGATCCTTGAGAACAATGCCCTGCCCCCAGTGTGGTTTCCAAAATGTCCTTCATGAAAGTCTTTTAAAACTTCTTGAACTTCAGGATCCTCAATGCATCTTAAATATGGTCCTGCAAGAGATCGCTTATAAAACATATTATTTAAGATTGTGAATTGAGATACCTTAATTTTGAAAGCCCTAGGATTTTCTCCAATAGGAATCTCTCCGTGTTGTAAGTATCTCATGAATGGTGAGATCCATGATCCTGATCCTGGATAAGATTGAGTATCCTCACTAGGGATAATTGTAGAATCCTTCCCTATTTCCATAGCCACATGATCCTCGATAGCAGGAGCCAAAATATGGATAATGGGGATGCTTATATCCTCCGGGATCTTCAAAGATGATCCTAAATTAGCCAATGCATCAGCTTCTGTATTTTCTTCCCTTTGTACCTGTGTCAAACTAAAGGAAACAAAAGAGAGTGCCAATTCTTTGACTATTTCTAAATATTTGGTTAGCTTTTCACCTTTAACAGTATAGGATCCATTAAAATGATTTGTAATTGGTAATGAATCTACATGTACCTCAAGGTACCTGATCCCTATATGCTTAGCAATTTGTAAACCAGCAATCAAGGCTTCATATTCAGCCTCATTGTTAGTGGTTTGGAACTCACAAGCTATGGAATGGGGTATAATGTCCCCCTGTGGCGATTTTAGTAGTATACCAAGCCCTGTGCCTTTGACATTTGAGGATCCATCAGTGTAGAGTATCCAATGATCCTTGGTCTCCTCCAGCTGCTGGACTTCTAATTCGGCTTCCTTTTGTAAATCACTACTGAAATCAGCCACAAAGTCGGCCAATGCTTGGGATTTGATGGCTGTCCTAGGCTCATATCTTATATCATAGGCACTAAGCTTCACTGCCCACTTAGCCATCCTTCCAGACATCTCAGGTTTCCTGAGGACATTCTTAATTGGAAAATTAGTTTTAACAACAGTAACATGGGTTTCAAAATAATGTCTCAACTTAGTAGATGCCATAATTAATGCAAGAATAAGCTTTTCAAGGTGTGAATACCTGGATTCAGCATCAAGTAAACTCTTACTTACATAATAGACAGGATGTTGTGTACCTTCATGATCCTTAACAAGGACTGCACTTACTGCTTTTGAGGATACTGCAAGATATAAGGATAACACATCTCCTTTTTCTGGTTTCATCAAGGCTGGGGCTGAGGATAGGTATTCTTTGAGAGCTCGTAAAGCACTTTCATGCTTCTCAGTCCACTCGAATTTCTTGTTCTTCCTTAGGATATCATAGAATTCTTTGCACTTCTCCGAGGATTTGGATATAAATCTGTTCAGAGCTGCTATCCTGCCTGTTAGCCTTTGCACATCCTTAGCATTGGCAGGAGATTTGATGTTCACCAAGGCTTTGATTTGTTCCGGGCTAGCTTCAATGCCTCTCTTGGTCACCATATATCCTAAGAATTTACCTGCTTTAACACCAAAGTGACATTTTGAAGGATTAAGTTTCATGTTATATCTGTCAAGGATATCAAATGCTTCCTCCAAGTCTCTTAGGTGATCCTCAGCTTTTATGGACTTTACCACCATATCATCTATGTAAACCTCCATAGTTTGTCCAATCTGATCCTTGAACATCATATTCACCAGCCTTTGATATGTTGCACCTGCATTCCTTAATCCAAATGGCATAGCAATATAACAATATATACCGGTTGGAGTCATAAAAGCCGTATCCTCTTGATCAGATGGTTCCATCTGAATTTGCTGGAATCCAGAGGAAGCATCCATAAAAGTTAACAGTTCATGACCCGCCGTTGCATCCACCATGGAGTCAATGTGGGGTAATGGGAAAAGATCCTTGGGACATGCCTTATTTAAATCAGTAAAATCGACACATACCCTCCACTTTCCATTTTTCTTTTGAACAACAACCACATTGGCCAACCATCTTGGATACTTGACCTCTCTAATCATACCTGCCCGGAGCAATTTCTCTACCTCTTCCTGGATAATGGCATTTCTTTCTGGTGCAAACTTCCTCCTTTTTTGATGGATCGGTTTGAATGACCTGTCAATGCCAAGTTTATGAGTGACAATATCCTTAGATATACCTGTCATATCCTCATGCTTCCATGCAAAGGTAGTTTTTCTTCTTTTGAGGAAGGATACTAGATCTTCTTTCATTTTACCAAGGATCCCTGATCCGGTATAGATTTTGGATTCAGGATCATCAGGATCCATGAGGATTTCTACCACATCCTGCTCTCTTGCCTCCAAGACATCCCTTGGAGGGTACTTTGATTGCTATTGCTCCCTTGATTTCGAGGCTGGTTTCATTGATGAGGTGTAGCAATCCTTAGCCTCCTGCTGATCACTATCAATCTTGACAATTCCCCAAGGACTAGGGAGTTTCACACATTGATGGTAGGTAGATCGGACTGCCTTCATATCGTGTATCCAGGGCCTGCCAAGGATAACATTACAACAAGAGAAACAGTCAATAACACAAAATTTTTGATAATTATGTAATCCCTCAACATAAATTGGGAGTTTAATGTCCCCTAGGGTGTTCTTGGTTTCGCCACTAAATCCCACGAGCACGGAGGATCTTGGTATGATATCTGATTCAGGGATACCCATTTTCTTTAGAACATCCAGTTGGATAATGTTCACTGAGCTTCCTCCGTCAATAAGGATCCTGCGGACAAAATGGTTAGAAATAAAAAGAGTAATAACTAAACCATCGTGATGAGGATCCTGGATGTCAACACGATCATCCTCATCAAAGGTTATGACTTTTCCTTCAGAGACACTTGATGTTCGAACAGGTCTTTCTCCATTATCCATTTTAGCTTCCTTTGCATGCCTTTTAGCTGCTGAGAAAGATGTACCACAGATGTCTGATCCTCCAGAAATAAAGTTTATCACTTGTGCATCTGCCGGAGGGGCTGGAGCTTTCTCAGGGATCCTTTCAGGATCCTGAGTCCTTGACTTTTTTCTACCCAGCAATTCTTTTAAATGCCCCTTGCTCAATAAGTATCCAATTTCCTTTCTCAATGCAATGCATTCCTTTGTTAAATGCCCAAAATCCTCATGGCATGCACACCACTTTGATTTGTCTTTGGTTGCAGCCGGTCTGTCATTTTTTCTAGGCCATCTGGCTTTATCTCCTAGATTCTGCATCGCAAGGATTAGTTCATTGTTATCAACGGAAAAACAATATTCAGAAATTGGAGGATAATCCTCATCGTCATCTTCTTGATCAACAGTATGCATGTTCTGGTTATCGGATCTGTTATAGGATTTGAATTTGTTGTTCTTGAACGAGGATCCTTGCTTTTCTTGTTTTGAGGATCCTGCTAATCTCTCCTGGATCCTTTTGTCATCCTCTAGCCGGATGAACCTGAGTGCCCGGGTTCTTACCTCATCTAGGTTCCTGCATGGTGTCATAACAAGATCATCATAGAACAATGAATCCCTAAGCAATCCCATTTTGAAGGCCTCAACAGCCATGGCTATATCCAAGTTGGGAATGTCTAAGGATTCTTTACTAAATTTGGTTATGTAATCCCTTAATGATTCATTATGACCCTGGGTTATCCTATATAGATCACTAGTTAACCGTTCAAATTTTCTACTACAAGAAAACTGATTATTGAATAAGTTAACTAGATTAGCAAACGAGGTAATAGAGTAAGGGGGAAGACTTAGCAGCCATTTGAGAGCTGATCCAGTAAGTGTGGATCCAAATCCCTTGCATAGGCATGCTTCCTTTAACCTTTCTGGAATTGGATTGATCTCCATCCTTTCCCTGTATTGTGCTATGTGTTCCTCAGGATCCGTCGAACCATCATAGAGCTTCATAGTTGGAACATGGAATCTTTTGGGTATCTCAGCATCACAAATTGGTGGTGCAAAACGAGATATCCTGTGGCTTCCATCTGCAATCTTCGGGATGGGTTTGACCACTCCTGGAACACTTGATATCATATCCTTCAGTTTTTGCAACTCTTTACCCATGGCATGGTTGATACTTGTATCCTGCATGAATCCATGGTTAGTTGTAAGAGAATTACTAAAAGTGTTACCTCCCATCGGGTTTAAAGTAGGAGCAGTGGATGTAAATCCATATTGCTGGGACTCTGGAATTATGGAGGGACCAGTGGAAGCAATGGTCTGCATCGGAATAAAATCTCCCTGATGGACATCTGAACTTCCTGTTTGCAAACTCCTCAAGGATCCTGGCATCTGGAAGGGTCCCTGAAACTGGGATGATCCTAGAACAAAGGAGGATCCCTGAACCTGGGATGATCCTGGAACAAAGGAGGATCCTTGAACCTGGGATGATCCTGGAACAAAGGAGGATCCTTGAACCTGGGATGATCCTGGAACAAAGGAGGATCCTTGAACCTGCTGCGCTCTTGAGTAGGCTCCTGAATTCATGAAGGATCCCATATGCTGAGGATAGGATTCTGCTGGCTGGAAATATGAACCTGATGCCTGAGTCACTATTGCTGAACCGTAGTGCACTCCTTTTGGTCCACCCACATATTGAACATCTGGAATCTCTGTTGGCTGAGAAGTAATCACCGGAGTGTCAAAATTCAAAGATCTGGGCACCAGTGGGGAATGATCCTCTGCCGCTTTCTTTTGTTTCTTGATATCTCCGATTTCTTTGAGGATCCTATCATTGGTCTTATCCTGTTGCTGTATATGTTCCTACATCTGCAAAATCAAAGTAAACATGTCACTAGTAGTGGGAGTGTAAGGAGTAGAAGAAGTTGGAGGTTTAGAGAAAATGGGAGTTGGTTTCTTCTTAGCATTTTTCTGAGATCCAGCAGGTGGTGGAGGCAAAGGTGGAATGCCGTGAGACGAATTGACCGCAGACATTGCAGTAGAGGTATTCTTCAATGATGAAGCCATATATTCGTATGCAATGAACCGGAATGATCACCAACAGAAATACTTTCTTAGAAATGAAGCACCAATTGCCCCACGGTGGGCGCCAAACTGTTTTGGTCAAAAATCTAATAAGGATAATGCAACCAAACTCTTAGTTACGGGGTATGATGCTTAAAATGAAGAACAATAGTAAGGATCACTTCAATGCAAATTGCACAAACAACACAAGGATTTATACGAGGAAAAAGCCCTTGATCTTTAGAAGATCTCCGGCATAAAAAACCTCGGGTGATGGAAACTACCGATCACCAAGCTCAAATAAATCATTAATAGTTTACAACTTCGGATAGTGACGAGCTAAGTACAAGGATCACTATGGTTATTCGTGTGAAAGTGTGAGAATCGTTAAGTGTTTAATGAAAGCTTTGAGACTGCAATTGCACGAGAGTGTGTGTGTCACTGAAAATGGCTAAGTGTTCTAAATTTAGCTCGTCACCCCTTTAAAAATGAAAGCTAACTAAGCTAACTAATTGTCCGACTTTTGTGCCATGCTCCCACGTTCTCCACAACATCCATTTCCATTCAAATGTGTGCGAAATACCCGTGGAATATTCCATAGTAACGTTGCCAAGACCAAGTCAAGCTCAATACTCCTGCAAAATAATAGTAAACACAAACAGCCAATCGTTAGTATGAGGATCCTTAGGGTGATCCATGATCCTGATCCTGAAACTCTTCTGAGGATCACTATCTGTCACAGAAGTAAGGATCATTATTAGGATAGAAAATAAGGATCACTAATTGTTAGAAAATCCTCTCCTAACATTTGTGATAATAGATCCCAATTTATTGGGAGTAGAACTACTAACTTTTGTGACAGCTGGGGGATTAAGATGATAACATCAACAACAGTCCACCCACAAGTTAATGGTCAAGCAGAATCATCCAACAAGATCATCATCAACAACTTGAAGAAGAAGCTTGAATCCAAGAAAGGAAAATGGGCAGAAGAACTACCTTATGTGTTATGGGCTGATAGGACAACTCCCAAGAATGCTACTGGCCAGACTCCATTTTCTTTAGTGTTTGGGGCAGAATCAGTGATCCTTACAGAGATGGTGGTTCCTACTGCAAGAACAAGTATCCGTGATCCTGAAGGAAATGCTGAAAACTTGGATACCATAGGAGAACTTAGGGATTTGGCAAGGATAAGAATGGCTAGTTAACAACAAAGGATGGCTGGAGCTTATAACAAGAATGTCAGGATCAAGAAGTTTCAAGTCGGTGATATGGTGTTAAGGAAAGCATTCCAAAATACCACCAATCCTGCTGATGGCAAGTTAGCACCAAAGTGGGAAGGTCCCTACCTTATTGAAGCTGAGGCAGGAAATGGGGCATATCGATTATTAACAATGGAATGAGATTTGCTACCAAGAGCTTGGAATGTTGTCCACTTAAAAAGATACTTCATGTAATAAGGATCCAGATCCTCAACTATCTCTGTGTCTGATGTCCATAAAGGATCCTCAGAGGATAGATGATCCTCACTCTGGTAATGATCTAACTTCAATTTATCCACTTCTTTAATTAATTTATTTACAAGGATAAGGACCTTGGATCCTTTATCCTTCCTTCACTTAATTCTGAGTTTTGCAGAAGATTGATATATCCTTAATGAAGGATCAAGTATCCACAGAAGTCTCCAAAGTTATATGGGCTTGTCCCCAGTTTTTGGGCTAGTCCCTAGTTGTTTTGGGCCTGTCCCCAGCATCGCCAGTAGCGCACGATGATCCTGGTACAGTTCAAGGCAATGGGACCAGTACCCGCTTTAGGGGCTGAAAATTTCATTGTACTGGCTGTATTTGGGATCCTACGTATAATGGTAGACGTACCATACATCCGTTCCTAAGGTTTCTAACGTTTTCACGTTAGCTAAGGTTTTGGCATTTTCATGTCACTAAGTTTGGATAGTCGCCAGTGAGGGCCATACTCCAGTTTACACAAGATCCTTTAGACTTGTCCCCAGTTTTTTGGGCTTGTCCCCAGTATATTGGGCGTGTCCCCAGAATTGTTGGGCTTGTCCCCAGTTGCTAACTCTTCTCTTATATTGGCTTAGTCCCAAGTTACGTTCTATTTTAGGTTTTTGAAGCTAAACAGCTAAGGATCCTTGATCCTAACCTTTTATTAAGGTTTGTCTTTTGGTTATCCTGATTGTAAATATTAAAGGTTTAGGATCCTAACTTGGATTCTCAGGTATGATCCTTAATCACTTTAATTTTATACTTTATTTGTCTAAGTGACCCTTATTCTTTGACAACAGCTTACATGATCCTTAAGTCAGATCACTTTTTGAATTTTTCGATTATAGGATATTTGATCTTTGATCATATCCTAAACTTTTTGACATAATCTACTAAACTTTTGTTCTCGACTTATGAATTCAAACAAAGTGTCTCATAACAATTGAAAGGTAAAGTATTCTCAAATATAACAACACATGAGATAGTCAAAAGATTAAGCTTTTATTTATTTAGCAAAAGGTTAACCCTCTAAAGGTTGTCAAAATTACCCACCCCAAGCATCTACCAGCAATCCGTGGCCCGTCCGCTGGGGTAGGTAAAGGATGTCCATGATAATAAGTTCTAATAAGTGCAGGAATAGAAAGACGGCAGGATCACAATGGCTTCATCCCCCAAACAGAGGATCCCTCCACCACTTGTTATCCTACCTATTGTCTGAAGGATTAGTGATCCTTAAACCTAGATACTATTGTTTAAGTACAGACCAACATTGTTGAGAAAACATCAACAATCAAAAAACTTTTAAACCATAAAAAATGGGCTCCGGCCGCGTCTAGATAAATCCATCATCGCCCATTGTTGCAGCCTACACCTTCGCTGCATCATTTTCGCCACCAGCTGCTTCTTCACCCTGATCCTTCAGCCCACTGCCACCAGCCTCTATTGCTATGGGTAATGAGAACGAAGAAGATCAAAGTAAGAAAATGAAGAGAGAAGGAGAAGAGAGATACCTGTTCCGATCTTTGAATGAGGATTTAAAGGGGAGTATCGCTCGAATTTAAATGCAAATTGATCCTTATCTCTAACCTATATATAATGATGATTCTGGAGGTTGTCACTTCGCTGACGCAAGATGTGTAACGGCTAGTCCTGCTCTAACGGTTATATTTCCGTTGGCTAGTTCGTTGCAGATAAGATTAGAAAATATAACTCATTTAAGTGATATTTTATTCCTCATATTTTGGGGGCAATTGTTAGGGTGGATTTTCTAAACCTAGGATCACGGATCCTCAAGTGCAGCCAGGATCACGGATCCTCAATTCTGTTTGAATTAAGGATCCTCAGAAGACGTTGCAGATTTAAGGATCCAGGATCCTCATTGTTATCCTAACACTAACGATTGTTTCCATTACATTTAAGCTTGTTTTGTAGGAAGGAACGAGTGGGACTTGGTCTTGCTGATATTCTTGGGAATATGCTCTCAATATTCTGCACGTGCATAGCTTAATGACCGTTTTAGAAGTCGTGGGTAGCTTGTACATTTAGCGGATAGTTTGTTATTTAGATTATTTCTATTTTTAAAGGGGATAACAACTTGAATTAGAACATATAGCAAATACACACACTCTTGACAATTCCCTGCAACTCATTGGCGATTTCGTACACTTTGCACACTAGTGATCCTTGTAACAAGCTTGTTATCATCCCAAGTTTTAACGATCATTTGTTTAATTATAGTTGGTGATCGGTAGTTTCCATCACCCGAGGTTTTTCTATGCCGGAGATCAACTCTTGATCAAGGGCTTTTTCCTCGTATAAATCCTTGTGTCACTTGTTCATTTCATTTACAAGTTGTTCATACATTTATTCATTGATTCAAGCATCATACCTCACAAAAGAAGATTTGGTTGCATTATCCTAGTTTGATTTTTGACCAAAACAAACACATAATTAGTCTAACACATATTCCATGATCTCTCGATTCTTACATTTGTGTCAAAATGTTTAACCATGCTATAAATTCTCGGTTGACTTTCAGAAAGTCAACCTTCTAGCATATAGCTTCCTATTTTTGAACACGCATTCATGTTGATATGGTAGACCATATTAGTGACATCATATTCATTTCATACATAATGTTGTATGACACATACAACTACATGACCACCTAGTCACATACACAACTTACACATAATCAATTCACACATACTTATGCTTTCATAATTCTATATTCGACAACCACACCCTATAAGAATCAACTTAACATATTCGTAACATCATCCTTTGCTAGTAAGGTCATATGCTATACATTTAGTACACGTTTACTTTTAACCGCGATTAAGGGATTAGTAGACCACATAGCAAACCTCACCCGTTCAAACACAATATACAAGCTCCTAATGCATAAACTTGACCAACACATACATTCAACCCAAATTCTTATACGAGTTCCATCTAAAGCACATTCTTCAAGTTAGTAAACTACTAAATTCATCACAATCACTTTCTATACATATAAACTTACAACTTGCATACAATTCCACATATTTGCTCTCTTAGGCATTTCATTGAACGCTTGGCGTGCGTACCACTATTTAAGCTTAATGTACAAGTATATCATGCTTCACTTCCTACTTCATGCTTTCATTCATCAACACCACAAAACATTAAGTAAACTCATATTATGCTCAATTTAGCTAACAAGATTTCTTCATATACCACATAATACATCAATCTTTCACAAGAATTAGACATGGATGATGATTCAAGTCACCATCCTCACCATAACTAATGGGTTTCACCTCTAAGCATCAAATTAACCTAAATCATGCAATATCCATGTTCCATATGAAGATTCTAACACCTACACATGCTCAATTTCACTTAAATTCACGGATTAAAACATAACCCACTTCATACAAGTTCACCAATCTTAGTTTTAAGAGATACCTTATGATCCCATTGTGAAGGTGATCATTAATCCATGTTTATTCATGAATTTGAGCTTTGATTTACCCTTCAATTTGATCATTTAAGGTTGAGCTAGGGTTTGGCTCATTTGGGAGCTCCTGAACGATCCAGAACACACACAGATGTGTGTTTGTGTGTGTTGTTATTTTCTTTTAATATCTCAACTTTCATTTTAACCCACTTTAGTCCCTCGTGTTTGTTAATTAAACATAATTGGCACCATTTTCATCTTTCTATAGCCTTTACCATTCCTTCAACTAGGTTAAATAGCCTAGTTACTTATTTCATGATATGTCCTATAGGAACATACGACAATATAAACATTCGTGTTTTGGGGTGTTACAAATTTACCCCCTTAAATGAGGTTTCGTCCCCGAAACCTTTCTCATTTCCATTAAACACTTATTATCCTTTCCCCTTGCTCCATCAACACGTCCACTAGCCCACCTCAGTGACAGTCTTCCATTTTCAAGAACCCGTCCCGGAGTTCTTATTAGTGTCGTTTTCACTAATAATGCTAGCTTCTAACATACTTCTTAGCTAGTGGTTCATTCATCATTCTAATACTCGTATATCATGTGCAATATATCATTTTGTTTTCTTGAAACAATTCCAACATCCCATTAATAACATTCATTTTTGTTTATTTCAACATTCATCTTATTTTCATCGACCATACGATCTAATTTCGTAATTTATACATACACATCTATGTTTAATTTCGATAGGTACCTCATAATACTACGTAACTATCCCTTCTCGATTCATGACTATTTATATAGTTGACTTCTTTCTAAGAAGTCCATACTTTTCATACTTTACATTTACATAACATTCTGATTTCCTTGGTCCGTTTGTAGTGGGTCAATATATATATACTTCTTCACACTTATTATCGTACTTACATTCGTATGTTCCGTTATAACAGATCTAATACCTTCATCCCACCTCTTAGATTATACTCTATACGTATGTCATATAACATTTAGTTCTCGTTTTGTTATCGCAACAAAACTACTATTTCTTAGTCACATATACACGCTTAACTCCGAAGTTAACATCATTCTACGTTTCCTATAGTTATTTGTACTATACGTACCCTTACGTTACCTTCAACTCACCTCATTCCTTCTACATTACTATCCCCCTCAATTCATGCATTACTTAATTTGCCTAAGCAAGCGTACCATGCAGGTTCTTTATACGAGAGTTCAACCAATACCCAAAATTTTCGCTCAAAACTTTCAAGATTTACTTCTTAATGACATAGTTCTCTTCTTACATCAACTATTAAAAGTCAAACATTCCATACCCTACCATACCTATTCCATTATTCATCTCGTAGGTCGCTTTCAATTTACTAATCCATATCTATACGGTATGAGCTAAAACATTATACTTACTTTGATTTCATTTCGTGCTTCTGCGATCCATAAACCAGATCGATCCGCTCCTTCGCGTGTACTAACCGTACCAGGCCAGCTTTCATTCATCCTTGTACTGAGCTTTTACTCGTGCACATTCGTTCACCAATTCGATTGGTTTCATCACATTGAGAGTTCTACCATTGACATCTACAAAATCAGCGGTTAGCACTTTTCATTCAAACATTCATTATACTAGGTGGTTACTCACCTATAATTCTTTTACAATTTCCTGCATACATGCTATAACACTTTCCACATTTCATTCCTTACATGCAATTCTTTTATTCTGGTTACTTATTTTGTCGACCTTTGCAGTTTGACTTTTCAAGGTCAAACCGACATTTCTTACTTATCGTAGATGTAATGAGGTACACATTCGTACTTCTTTCCCTTCATGCTTACTTGCAAGGACATTCATTACATCATTTCGGTATTCTTAACAAAACTCACCCTTCTCATTCATTTTTAAATTATTGTCTGGGTCGTGGCCCGTCGTTCATTATGTCTCCTAAGAGTCGATTACTAACACATCTAACACATAACTTGTTCAAAACTTCCTTGTTTCATCTAAAATTTAGGTTTGCGTGCCAATTACGATCATTCTTTTGTTCATTTGCCTTACATTTACTTATATGACTCGTTTGACGCAACCATGGTCAAACTATTGACGCATCCTGAGGTGGGTTAATTTCATCCTTTTTGTTTTCTAAATCCATCTCGCGGATTTAAACTGGTCATTCATACTTGGAATCCGTATCGCAGATTCTAACACATCATTCATACTTTCATTCCTGAAAGTCTTACATTTCTCTTCACCCTCACGTCCACTTACTACCTAATTCTAACGGACATACCTGTAATGATTATCACGGTCTCACGAACGTCATATGTTTCTTGTGTACTGGCCAGGCACACAATCCACATACTAGTTTCGTGTCTTCGTGTAATCGCCACCTTATGTCCGAAGAATTAAGTTTCGGCACGTGTAACATTTTCAAAACTTCATTAGCATTTCATTATTACATTTCATTTAAAGTTTATTTCACTTGCTAGATTATACCATTACATGCGCCCACATGTTAAATTTACGCACCTGGGCCAATTTGTCTTATTACATGCCTTGATGCCGGTCCTAGACCGCATTCACGGATCATCCATTCCGAGCAATTATGCCTACCTTACACATAACATACTGTTAGTTTTCTTCAAATACGTACTTAAGCACATACTTACCTTTACTTCTACCCTTAGATCTTGATCGAGTCTCAGATTGTACGGGTTCCCTGTCAGAAGAGCACACAGATTTTAGTTCAAGTATTTATCTCCTCATACTTGATTTCACTAAAACCATGGCTCTGATACCAACTTGTAACACCCTAACAATTAATAACTTTGAAAACGACGTAGCGGAAAAATGAGCCCAAAAATTTTCTTTCTTTATTAGCCATGTAACATACTTGATATCTAATACTAGAAATATTTAATACTTGACTAAAAGATTTACATTGTTCATTCTTAATTATCGCATCCATTTACATATAAAACCCCCAGTTATGTGACTACTCTTCCCGTACAATTCTTGCTCTTGACTCGATCTCCAATCTTCCAATACTTTATGCTGATGTTAATCTGCGTAACCTACATTCACCACAAACATGCACATCATTAGAATTTGATAACTACAATTCATAATCTATCATACATAATTAAATGACCACGCCGCATTCTTTCTATTCTTGCAAGTCCTGTCGATCATTCTTCCACGTACAATCTAGCATTCCAATTCCTCAAAACTGCACAACAGATTTCAATAGCATACCTGCAAATCTCATTTCATTCTCAAGGCATATGATTAGCAACTTAATACTCAAACGTTTGGAAGCTATGTATACATCTATTCAAGCCCCATTCATTCGTGTACCATAAATACTACATCGTGCCTACGTACATCTGTGTGTATACTTATAGTCATCTAATACATACACCCTTACATACGTACATTGTCACGACCCCCGACCACACCCTGGACGAGAGCCGCGAACAGTCAAGTGGTACCGGTGGTTATTTTAAAAAGTATTTCAGCGGAAGTTTCATCAGGACCGTGAGTTAGGAAAATATCAGAGTTTAGAAAACACCGGATTTTATTTATTAAATAGATGGGATATAACCCATGTTTTACAAAGGTAGCTTTAATAAGGGATAAACCCGAATATATGAAATCATGTTTTCTTAATTTAACTTAATTGATAAAATAAGCCACTTCTTTAAGCTTTTTGGTGCCGCATCATCCCTCTTATTCCAATCTACTGTAATTACCTGAAACGCGTTTTAAAAAGATTTGGTCAGCAGGAAATACTGGTGAATTCATTCATTTTTGTACAAAAACACATTTGTTATAATTCACATTATTAAGAGCGATTACAATGTTTATATATCAACCAATTACCCCAAATCGGTATTTGTCACTCGACCGTATCTGTGACTATGGTCAGATCACCCATTGGCTAACCCGTTGTCCAATGGTGACGGGTATCAAGTAATGTCTACAAAACCCCACATACCGGCAGAAATTGAAGATTACAAAGACTTAATCCCTGTAATTATAACTTTGAAACAAATAGGGTTTTGGAAAACAATTTGATAAAAAGAGAATGACTCGCAAATGGTGAGAAAAGAGAATGGACTCACCTTGTTAGCATATAGTCTTGATTAAACAAGCATCTTGATTCTATGCCTTTTGATAACTAAGCATCTACTTTATTACGATGCTCCAGTTCGCATAAAAGGTCACTCAAAGGTGTATTATCCGACGTTGACGCTTTTGGTCCCTTTAACGCGTAAACTTGCGCGTATCGCCGTTTGATAGCATCAAGCCCTATGTAGCACATATTAGGCATTCTCAAGAGTATGATTGCACATGTTGACGCTTTTAACCCCTCTAACTTACAAACTTGCGCGTAACCTCACTTATTGGCATAAAAGCCTTGAATGGCCAATATTTGGCATTTCCCGAGAACATAATCAATCATTATGAAGCTCTCGGTTCGTTAAAAGGTCACTCAGAGGTAAAAATTAACATGTTGACACTTTTAGCCCTTTGTTGCGCAAACTTTCAAATAATTACACAAACGACTCCTCTCGTCCAACAAGTGGCTCATTTGAGAATATGGACATCGTATAAGGTCACTCAGAGGCCTAGTTTAGGCATGTTGACACTTTTAGTCCTTCTATAATCAAGGTTTTCGATTTTGACGAAAATAGTCCCTCATAGTCAACGTTTGACTTTATTAGGGTTTATTACACGTGTCAACACATCATTGGACACGATTTTACGAGGTGTTACAACATTACTATGGATTTGTTAACTAAGCTACCAAGAACATCACGTGGATTTGATGCTATATGGGTAGTAGTTAACAGATTGACCAAGAGTGCTCATTTTATTCTAATTCGGGAAACATACACTTTCCAGAAGATGTCGGAAGTATACACGAACGAAATTATCTCTCGCCATGGAGTACCGATGTCTATCGTATCGGATAGAGATACGCGCTTTACTTCAAGCTTTTGGCGTGATTTTCAAGAAGAGGTGGGTACTAAGTTATATATTAGTACCGCATATCATCCACAGACTGATGGGCAGTATGAAAGAACTATTCAAACACTTGAAGATATGCTACGAGCATGCATTATCGATTTTGGCGGTAGCTGGGATATCTATCTACCACGAGTTGAATTTTCTTACAACAATAGCTACCATTCCAGTATCGGAATGGCACCATATGAAATGCTTTACGGTAGAAAGTGTCGAACCCCGGTATGTTGGAGTGAAGTGGGTTCACGAGAATTAGCTCACAAGGATATAGAGTCAGTATCACTAATGAAAAGATTGAAGTGATTCGGGCTCATTTAAAAGCTGCTCAAGATCGGCAGAAGTCCTACGCGGATAAAAGACGAAGGCCAATCGAGTTCCCGGTTGGTGATATGGTTATGCTTAAAGTATCTCCGTGGAAAAGGGGTTATCCGATTCCGAAAACGGGGAAAATTGAGTCCAAGATTTATTGGGCCATTCAAAATCACAGAACGTGTGGGTAAGGTAGCATACGACTAGAACTGCCAGAAGAGTTGAGCGGTATTCATAGCACTTTCCATGTTTCACATCTACGACAGTGCTTAGCTGATGAAACAGCTTATGTAAGCTATGACGACATTGAGGTTGATGATAAACTAAATTATGTCGTAAAGCCGATTGAAATTCTTGATCAAAAGGTTAAAAGCTTAAGAAACAAAGAAATCAAACAAGTTAAAGTCAAATGGGAACATCGGAAAGGATCGGACACCACTTGGGAGTCCGGAGAAGAAATGAAATGCTTATATCCTTCCTTATTCGGTACGTATTCTGATTTTGAGGATGAAATCCTTTTTAAGGGAGGTAGACTTGTAACACCCCTAATTATTAAACTATATATGTTTGTGTACACATGTAGGTTATAAAATTTATAATAAAAACGATAAGAATTTAACTAGGAATAATTAACCTACTTAAAATCTTAATAGAAAAGATGGGAAAATCCAAGAATTCTAACCATCTTATTAACTTAAAAAAAACTAGAGGGATCAATTGTGCTAATTTGGAAAGATGTTTTTTTTATAAAACACTAGATAAGTATGAAACCACACACTTGTGTGTGTGGTTCTGTTCGATTAAAACACCAGGAGCGAACTCCATCTCTTCCAAAACCCTTATCTCACAATTTCACTCAAAATTCAAGAATCAAAACCAAATTGAAGGTGATTCAAGGCTAAATAAGTGATCCTCATACTTAGTATATAAAAAGGTATGCTTAATTTTGATATATGAAGATGTTTTGATGATTTTTGAATTCTAGTAACAGAGATTTATGGTGAATTGATGAAGGTTATGGCTAAATTATGATGAATACAAAGTCTAGAAATGAGTATTACACTATGGATTGATTCATTCATATCATAATTCATGAGTTTCATTAATTGTCATATAAGGATATATGGGTTTTTGTGAAGAATTCATGTAGTCTTGTGATATTGGATGTTGATTGATGGTTATGATGTAAATTCTAGTGTGATTATAGTGTTCTTGATATATGAATCGAATTACTATGCTTAAACATGGTTAAAGTTATTAATCATGAATAAGATAGTGTTAGAATATAAATTATGCACACTAGATGTTTGATAAAATGCTTGAATGAATTGGAATACTTGAAAAATATGAAAAAATTGCTTAATTGATTAACCAAGAAAATGAAATATCGAATATTGAACTATGAGTTCTAAACAATATATTCGAATCGAATTATATAGGTGAATTGGGTGGTTCATCAACTGGGCAAGGCGGAACGGATACCCGCTTAAAAGGAAAGCTTTGAAAAGGTACGCGGCTATGCGCTTCGTAATATTTTGTTAGCATTTTATGTTAGTTGTTGAATGATAATCAATTCGTTATAATGTTTGGATATTACTAAAACGAATGATTTCGTTTGTAGTACCCAAACAAGAAGAAATAGAAATTTCGATGACATATAAATGATTAGGGTGGTGGACTCCACTTAGTAGATTAAACGGGTCAAATTGACTCGAATACTACACGTTTGATTCAGAAAGGCGATGGATTTCATTCGTGAAATCAAACGGGTCAAATCACCGAAGTATTGAACTTTGGTAAGTTAAAATGATGGATATTGCTAATTAAAATAAACGGGTGGATTAAGATGTATATACTTGGTTAACGGGCCTTGAGTTTTAATAATATGTGTTATAAAATACAAGTATATTGATGTATAAGCTATTATAGATGTTTTGAGCTCATAACCAAAGTCTATGATTCGTTAATTAAAACGGGTCAAATAATTATGCAAGATTTTTATAATCCGAAGGTCTAAATGAAACAAATTTGTTCAAGTGACGGTAGGATTTGATTCTATATTATAGAGTATCGAATTAAGGTCACGTAGGAAGAAACGAGACCTAATTCGGATCGGTAACGGAAAAGTTATGTCCGTTTTCGTAAAGTATAGACTAGCTTGGAAAATGCAGGTCTGAAAACCAAACCCGCTGGAAAAATAAAGGCGTCGCGTCACGCGACGGTGAACCAAGGAAGGCGTCGCGCTACGCGACGGCCCTCGCGGCCTGCGAAGGCTAGACCTTCAACCGTCGCGCCCCGCGACCGAGACTCGGAACTGGAAAAATTTGTTTAATTGTTGTGTTTTGACGTTATGAACTTGTTAAAACATATATTAAGCTCAAATAACTAATGTTTTGATAAATTCTGGTTATAGGTAAGGGATGGACTTGCGGATGACGATCAAGCCTTGTTAAAGAATCGAACACACATTATAAAGGAGCTTCCGCAAATTAAAACTACTACTTCTGTCACACAACACACTCTAGTGTTGTTAACTCTTGTAATCTGTCACACAACACACTCTAGAACAACATGTTTTGGGAAATGTTGGAAATGTTGTTGTAAAGTTTTTAAACTTATTCAAGAGTTAATTACACAAATGGGTCATGTGGTTTATATTTAATTTCGTCTTTGGGTACTAACTTTATTTTTTAACAGATTTAGGTTTTATGGTTTCAATTTTGTAACACCTTTAGGTACTAACACCAAAATTAGTTAATTAATGACTAAAATACCCTTGCATTTTTTTAAGTTTATCAATGTAACACATTTTGGTACTAACACCTAATTTTATTTAAGTTTAAATCAATTTTACAAAATCTATTTATTTTTTTATTTTCATCTTTTTATTATATCTCTTAATTAACATAAAGTCTATTTTTTTTATTTTCATACTTTATTAAATTTCTTATTTAACATAAAATCTACTTGTTACACTAATATTTTTTTAAATAGATTTTTTTAAATAAAATCTACTAGCTATATAGTTTTATGTAAATTAAATTTCTTACTAGTTTTAAATAATGTAAACCTTACTCGTTTTCAATTTTGGATATATATGATTGATAATAATAATAATAAATATCTTTCATGTAAAAAAAATTAAGCCATTTTTAACTTGTTTTTTTGTTCATTTACATTTTACTATTTTAGAAAGATATTTAATTTACATAAAATCTACTAGTTGCACCAGTAAAATCTACTAGCTATATAGTTTTATGTAAATTAAATATCTTTTTTACAAAAAAAACGAGTTAAAAAAAGGCTTAAATTTTTTTATTTTTATCTAAAATATCTAGCTATATAGTTTTATCTAAAATACCTAGCTATATAGTTTTATGTAAATTAAATATCTTTCTAAAATAGTAAAATATAAATGAAAAAAAAAACGAGTTAAAAAAAGGCTTAAATTTTTTTACATGAAAGATATTTATTATTATCAATCATTTCAATCCAAAATTGAAAACGAGTAAGGTTTACATTATTTAAAACGAGTAAGAAATTTAATTTACATAAAACTATATAGCTAGTAGATTTTATTTAAAAAATCTATTTAAAAAAATACTGGTGTAACAAATAGATTTTATGTTAAATAAGAAATTTAATAAATATATGAAAATAAAAAAAATAAATGGTGTTTATGTTAATTAAGAGATATAATAAAAAGATGAAAATAAAAAAATAAATAGATTTTGTAAAATTGATTTAAACTTAAATAAAATTAGGTATTAGTACCCAAATGTGTTACATTGATAAACTTAAAAAAATGCAAGGGTATTTTAGTCATTAATTAACTAATTTTGGTGTTAGTACCCAAAGGTGTTACAAAATTGAAACCATAGAACCTAAACCTGTTAAAAAATAAAGTTAGTACCCAAAGGCGAAATTAGGTATAAACCACAGGACCCATTTGTGTAATTAACTCCTTATTCAAATATCGTAAATTTGATGTTTTAATATTAATGATACTTATAAATGTATTAATTATTTACATAAACGATAAGATAAGTATATGGGTCTTTTATTGATCTTTCTGATTTAGCACATTAGTATCCATTATGAACTTCCAATCATATATCTTTTCATGTGTAGCTGATTTATATATTTTGATCAGGTTGTTCAAACCAAATACTTCGATATGCCTTCTTTGACTGTCGCAGAAGCAGTTGAGCAGCTAGAGAACGTTAACCATGAATTATACAGCTTCCGAGATTTGGGTTTCGTGGTAGGGAGTCGGCCGATGGGTCGGGTTGTGGCGAAGGATGTTGAGGCGGTGGCGGTGGCTGAGCCGGGAAAAGCGTTGGGTTGGTGGAGACACAAGCCTCAGTTTAATATGCTTCATTTTTATTTACTAATTTCTTTATTCATAAACATATTTTATTTATTTATTTAATTCATATGTTCTCATCTTTATTTTAAAATATTTAGTCTAAAGAATGAAGTAACAAATGTGAATCATCCTTCCGCAAAGATACATATAATTACCAGTGGCTTTATTATATAATTAAATAAAATGATATAATGAATATGTTTGTATTGACAGTGCCACCATTGTTAAGCTGTAGAAAGTATTGTGATATATTGTACAGTAGATGTCCAGGAGCAAAGCCTTGTGATGAAATTAATGCATGTTGTGTGAAGCATGATGCCAACATTTCAGCCAACAATAGTGAGTATTCTCACACTTTTTGTTGTTTCAAAAAATGATTTTATATAAACTTTACTGAATCTAATGTTAAGCGTTGGTTGCATTTTAAACATCCTTAGAACTTTCCGTGCAAGTTGTTTCTTGATTATTAACAATCATGGTCATGCAAATCCTTAGAATTTTCGTGTAAGTTGTTTCTTGACTGTTAACAATCATGGTCATGGACGAGCTAGTCGGGAGGGGGTGCGGATGGAGTGTTGTTTCTTGCCTATTAACATTTATGGTGATTGACAGAACTATAGGGGATTTTGTATTGTAATATACTTTCAAATCGTTGATTACAATGCGGGAGAGTGGTTTAACATGAAAAAAAACAAGTTAAATACAATGTTATGTTGTATCTTTCTTGCTTTTTATTTATTGATAGCTATTTGTGTTTATTGATGACATATCCTGGGTTTGTATGGGTTTTTTATATATTCTTTTCAAATATAAAGACTACAATGGTAGTTTCATAACTATTTAACATAATTCTTAACGTCGGTTGGTGCTAATGATCAAACCATGTCCCACTACGCTGCATCGGAGCAACAAACAGTAGTACCGGCTGCAACGCGCCGGGTGCTATTTCTAGTTATATTATAAAAATAAAATCATCATCCTCATCTTCTTCACTGTGCCATCCCACCGGAGAACTACCCACCGTCGCCACCACAATCATCCTCCACCAGACCCCCTCCGACCAACCAACAACCACAACCCCCACCACCTCAACTACCCATTGTCGCCACCGCAATCATCATCCACCGTACACCCTCAACTACCCATTGTCCCCCCTTGAGTTGATGATTCCGGAGCTGCTCATGAACTTGTTAGATCTGCAAACAAACCTGCCAGAAAACGAACCGGCAAACGAGCCTGCCGATGCGCCGCCGCCTCTGCAAACAAACCTGCCAGAAAACGAACCGGCAAACGAACTTGTTGGATGTTGCAAAAACTCGAAGACAAATACATGTATATCCTTGAAGGTTGACTTTTTGCATTGAGGTTCAGGTGTTCTTGAAGATCGTGAACAATCATCGATTTGCATATTTACTTGCATTTTTTCTTAATGTTAGTGCAGAAGGATCCTATTAGCATTAAGAATGACAACGAGGCAGGCTCTAATGGAGGTGTGGAGGTAAAGTTTTTTTAGAAAAAGAGGGAGAGAGATTGAGAGGAGGAAGAAGATGGGCCTATCTCTTCTATATTTTTATTCTATAATTGGTTAAAGGTAAAATAGATATTTCATACATAGTTAACTGAGAAATTTAACTTAAGTTAGTGATAAGATCACCCGAGTTTAAAAATTGCAACTACTGGGACCAACTCTGTAAACATGGTAAACTACAGGGACCAACCAGACATTTAACTCAACATTTCATGCATCAACTTTTTTTTTTTCACCGGTAAGATTCTATGATAAATAGAATAGGGCCAGCATGTGCTGTAAAAATCCGAAAATGTACAGTACAAAAGAAAAAACGGAAAAGTGTACAGCCCCAATTATATCAAATTATCTCACTATATCTCTTATGTTAAAATCCACCCATCTCTCCTATACAATATTGTGAAACTTCGATCTACTTTTTAGCCAGATAAAACTCTCCGAAATTATTGCCTCAACTGTGTTGCTTCCGGTGTGGAGAGTATCGTAGAAGTATGCATCAACTATCCTCTAAATCTCGTTGGCTCCATCTAAACCACATTTCATCGAAGTATTTGAAATAAGTTATATCTTTCAGTTTTGTCTTTTTATGATTAATTAAAATTTAAAACTTGTTTTTTGGTCGGCCCCTCATGATGTTCATTTACTATCCTATTAAATACATAATTAATATGTCATTAATGATATAGTAGTCTTACACAACTATATATGTAAGAAACTTAGAATTATGGTTTCATGTTTACGTGTGAGCTTAAGTGGGGTTTCAAATCCACTTATCAGGTGGTATTGTCTACTCAATAACCACATATTTCATACCCCATTCCTGTTTCAACTTTCATTCACAAACAATGGCCGATCAAATGATATCATCTAAACTAGAGCCATGGCATGACCTTTCGGGGAAAGTTGTAATGGTCACCGGTGCGTCGTCCGGTCTCGGCAGAGACTTCTGCCTAGACCTTGCGAAAGCGGGCTGCATGATCGTTGCGGCCGCACGAAGGATTGATCGCCTCATGGCTCTTTGCGACGAGATTAACCAATTCGGACCAACAGACGGTGTTGTTCGAGCGGTAGCGGTTGAGCTTGATGTGAGTGCTAAGGGTCCTGCCATTGAAGCCTCGGTGAAAAGGGCTTGGGATGCTTTCGGACGTATTGATGCTTTGATCAATAATGCGGGGGTTAGAGGTAATAAATTTCAAATTAAATGTCCCATCCACCTTCATAACTCCATTCATCATATTTTTGTAACAACGTAACGTAACAAATGTATTATTTCACTAAATGCTTAACTATTTATGGATGACACACCAATCACCATCGTACTGCTAACATAGGAAATATGTCACTCTATTGGTTTAAACCCATGACGACCCGCTAACAAAGATATGTACGGGTGGCCACCAAAAGGGGTATATATATATTAATCGGTGTCACGTGACACCGGGGCCTATATAGTAATTCTGCCCCTAGTCATTGATGGATGATATTTGGGTTCAAAATTACTTTGTGGATTTCATAAAAAAAAAATGTTTGGGTTCCAGGTAGTGTGCATAGTCCATTGGAGTTGACTGAACTAGAATGGGATGATACCATGAGAACGAATCTAACTGGAACATGGTTGGTGTCGAAGTACATTTGTTTAAACATGCGTGACTCAAAACAAGGGGGGTCGATCATCAACATCTCATCGATTGGCGGTCTTGATCGTGGGCATCTTCCCGGAGGTCTTGCATATTCTTCTTCAAAGACGGGTATGGTCACATTGACAAAGGTAATCTTGAATTAATTCTTCGTCAAGATTTCTTGAACCGTGTATGGTTGTTTTATTTATTTTTGGGGGGAGACTGACAGGTAATGGCTATGGAATTGGGTGCTTATAATATCAGGGTGAACTCGATCAACCCAGGGCTTTTTAACTCTGAGATAACCAAAGGTTTGATGGAGAAAGAGTGGCTCAATAATGTGGCTCAAAGAACCGTTCCTTTGAGAACATATGGGACAGCTGATCCGGCCTTGACCAGACTAGTTCGGTATCTAATTCATGACTCGTCCGCATATGTAAGTGGCAATGCGTTCATTGTTGACGCAGGTCAAACCCTGCCGGGTGTCCCCATATTTTCTTCGCTTTAGATCCCGTGTGGATGAAGTGACTTAACTCCTAGTGCTTGAGATTCTTACAATTGGGATATTTGTGGGTATATCGTTATGTAGTAAAGAGGGAAATTAGGGATATTTGAAGTAAAGTGGGAAATTATCAATTTTTAAGATGTTTGAATTTGTTACAATTATAAATTAGAGATATGAGATACTAGAAAATTTATTTGGGTAGAAAGACTAGGGTGAAATCTTGGTCATATATTAAGTATAATCAAGGGTTTTGATTAAATGGGTGAAATTGAACAGAAAATAAAGACAAGGGTTTTGATTAAATGGGTGAAATTGAACAGAAAATAAAGACACCTGAGTTAATTTAGGGGGTATTTTAGTCCATCAAAGGCAATAGTTTTTCTCTCCTCTAATCCTCATGTTTTTAAAACGTTAATAATTGTTTTGTATGACATTATTTTTTTTATAAAAATCGCACCATAAAAACGAACATATATATCTTTAGAACGAGTATAGTATTGCTATACTTTAAAAAAATCGAAAACCCGGATGTGTAAAACGTAATGGACAAAAAACACAAAAAAAAATGGGTTTCTTGTTTCAAAAAACACGCAATGGACTAAAAACATAAAAGAATGAGTTTTTTTTTTCTAAAAACATAAAAAAAATGAGTTTTTTCTAAAACTCAATGGACAAGAAACACAAAAAATGTGTTTTCCAAAACGCGATGGACTAAAAACATAAAAGAATGTGTTTTTCTTTTTTCTAAAATTCAATGGACTAAAAATAAAAAAGAATCAGCTTTTTTTTAAAACGCAATAGATTAAAAACAAACAAAAAAAATTGTTTTTTTTTCCTAAAACGCAATTGACTAAAAACACAAAGAAATGTTCTTTTTTAAAAAACGCAATGGTACAAAAACACAAAAATAATTCTTCTGAAACGCAATGACTAAAAACACAAAAAATATGTGTTTTTTTCTCTAAAACACAATGGACCAAAAACATTTTTTTTTCTAAAACGTAATTCTAAAACTCAGATCGTAAAACACAATGATTGACGAAATTCTTCGGATTTCTTACAAAAATCGATGCCGATTTCTTAGGATTCCTTCAACAATTGACGAAATTTGAATGCTATAAACACTAATCAACGACTGAATTAAATGAATCTACTGATTCGCTTCAAAATAACGAGAGAAAAAATAATGAGAAATTGCATAAATTAAACTGAGTTTCTTCAAAAAAGTTAAAGAACACGTTAATGAAGTGTTTGAATCATTGATTGATTACTAAATCGCAATATGATGTAATGATTATAGAAAGAGAAAGTGAATAAAAGGATCAAAGTGGTGGATTTTGAAAATGGTGGGTTTTGAGGATGCATAGAAAAAGGGAAAAAGTAAACAAGAAAATAAGATGAGATTGACTAAAATGTTTTTCCCTATGTTTTGTTTTGTTATTTGCCACATGTTCTCTTATTATTGCTTCTAACACTTACTACCCAAACCAAACTCTCTATTTGATATTCTCCCTTATAAATTATGTATTATATATTATATAATTATATAATACTATAATTTGCAACACCTCTAGGCAATGATGTGTTGTAAACTATGCTCTGTCTATATTTCTTGCTTAGGTTAGTTGTACTTTAGGTGTATGTTGTTGAACATGCTTTGTTTTTATTGGTATCAACATTGATGTGCAATGTTGGTTGTAATCTTTGTATTAAAATTTGTACAATACTTTTTGTGGAAACCATATGTTTGATCAATGGTTTTATTTGGGTAGTTTTCTTTGTATTCAAAATCTATTCCTTATCTCACCAATCTATAAAATACTATAACTTGCAACACCTCTAGGCAGCGAGGTGTTGTAAACTATGCTTTGTCTATATTTCTTGCTTAGGTTTATGTTGTTGAACATGCTTTGTTTTTATTGGTATCAACATTTATGTGCAATGTTGGTTGTAATCTTTGTATTAAAATTTATACAACATTTTTAGTGGAAACCATATGTTTGATCAATGGTTTTATTTGGGTAGTTTTCTTTGTATTCAAAACCTATTCCTTATCTCATCAAAATCATTTTTTCTCTCTCTCTCTCTCTCTAAATTGTGAGACGCTCTTTTTGTCTCTCTTAAAAAGCCGCACCACCCCATCTCTGTTGTCGTGGCCGGTTCTACAAGCATCACGTCATCATTTTGTTATTCACTGATTGCGTGGTGGTAGAGGCCTTCGGCAGGAGGTGAAGAACCGGTGCGGTGGTATGTTAGTTTGGAGGCTTTCGGAGGGTGGTAATGAACCGGTGTATTATAAAGCATTTAGCGACATTGTTGTGCAATGTTGATTGTACTCTTTTTTTACATGTTATACGTTGGTTTCTTGGAAATAATTCCTAGATGCATGGTTTCGTTTATGTGTTTAAAGTTGATTACTTATTTCATTTTATCAAGGTTCTCTAGCAGATTTGGATGATGATGATGATGAAGTCGTCGGCTGTTGTGTGACAACCAGTAATTTACGGCTCCTACTTACGCGATTAACAAGCATTAAAATGATAATTAATAGTGTTTAAGACGTAGATTAACTTAATTAGGCCTTGGAGTGCCTAGGAACGTCTAACTGGCTTTACAGTGCGCGAACGGCAATTTGCGTGAAATCTGCTGAATATTAAACGATAACGAATTAAAACCGCACGAAATACTGACAACACCGACAAATACGGATTTTCTACGAATATTTTATATTTATGAAATTATTTTTGTGAATTTATTGTGCTTCCGTACGTCACAAACGCAAACGTGAATGAAAAACGCGACTGAAGGAAACGCACCGACAACAAAACGGAATCATCGGACACGCGTACAACCTTTAAAACTTAAATTTTACGATAAATTTAGATTCGTAGTTATATTTTTATTTTTATTACCGTAGTCGAAACCGGATAAAAAAACGAACTTAAAACAACAAAGAACGCGCAAACATCGACTATCGACCCTAAAATTTCGCGTTTTAATACTAAAATTATATTTCACGAACTTAGATGACGTTCGGGTTTTGTTAACGGATTCGTACGTGCGTTTGGGCTATTTAAACGCGGGAACTGGGCTTGTGGGCCTTAGGCCCAAGCCCAAAGCCCACTATACAAATCCTAATTATAAAAAGGGTACACACCCCCTTAATCTTCATTGTCCAGCCCAGCGGTCAGCGTCTCGGTCCGGCGGTCGGCGTCTCGATCCGGCGGTCCTTGCCATTGTCCGACGAATTTTCCGGTAAACACCCTCCATTTCTCTTTATTTCTTGGAAAACTGAAGATGGTGATGATAGTGGTGTTATGTTGAACAGTTGAAGGTGAAGTTCATGTTTTGGGTTCGGCTCGATGTTATGGCCTCGGTTCAGATGCGGTCAAGTGGGTCGACTCGGGTCAGACAAGTCAACTCGGTTCAGCCCGGTCAACCCAGTCAACTCAGCGGGTTGACTGGTCAAACTGGTCAACTGGTCAACGGCTCGGGTCAACAGTAGTCAACGGTTCAGTTCGGGTCAGATTATGAAGCGGGTCGAGTCGACTCGGTCGAACCGGTCAACTCAGCGAGTCAACCCGGTCAACCCAGTTAACTCGGTCAACTCAGCTTTTCGACACGAGATTTCGGTAAAGTCTTGGCGCGATAAATAATTATGTTATTTTTATAATTTTAATATTACGTGATAACGAGCTCGAACCGACATGATTATAGTTTACGTTTAAGAAATATTTGGCGAATTTGATATTTTGTTTGAATCTTGATTGAATTTTTGAAAAATAACGACAACTTGTGTTGTCGGGGGCGTCCAAAAACAGAGAAAACTATGTCCGTTTTTTGAGAAATTTCGTTAAAATTAACGCGTTTTATTAAAAGACGAAACCTATTAGATCTAAGGAACTTAATAAACACGAATACATATGAGTATTTATTTACAACGGCACTTTAACAACATCACGAAAACGACGATGCGGATATCATTTTTCGACAATTCTTTTATAAAATAAAACGTGATATAATATTTCAATTCCTTTATTATTTTCGACAATTCTTTCAAATATCAAACGACATGATTTCGTTTTATAAAATAAATATAGTTTATACGTTTATTTCAGTTATCGAACAACAAGAATTTGTTATATTTATTTCGAATAACGTACGAAACGAATCCGTTCATAAATAAATAGAGTTATATACTTATTTCCAATAACAAACAACACGACTTCTTTTATAAAAATAAATATAGTTTATATATTTCGAATATCAAACAACACCAACTCTTTTATAAAATAAATATAGTTTATATATTTATTTTAAACATCAAACGACTCGATCCTTTTATAAAATAAAAGTAGCTATTATATTTATTTCAAGCAACAAATATTCGGACATTCTTTACAAATAATTATAGTTAATTATGTTTAGTTAAGACATTGAAAACTCAAAATTTCTTTTTAAATATAATTATTATATTTATTTCAAAAGTCAACGACTCAAAAACCTTATAAACTAAACATGACATCTATATTTATTTTCAAACGTCAAAGGCTCGACGATCCTTCATAAAATAAATATAAATTTTATATTTATTTCTAACGCCTAAACGGCAAATACTCGTATTTTGATAATCATCATACGAAACGCGATATACATAATATGAGTTTGTTATGAGTTATTTTCATATAAATATTCTTTATATACGCGCACAACTTCTCGGAGCGACTAACGCGAACATACCGATATATTTATACATTTATATATAAATACTTATATATTTTAAATCTGACGAGAACTAAGGGGCTGTTTGGTAGCCTCTTAATGACCATTCAGATGTTACCTCTTAATGGTTTAAAACCTCTGAATGAATAAGAGGTAACCTCAAGTTTGAATGGTTAAGAGGTAACCTCTGAATGGTAAATCATCACATGTCACATTCTTCTACCTACTCATTGGTAAAATTCTTAATGGTTCCATTAAGAGGTAGCCTCTTAATGACCATTCAGAGGCTACCAAACAGCTCCTAAGTCTTTCTAAGACTTATCAATGATATCGACATTAGACAAAAGTTAACAAGTATAACTTAATTGTTTTATTAAGTTAACAACATATCAACGAATCGTTCGGTTAACGATTCGGTAGAGCTCGGTGACACGTAGTTTAGTTACCGCTTTTGGTAAGAAACTTATAAGATATTCCGTATTAGGGATATTATAGAATGCACGCTAGCGAGTCACGTCTTGGAAACGACTCCAGAGAATCATAATTAGCTAGCTTTGCACATGGAAATTCAGGTGAGTTCATAACCCCCACTTTTTACGGTTTTACATTTTTATAAATGTTTTCGGGGGTGGAAAGACATACAAGTTTTGCAAAAGTAAACAATTTCTCGATAAATGAAAACTCATTTCTAAACCATGTTACGAATGGATTTCAAGGAACTCAAATGGTTTACGAACGATTTATATTGAATATACCGGTTTTACAAAACAAATACGTATTTACGAAACATGCATGATTTTCATGAGTAGAGACGGGAATTTCCTAATTACAATAACGGGACTGGGTTGGTCTGCGTACGAAAAACGAGGCAACCCAGTGAGTTCATGTCCCCCTTTTCTTTTAACTGTTTTCAGTTTTATAACTTCGGGGGTGAAATACATGTTACAAATGATTACGATTACGAATGGTATGGTTAGCTAAGGAATGAACTGTTAGATCATGTGAATGGGTAGGCGATTAACTTAAGACCATTAATCCTTGTAGAAGGACTGAGGGGCATGAGTGATAGATCTATTGGGTGTTGCGAGCCCCGCCCATGAGCCCGCGGGTTGGACCATGTGGCGACTATGTTGTTCCCGCCGGATGGCCCGGTACGAAATACGCATAAAAGGATTGAGCCTTCCTACACCGTTGCACACATATTAATGTATTAGCTACACATTAATTGATTTGTTCATAGACGCTTACATACCGGTTACCAAAGGAAGACTTACAAATGTTTACAAGATTATTGGAGCTCACAGTTTTCATATAACATGTCGAGAAAAATGATTTTACTATATCTTCACAACAACTTTTAAAAAATGGTTATTCAAAGGATTTATTTCAAATCTTTTACAAACAAATTATGAACTCGCTCAACTTTATGTTGATTTTTTCGCATGTTTCTTTCTCAGGTTATTTTCTCAAATAATGGCACGATTGGAATAAGAGAACCATGTGGATTCGAGTACTTAGCGGGCGTTCACTGTTTAGAAGTCTTAGCTCAAATACTTCCGCTGTGCAATGAAGATACCAGTCCAGTCACGCCAGCTCTGATATTTCAGGGTGTGACATGTTGGTGATGAGCACGGTTTGGAAAGTTGTTGCATGTAAGTGTTCTAGCCGGTGATGATGGTTGCCGCTACTTGGCATGGCAAATTCGGTTGCAACCGCAGCGGCACTGAGTCGTGCTATCTTGATGGCAATGAGGATGTTTGAATCTGAGCCTCATTTTTTTTCTTTTTTCGACTTTAGTTAGGTTGTTTTCTTGATGGCGGTGGTGGTCGGGTTGTTTGATGATGTTGGTGGTTGTGTTTTTTACGGTGTTATTAGCGACAATTGTGGTGGTTGTTGCGATGGTGTTGGTGATTTTATTAGCGGCAGTTGTGGTGGTTGTTGTGATGGTGTTGATGGTTGTGGACTGAGATGGTAGAACATATGAATGGATATTTGAGACATGATTTAATAAAAATGAGTACATAAGCTTTCTGAAATGAGGTATACATTAATATGTTTATTTTAAGATAAATATGATGATTCTACCATAAGTAACCAATTTGGTAGCTTTACCTTTTACACAGACACTATATGAGTAACAAAGATTAAATCAAAATAAACAAATGTTTAGAACATGTTGACTTGCCATGTAAATATATCGATTTATAGTTGATCGGTACATTTTAAGTACACTTTATTTGAAAGTAACTATATTAGAAATGTTTTAATATTGTTATAAGATATATTGTTGAGTAAACTGCCATTTTGGTCCCTGTGGTTTGGGCACTTTTGCCATTTTAGTCCAAATCTTAAACTTTTTACATCTGGGTCCCTGTGGTTTGCATTTTGTTGCCATTTTAGTCCAAAATCCAAAAACACTTTATTTTGACTGTTGAAAACTGATTATTTTGTCCTTTAGTGCAGGGGCATTTTGGTCCATGTTAATTTATTATAACATTTCAATAATTAATAACATCATCTTCAAGAACATCATCAAACATCATCATCAAAACCCAGAAAATCAAGAACATCATCTTCAAGAAAATCAAGAACCCAGAAAATCAAGAACATCATCTTCAAGAACATCATCAAAACCCAGACATCGTTCATCTTCAAACATCATCATCAAAACCCAGAAAATAGACAAAAATCAACAAACGATTTCTGAACAAAAACAAATAGACAAAAAACACAAGATGAATTACCATTCTCCTTCTCATTAATCTCTCCAGAGCTCACATCCGATTTCTGAACAAAATCCGATTCGATTTCTGAACAAAATCAACAAACCAACTAGTTCAGTACAAATCTCACTTTGTTTAACTAGAATGAAAGCAGCTGAGAGTAAATTGATCATTAGAACTACTTACATCCATTGTATTTGTGAAGAATTCGAAGATGAACATCATCAAAACCCAGAGATCGTTCATCTTCAAGAACATCTAAAACCAGAAATCAAGAACACCGCAACCACCACACGCTTCCACCATTACCATCACCCCCAACCACCATCCCGCACCAACAACTGTAACGCTCCGCGTTTTCATAACTTTCCATATTTAGAAACCGTTGTTCGTGTTCCTATTTTTGGAAACTTCGTATCCTTGTGTTCGTCGTTTCGCTTTAATCGTCAAAAAAAAAAACAATTATTTATTCATAGTTTAATTAATTAAATAAATTAATTTTACTTTTTAAAAGTTACTTCTATAATAAATTTATTTAGTCTCGCTAACTTTTAAAGTTAGTCAAATAACAAACTAACCTAGTTAGTTTGGTCAACTATGTTTTATAACTTAAACTAAGTTATTTCAGCTAATTTATTTACCCCTTCAAAGTTTAGGGGTTAGAATGGTCTTTCCTAAAACAAGTGCAACAACCCTAATCTTCTTTACAATAGCCGCTACTTATGTCTTGTCCCTCTCATTACATCTGAAAGATCAGATCAAACACCCACACAAACACATCTCTATTCCCTGCCTTCTCAAAAACTTCTCTACATATATCTCCAATACACACGCACTGCTCCTTCATCTCCTACCTTTCTAAACCCTTCATCTTCTCAATCAAGACACACACACCAAAACCAGGTTCACACCCATATCCTGTTACTCCTTCTCGACACATCCGGCCACCGGAACTCCATCTCCGGCGCCGTGATGGGTCCGACAAACACCCCTCTATTTGGATTTATATCCCTCACCTATTACCTCCTCTAGTTGAAGCAGCGTGGCGTGGTGACGAGACAGGGACAGAGAGAGTCTGAGAAAAGAGAGAGACCGAGCAGGGAGAGAGTCGACGTCACCGGCAACCGACGCCGCTCGCGGCGGTGGAGGCGACGGCGGTGGCTCTCGTTCGTCTCGAGTCCGGTTCTCCGACAAACCTTCGACAAAAAAAAAACGGGTAAGTTTGTGGTTTCTTTCTTTCTCTTCATCTCGTTTCTTTACGATTCGGTTAGATTTCGTCAACAACACCATATGGTCGTTTATCTCAGGTTCAGCTTTGATTTGAGTTGTATCTTATTCAAATCCCGATTCAACCCGCTTGTTTTGGTATTTCAGCTCGGTTCTGGCAGTCCAGGTCTCGGGTTTGGGCTCCGGTTTGGGTTGTTTGGCTCCGACTCCAGCTCGGGTCTCGCAACACAGTCGGCTCAGGTCACGACTCGGGTTTGGGTTCCGTCACGGTACGGGTCAGATTCAGGGTGCGAGTCAACGTTGAGTTTCGGTTCAAACTTCGACCCGGGATTCACGTCAGAGATTAACTCACCAGTTCGGTATACGTCTCTATTGATCTGTCATTATTTTGTTTAAATTCAGTGTTCTTTTGTTACAGCCCATATAAAATATATATATCCCTTTTCTCTTGTTAAAATCAGTATTTAATTTTTGTTAGATTCAATTTTCTTTTCATCTTTTGTAGCAAATCTTTATAAAACTGAATGTTATCCTTTTAACCGTTTCTAAATGATTTAGAAATGTTATTTTCATCAACAATTTAATCTAATAATAATCTCATTAATACATAATAACTCGTTATAAAACTTTTATAACTTTAAAGGGGTAATAACCTAATAAGTTAGAATACCTAATCACTTTACTTGAAAACAATAATACGAGGGATTACTTATCTTAAACCAAATAACGAGTTATTCTAATGCCAATACACTTGAGGCTTATTTATATTTTAACTATTTGACGTGAATTTTATACATATTATTACTTGTTGAATTTTGACAAATCAATCGACAACTTGTGTTGTCGGGATCGTCCAAAAACAGAGGAAACTCTGCCCGTCTTTCGTAAATTCCGTAACGAAATGTGTAAATGTTATAATACGAAACCTGTCAAAATCAATTAATTTTTATAAAACAGATATGAATATACACTTATTTGACATCATGTCCAATACTCTTGATGGACTCGATTTATAATTTTTCCTTTTTACAATAAACTATATAATATATATATATATATATGTCTTATCAACCGGTCATACTCTATATTCCAACCCAAACCCTCCATTTTTTAATTTTGTTTACTCATGCACCATCGTTTGCCCTATAGCGTGACCTCGGTGTTCCGTCCTCCTATCTCATCAACTCGTCATACTTGGATAATCGGAAGATTTAGCAATTAAGTGAGTATACTCGATCCCTTTTTCCCTTTTACACTTTGGGATGCAACATGTATGAATATACAAAACAACTTTTATGCTTAAACAAAACATACTCTATCTATGAACGTGACATGAAACTATTGTGAATATTTGCTATGCTTGTATGCTCTATGAACGATTTGGAACGTTATATGCTCATTAACTTTGCTAGCCCACCTTAACAATTATAGCGCTATAGGATTGACGCCCCGCCCGTTATTCTTGTGGGTATTGTTAAGTTAAACTTTACCATCCCGCTAAACTTTTGGGATTAGGCTTGTTATGCGTTGTATTCTTGGGTTTGATCATATTGTACGCCAAAAATTGCATTGCTAGTAAATTTATTCATTATGTGACATGTTGGATATGAGTTTTTATTCTATTATGCTATGTAAATAAACTTGTATACTCGCCTTTGCTTTTGCATTGAACTCTATTTTAATACATGTTGCAGGTTAATTGTTGAAGTATGGACAAATGATGAAACGAGATTTAGGGTGGACTAGATACACACCTAGATTAATCTATCTTTTGTTGTTATGTTACAATTTGAAACAATGTTGTTATTTCTATTCGAATCTTGTATGACAATTTAGTATTGCAACGAAATTTGAATTTAAATTAAATATTGTCACATAGTGTTATGAAGTCTCTAGCAATCTATACACACTTCGTCTCATCCCGATGTTTCCGTCATCGGTTGGGGTGTGACAACAACCCCGCACCACCACCACACCGCCAGATCTGAACCACCATCTCTCACGGCGCACCACCATGCCAACATATCTGAAACAAGCACCATCCCCCCACCACCATTCTGCATTAGAAAGAGAGAGAGAGAGAGAGAAACAGGAGAGAGAAAGAGAGCCGAACGAGAGAGAAACATGAGAAAGAGAGAGAGGAACGCAGAGATGACGATGACGATGGTGGATCTGAGTTTCGGTAGGGTTTCGATGACGATGACGATGGTGGCGGTGGTGGTGGTGCTATAGAGAGAGAGAGAGAAGAACGAGAGAGGGAGGAGGTGACGGTGGTGGTGCTATAGAGAGAGAGAGAAGAGAGAGAGAGAGAGAGAGCTGATTTTGGGGATGATGATGATTTTTTGGGTTTTATTGTTAAAAAAAGAGTAAACTGCCTCTACAACAAATGAAATTTAAAATATAACCAAAATGCCCCTACACTGAAGGACAAAATAATCAGTTTTCAAGAGTCAAAATAGAGGGTTTTTGGATTTTGGACAAAAATGGCAACAAAATGCAAACCACAGAGACTCAGATGTAAAAAGTTTGAGATTTGGACTAAAATGGCAAAAGTGCCCAAACCACAGGGACCAAAATGGCAGTTTACTCTATATTGTTTACAGTTGTTTTTGTATTTTTTTTTTTTTTGTGTTAGCAGGAACTTGAGCTAAAATAAAGTTCTAACAAGAAGTAAATAATATTTAGAGACTGGTGTAATTAATTGGGAATTAATTAAGATTACATGTTGTTTACGTATCCTTTGGAAATAAACAAAACAAACATTTGACTATAATGTCATAAAATTAATGGACTTTATTACTATTTTCATTTATTTAGTTTGTGGTGTTTTGGCAGTTTCAATGTGAATATATACTTAAAAGTCAAGTGGGCCTTTTGAATGAATTAATTGGTTGTGGTCTTTACAAAAGGAATCAAGGCAACGTTATTGGGCTACATTTATTGGACTGCTAGTGAAGAAAAAATAGCAACAAAAGAAACAGGGGGATCGCAAAAGAAACGTACGGTTACGGAAAGAAAATAATAATATCTTTTTCAAATAAGGTCAAAGGGGCATTCAAGGAGATATTATTATTGGGGGGACAGTTCGCAAGTGGGGTAGAAAAGACAGCATCCTCTTGGTGCTTGGTAATTTTTTTGGAACACGAATTTAGAAGGAAAAAGAGGATTTTGGAGTCATGATGAGCGGCTAATCTCCTAAGGTTTCACTCTCGGTGTAGATTTTGTAAGATTTCTAGGGTTTATGCATTTGTTCTTTGATTCGACTTTGTGACAACTTGTATTGATTTTTGAAACCATTGACAATAGTTTACATTTGTTTCGTATTCGTAAATTGTCGAACGATGTTAAAAGTTATGACTTTGCGAAATGGTTATATGTAGTTATGCGTTGTCGTGGTTAGGATTTACTTGTGTTGATTACAAAGTGCATTCTTGTCCGTTCTTCGGGACGTTGATAGTTATTGGCACCTAAGTCACGGTACACTAAATCCGTTAATCGTATGCAATTGAGTTGAATTAAAACATGTAGGAACCCTAGGACTTACAATTACCGAAACCGGGTGTGATCCATATTCTAATTTCTTCTTTCAACTTTCTAGTTTAGTTTACAATTTTAATTAATCATACATCGATTTAGATAATATCCAATTGTCGGTTTACTCCGATTTATTTTTAAACTATATAAACAAATAAAAATCAGCAAACTTCATAATCACATTGTATATTTTTGTAAATAGTCTAACTAATCGAAGGGGTCGTGCGATACTGACCACATGTTCTTCATGGATACGATACCCGACTTACCCTAGCTACCTAGGTTTAATTGGGTTTTTGACTTATCGGGACGACACGGTCACGTCAAAATGGCGCTTCTGCCGGGGAGCTAGTGCGCTTAGTATTTCATTGCTTGTTCGATTTTATTTTAGTTTTTCTTTCTTGTATTTTTGTGATTTTACTTTGGGTGGTCGAGTTTGTTTGTGCAGGTACATGTTTTGTAGGTACCATCTTTCAATATGAATTGGGTAGATGATGATCCGTGTGAGTGTTGCGGAAGCGGAGAGCACTATTTAGAAGATTGCTCTGTTTTCTACGAAAAAGTTCAAGCCAACAAGGAACGGGAAGACTACCTCAGTGGATTGTTTGAATATAGAAGGGCGAATTATGAAGATTTCAATGGTCCATCCTCATATTATCCATACACTAGACCACCTCCACCACCGGAGCAAGAAAATGACGCTTATTAGTCATGTCCTTGTTGTGGAAAAGTTCACATACATGAAGATTGTCCAGTGTTTTGGAAAGGAAAAATAAAGTCCGGTTACAAGCCACCACCACATTATCAAGAATACTACTATGAACCCGAATTGCCACATTTCTCAAATTACCGGGAGGAGTATGATGATTATTATAATGAATACCCTCAACCGGCATACCAGAAACCACAAGATTTGATGCATTCGAAGCTTGATGCTCTCATGAACATGATGAAAGAATATCACAACATGATGAAAGAATATCACCAGGATATCAAAGATATGAAGAAAGCGAATGAAGTGAGAGATAAAGCCCATGAAGCATTGGTGGTGCAAGTGGGTCAATTAGCGGAGGAATTAGCCCAACTTAAACGAGACCAAGAGGTTTGGGCCAATGGTACAATAGTAGATGGTGATGTGGTGGAAGAGGTTATCGATCTTCCCGAGCAAGAAAATGAATGTTTGAACCGAGCGGAAGACATCACACCGCGAGACGAGTCGGATCCGAAAGATGCCCACGTTCATATCCATCCTTCTCCCATACTTATCACTCCAACCAACAAAGTTGGGGATGCGGGTTCGGGTATAAGGATTCGAAGGGTGGCGTTGCAACACATAGGCCAGTTTAGTAAGAAGCGACCCCAAAGTTGTACAATATGCATGCCGAGCAAAATAAAAAGAGAGTGGATCCGGCATGCCAAACACCGAGCGTATGTAGGCAACTCGGTAGGAAAATGTGCACTTCGACCACCATGAGAGGCAAAAACGTTTCTCCTTTATTAAAACCAAGTTCACTATAACCAATGGCTCTGATACCAATCTGTCACACCCCCAAAATCCACCTGCGGAGGACTACCGCTTGGAGGAGTGACTGACCAGGATCCAGCCACCAATCATATTGAACAAGCATATAAATAGTTATAAAAATCTAACCAATACAATTGGTGTTCAAACAAAACATAGTTTAAGTTGCAAGCGGAAGCATAAGTCTTAAAATTTAAACATAAGTTCTATTGTTTTCAAGTTTAACATGGCACGCAGCTATCCATGTCCCACAACGACTCTCCTCCGTGCAAGCTCCAGCTAAGTACCTAAGGTCCTGCAAAGCATGTAGTAACGAGTCAACAACAAGTTGAGTGAGTTCACGGTTGGGTGTTCGTTTTAGTTTGTTTCGAAAACAGTTTCCTTTATCTGGCTTCCTGCCGTGGGGGTTACCCCATAGTTAAAAACGTGACTTGTTTATTCCCGGTTACTCTGGCATTCCAGCCATGGGGGCTACCCCGTGTTAGTTATCTGGCATTTCGGCCGTGGGGGCTACCCCATGTATACACTAGACTCGTTACCATATCGACTGCTGACTGTAGTCATGTTTATGTGCCCTGAAACTGTCAATGTCTATCATCATTGACGTGCCCCAGATCCATTAGTTCACGCCCGTCCTCTGCGGCACGGTGTGAGGTTTGTCAGACCTAAATAGCGCTATCTAACTAATGACCCGCTCGCCATTGGCCCGGCGATTAAGTCGATATAAAAGGAGGGACTTCGTGATAGAGTTTTGGTCTAGTACGAGTTATCTGCCCGTGAGGACGAGGAATTACATTCCTGAACCATCGCTGTCCTACCCAAGGAGGACGAGGAATCTACGTTCCTTAACCCCATTCCCAACCCAGGGAATCCCATGCTTTGTAGAGGGTGTGAACTCACCTTGGTTTGCTCGGCAGAAACACAGAAAAGTCAATCAAGTTGTGAGTGGTCAACTACGTCCTAACATAGATACCATTCATGTCAGATTCAGACCAAGTAGTGCACGTATGTTCTACATGCATTGGACACAAGTAATGATCATGGCATACAAGTCTAGCATGGCAGTTTATCAACAGTGCACAACAAGTTCCACAGTAACGTTCATGTAATAACCAAAGTCTAAGTGTGACCCAAACAGTTGGTCTCGTAATAGCACGCAAGCCCAAAATACGCATTCAACAGTAACACAAGAAGCCCATAAGTCCGGCCCAAATACCCAAGCCCGTAGCAGTGTGGAAGTCCAAATAGTGTGTACATGCTTATGGTCTCGAGTCGAGACTGTGCGGTCTCTAGTCGAGACTGTGCGGTCTCGAGTGTAGCTTACAAGATCTCGAGTCGCAACCGAGGTGGTTTCGGGTCATGCATGTATTGGTCTCGAGTCGCAACCGGACTCGCAAGCATGGTCTCGGGTCATGATGTTTGTGTGATGATCATGTGTGGTCTCGAGTCGAGACTAGGGGTTCTCGACTCGCAACCTGTGTCGCAATCTATGTTCTCGAGTTATCATGCTCATGGTCTCGAGTCGGAACCGGGGGTCTCGACCCCCCAGCAACTGCTGATTCTGCACAGTTGTACTATCCAATGGAAATTTGATTTCATGCAACAATTGTGTACTATCCATTTAAACATGTTTTCTTGTCTAACAATTAACCACAATGGATCAAACATAGCAATTTCAAATATCCAAATCATATTCAACAAGTTCTTCACATATTCATCATGTTCATCAAATATTCATAATACAAACAACCCTTATTCAAACACATTTTGCATTTTTCGGACAAGAGTTATAATACTTAAACTAGATATCATGCTCATATTGCAAACAAAACATCTATTCTAAAATCCTCATGAATCGGATTATCATTCTTTCATCATCAATGTTGTAACTAAGCATGTATTGTCTAACCATCAAGAACTCATTAAACATCTTTGTCATATTCAAACAATGGTCATGGTGCATTTTCAATAATAAACATCATTTAACAACTAACCATCTTCTATCACACAACACCTTCATCATAGATTAAACAACAACAATCAAGCAAACACATATTATCATACAACCTTATTACACATCATCAATCAACCGAAATACAATACATAGCATGAATCACTAACCGGTTCAAGTATGGGTTCGAAGGTGTGAAGTTGTAGCGAATGAAGCTTCCAAATAGGTATGTGTGAGAACAATCAAGCAAACACATATTATCATACAACCTTATTACACATCATCAATCAACCGAAATACAATACATAGCATGAATCACTAACCGGTTCAAGTATGGGTTCGAAGGTATGAAGTTGTAGCGAATGAAGCTTCCAAATAGGTGTGTGTGAGCCGATCCGAGGGTCCCAACTCGCCGGTTAGAATCCGAGAATGAGGGAGTGTGTTTGTGTTTCTAGGGTTTTAGTGAGAGAGAAAGTAGGAGAGTGTGTGTGAGAGTGAGTGTGTTGTCCAAAGAAATGGCAAGCATGGCTATCTACTAAGGTTATATATCTGTTCCAAGTAGTGCACCCTAAAGGGCTTTCGGTTGGGTTAAAATGAGGTGCGTGGCCCATCCGGCCCACTGTTTCATTGTTTACTCGAGACCACATGGTCTCGAGTCGTGTCCTTGTGTCTCGGTTCACATAATCACACTCATACATACAAGCATAACACATAATCACATAATTTCACTCAGGTCATTCATTGAATCAACAAGTTAACTAATCACATAACGTTTCAAGCAAGTTACATCAAGATACGACGAAAGGTTCTAAGTTTCGAGTTGTCACATCATCCCCAAGTTGAAAGAAATTTCGTCCCGAAATTTGGTAATCACTCACTGAGGAAGCTAGTTAAGTTGTATGGTTTTCTCGGTTTTCCTGGGGTGTCACATCCTCCCCCCGTTGATCTGGAATTTCGTCCCGAAATTCCGTAGCTTCGGCCTCAGTAGTGGTCGTACTGTTTGCGAACAGTTGGGGATACTTTTGTTTCATCTGATCTTCGCGCTCCCAGGTGAACTCTGGGCCGCGACGTGAGTTCCAACGAACTCGAACGAGAGGTATTCTAGTGCTTTTGAGGACCTTAACATCCTGGTCCGTGATTTCAACTGGTTCTTCGACGAATCGTAACTGTTCGTCGATAGTGAGTTCCTTCAGAGGAACTATGTGGGTCTCATCTGACAGACACTTCTTCATATTCGACACGTGAAAAACGTTGTGAACTGCACCGAGTTCTGCTGGTAAGTTTAGTCTGTAGGCCACCTTGCCTATTTTCTCGATGATTTCGAAAGGTCCAACGTATCGTGGGTTAAGTTTGCCTCGTTTACCAAAACGAACCACACCATTCCAGGGTGAAACTTTATACTACCCGCTCCCCAACCTGGAGCTCAAGTGGTTTCCTGCCCTTATCGTCGTAGGCTTTCTGACGGTCTCGAGTTGCCACCATGCGTTGTCGTATTTGAGCAATCCGTTCCGTAGTGTCCACCACATGTTCCGGACCAGTGATTTGACTATCCCCCACCTCTGCCCAACAAAGAGGTGACCGACATTTACGCCCGTACAATGCCTCAAACGGAGTAGCTTTAATGCTGGTGTGGTAGCTGTTATTGTACGAGAATTCCACAAGTGGTAGATGCTTTTCCCAGCTGTTGCCAAAGTCGATTACACATGCACGAAGCATGTCTTCTAAGGTCTGAATAGTGCGCTCGGACTGCCCATCTGTGACAACTCGAAATCTAGAACCTTTCGTTGTGTCTTGATGTAGCTTGCTTGTATGTTATGTGATTAGTTGACCGATTGAACTTAATGATAAACGTGAACTTTTATGTGCTTGGTATGTATGCATTTGTATATATATATATATGTGTACGTGTTATAAGTGAGTCGAGAACCCAACCCGAGAACAAAGAACCCGACTCGAGACCATGAGGTCTCGAATGAATAGTGACCGAATGGGCCTTTGGGCCGAGAACCTTGTGGCCGGTTGGGCCATTGGGCCGTAAACCCCCACTCGAAACCCACTAAGGGTGCACACACTTGGAACTAGCCTATATATAAACCACCCTTAGTTATTTGTTACCATTTTGTTGAAACATTACACCCACACACTCTCCTACTTCTCTCTCTCACTTAAACTCTAGAACACAAACACTTCACCATTCTCGGATTTGGACTTGGATCGGCACACACACACACCCGGTTGGAAGCTTTACACACACCCTCGGAACCCATTAACCGGTTAGTGTTTTTAATGTTTATGGTTGATTTTTGTTGTGATTTGAGATGTATGAATGTTGATGATTCATGTTATGCTTAGTGTTTGAGTTGATGGTTAAGTTGTTCTTTTATATGAGATGATCGTTTATCAAGAAGCTTGTTTGATGAAATAACCATTTGTTGTCAAAAGATGAAACTATATGCATGGGTTATGATATCTTGGGTTAAATAGAGTTTAAACTACTAGATCTTGATGATACATAAAAAAATCGGGTTGCACTTGGCATGAAATCGGACATATATGAAAACCGAGTTGTGTGTTATGTTTAGTGTTTTGATGCTTGTTCATAGTTTTGGTTGAATAAGTGATTAATATGTTATGAACTTGTTGAATATGGGTTTGAATGTATGAAGAACACTTTGAATGATAGTTAAGATATGAAAACCCTTGTGATTTTGATCCACTTTGACCAATAACCTGATTAGGAAAACATGTTAGTGAAATTCTATTGGTAGTTTCCTGATTTGGGCCTGATTATATTGTACCATTAAACTGACCATATCTGCATCAGCACCTGAACGTGAAAATGACAGCATACCGACTCGCAATCAACCAGTTGCGACTCGCAACCACAGCGTGATGACTCGAGACCACGCGGTTGCGACTCGCAACCATAGCAGGACAAGCCGAAACAATAGGTTACGAGTCCCGTTGCGACTCGAGACCTCAGCATGATTAACCGAGACCACGGTTGCGACACCGGTTGCGACTCGCAACCATTTAAGATCAGCACAAAACAACATGACTCGAGACCATGCTTGCGAGTCCGGTTGCGACTCGAGACCACACTTTTGGGCCTTAGTTAGTGGGCCGGACCTATGGGCTTCTGTGTTAACTGCTATTACGTGTCTTGGGCTTAAGTAGTTGGACTGAACTTGTGAACCTTATGTGCTACTGTTGATTGAAAATACTGTGAACTGTTAAACATGTTTGCCATACGTGTTGAACATATGTGCACTACTTGGTTCGAATCTGATTATAAGTGATATCCGTGTTAGGACGTTATTGACTACTTGCGACTTGATTAACTTTCTGTGATTAACTGCCGAGCAAACCAAGGTGAGTTCACACCCTCTACAAAGCATGGGATTCCCTGGGTTGGGAACGGGGTTAAGGAACGTGGATTCCTCGTCCTCCTTGGATAGGACGTCAGTGGTTCAGGAATGTGATTCCTCGTCCGGATGGACGGATAAACGTACTAGACTAAAACTCTATCACGAAGTCCCTCCTTTTTGTATCGACTAATCGCCGGGCCAATGGCGAGCGGGTCATTAGTTAGATAGCGCTATTTAGGTCTGACAAGCCTCACACCGTGCCGCAGAGGACGGGCGTGAACTAATGGATCTGGGGCACGTCAATGATGATAGACATTGATGTTTTTCAGGGCACTTAAACATGACTACAGTCAGCAGTCGATATGGTAACGAGTCTAGTGTACGCATGGGGTAGCCCCCACGGCCGAAATGCCTGATAACTATCATGGGGTAGCCCCCACGGCCGGAGTGCCGGAGTAACTGGGAATGAACATGTCACGTTTTTAAAACTATGGGGTAACCCCCACGGCAGGATGCCAGTTAAAGGAAACTGTTTTCGGAATAACTAAAACAAACACCCAACCGTGAACTCACTCAACTAGTTGTTGACTCGTTACTACATGCTTTGCAGGACCATAGGTACTGAGCTGGAGTTTGCATGGAGGAGGGTCGTTGTGGGACACGGATTGCTGCGTGCTATGTTAAACTTGAAACTTTTGGACTTATGTTATAACTTTAAACTTATGCTTCCGCTTGCAACTTAACTTGTTTGTTTTGAAACACCAATCGTGATGGTTAAACTTTTATAACTACTTATATGCTTGTTCAGTATGATTGGTGGCTGGATCCTGGTCAGTCACGCCTCCAAGCGGTAGCACTCCGCAGGTGGGATTTTGGGGGTGTGACAGATTGGTATCAGAGCCATTGGTTATAGTGAACTTGGTTTTAATAAAGGAGAAACGTTTTTGTTAAAACCAGACTATAACCGGTTTAGTGCTCAACGGTCCACAACGACACTTCGCTCCTCATGCAAGGCTCGATGTTCTAGGTAATATGATGAGTGTATATTGCCTACTTGTTAGTTACATAGTACATTGCTCATGGTATGCTTGATTAGTATAGCTACTGTTGTTTGAACACGTGCGTGCTTACTCTGTCCTACTATCGTGCTTTCGCGAACCTCTCTCACACGTATTGCTCTTATTATGAAGAAACATGTCTGGACGCGTTAACATGACACAAGCCCAGTTGACGGCTTTGATCAACGAACGAGTTGCCGCAGCGCTCGCAGCTGCACACGCGGGAGGTATATCCTGCAGTCCGAAATTGTTCTAGGATCATTTGGATCCTACTCTCGTGAACCAACCTTTGTGTTAAACTCTGTCTTTCTTTCACCTACCTTAGGTCAATATGCTCAGGCACCGGTGTGCACTTTTAAGACCTTTATGGACTGTCGACCCACAACTTTTAGCGGAACTGAAGGAGCAGTAGGTCTCCTACACTGGTTTGAGAAACTGGAGTCTGTGTTCGAAATGTGTGAATGCCCTGAAGCGCGCAGGGTAAAGTATGCTATTGGTACTCTCGAGGGTTTGGCCCTCACGTGGTGGAATGCTCAAGTGCAGATGCTGGGGTTGGTTGCTGCCAACGCCACCCCATGGGAAAACTTCAAGGAAATGATCCGGGAGGAATACTGCAGTCGTGACGACATTCACAAGCTGGAAGATGAGTTCTACAATCTCAAGATGACGGGGTCAGAGATTGAGGCATACACTAAGAGATCGCATGAGCTTGCCTTGTTGTGTCCTACTATGGTGGACCCTCCGTATAAGCGAATTGAACTCTATCTCAAGGGCTTGGTGCCAGAGATCCAAAGTCATGTGACTTCAGCGAACTTGACTACTATCCAACAGGTCGTACAGTTGGCTCACCGTCTCACTGATCAGGCGGTGGAGCAGAACAAGTTACCGAAGCGTATAGGTGCTGCAACTACTTCTGGTGCTTCTAGTGGGGATAAACGGAAATGGGATGGAACTTCAAGCAGGGGTTCAACTTCGGTGCAAACTCAGTCTCAGCAGAGAAAGACAGATGATCACAAGAGCCCCAGTCAGCAGTCATCTGGTGGTCAAAGTCATGGTGGGTACAAAGGAAATCACCCCAAATGCAATCGTTGCAACTTACATCACAGTGGGCCATGCACCAGGGGCAACTGTCATCGGTGCAACAAGCCTGGTCATGTTGCAAAGGATTGCAGAAGCGCATACCCCGTCAATCAGAATCGTCAGCAACCTCAGCAGAACCAGCGACAGCAGCAGGGTAACAACAAAGGATGCTTTCAGTGTGGAGCTGAAGGCCACTTCAAGAAGGATTGTCCCCAACTGAACCAGAACAACAACAACAACCAGGGGAATGGTATCAATGGGAACAACAACAATGGTGCTAGGGGGCGTGTGTTCGTGATTGGTCAAGGTGAAGCAAGGAATGATCCCAACGTGGTGACGGGTAAGTTCCTTCTCGACGACTTTTATGTTACAGTCTTATTTGATTCGGGTGCCGATACTAGCTATGTGTCACTAGAAGTTAGTAAGATGCTTAAGCGTATTCCTACACCCCTGAGCGACAAGCACACCGTAGAGCTAGCTAATGGTAAGAGCTTGGAAGCCTCACACGTAGTCAAGGGTTGCCAGCTTATTCTCGCTAACCAGACCTTCCCTATCGATCTTATTCCTATTGTCTTGGGTAGTTTCGACGTTGTCATTGGGATGGATTGGTTATCCCAACACCGAGCAGAGATTCTTTGTAACGAGAAGATCGTTCGTATTCCTGGTTTAGGTAGTGAACCTCTCATGATTCGTGGCGACAAGAGAAGTGCTGTTGAGAACATCATCTCTCTTCTTAAGGCCCAGAAATGCTTACGAAAGGGCCACACTGTGATTTTGGCTCTAGTTACTGACACCACATAGAAAGAGAAGAAGCTAGAAGATTTTCCAGTTGTACGCGACTATCCTGAGGTATTCCCTGAGGAGTTACCTGGTCTTCCGCCCTATCGCCAAGTCGAGTTTCAGATTGATCTAGCTCCTGGAGCTGCGCCTGTAGCCCGTGCACCTTATCGTTTAGCGCCATCAGAGTTGGAAGAACTCTCCACGCAATTACAAGAACTCTTGGATAAGGGTTTTATTCGTCCTAGCTCATCGCCTTGGGGAGCTCCAGTGTTATTTGTGAAGAAAAAGGACGGTACCTTCAGAATGTGTATCGACTATCGCGAACTCAACAAGGTGACTGTGAAGAATCGTTATCCTCTACCGCGTATTGACGACTTGTTCGACCAGTTGCAGGGGTCGAGCTACTACTCAAAGATCGATCTGAGATCGGGATATCACCAGCTGAGAGTTCGGGAAGAGGATGTCTCTAAGACGGCCTTTAGGACTCGATATGGGCACTATGAGTTTCTGGTCATGCCGTTTGGGCTGACGAACGCACCGGCAGTTTTTATGGATTTGATGAATCGAGTGTGCAAACCGTATCTGGACAAGTTTGTTATAGTCTTTATCGACGACATCCTGATCTATTCTAAGAGTAAAGAAGAGCATGAACAGCATCTACGACTTATTTTGGAACTCCTCCGGAAGGAACAGCTTTACGCAAAGTTCTCGAAGTGCGACTTCTGGCTTCGTGAAGTCCATTTCCTAGGGCATGTGGTGAACAAGGATGGGATTCACGTTGATCCATCCAAAGTGGACTCTATTAAGAACTGGCATGCACCTCGTACACCAAAGGAGATTCGTCAATTCTTGGGATTGGCAGGTTACTACAGGAGATTCATTAAGGATTTTTCTAAGATCGCGCAGCCTCTCACCTTACTAACGCAGAAAGGCGTTGTTTATCGTTGGGGAAATGCACAAGAGTTAGCTTTTCAGCATCTAAAGGATAGACTCTGTAGTGCACCTATCCTTTCACTGCCAGAGGGCACAGAAGATTTTGTGGTTTACTGTGATGCATCAATTCAAGGTCTTGGTTGTGTATTGATGCAACGAGATAAAGTCATAGCTTACGCCTCACGACAACTTAAAGTTCACGAGAAGAACTACACGACACATGATTTAGAGCTGGGAGCTGTTGTTTTCGCACTTAAGTTATGGCGGCATTACCTATACGGAACCAAGTGCGCCATCTACACCGACCACATGAGCCTAGAACACATATTCAAGCAGAAGGAACTGAATATGCGGCAGCGACGATGGGTCGAACTGCTGAATGATTACGAGTGCTCTATCAGGTATCACCCGGGCAAGGCCAATGTAGTGGCGGACGCCCTCAGTCGGAAGGACACTGCGCCTAAGCGCGTAAGAGCTCTACAACTCACGATCCATTCTAGTCTACCTTCGCAGATACGAGCTGCTCAGATAGAAGCACTGAAACCAGAGAACATTAGAGCCGAAGCCCTACGCGGGTCAAGGCAACGCTTAGAACAGAAGGAAGACGGTGCTTATTATGTAACAGGACGCATTTGGGTCCCACTCTATGGCGACTTGCGAGAACTTGTGATGGATGAAGCGCATAAATCTCGCTACTCAGTACACCCTGGTTCGGATAAGATGTACCACGATATTAAAACTACGTATTGGTGGCCTAGCATGAAGGCCCACATAGCAACTTATGTCAGTAAGTGCTTAACTTGTGCGCGAGTCAAGACGGAATATCAGAAACCCTCAGGCCTACTCCAACAACCAGAGATACCACAATGGAAATGGGAGCAAATTTCCATGGATTTCGTTACTGGCCTACCTAGATCACAGCGCGGGAACGATACTATCTGGGTAATCGTGGATCGACTCACGAAATCCGCACACTTCTTGGCGATTAAAGAAACAGATAAATTCTCCACTCTGGCGGAGATATACCTCAAGGAAGTTGTTTCGAGGCACGGGGTGCCCACCTCTATCATCTCTGATCGAGATGCACGTTTTACTTCGGAACTGTGGCAAGCAATGCACAAGTCTTTTGGCTCACGTCTTGATATGAGCACAGCGTATCACCCACAGACGGACGGGCAGTCCGAGCGAACTATTCAGACATTAGAAGACATGCTTCGCGCTTGTGTAATCGACTTTGGCAACAGCTGGGAAAGGCATTTGCCACTCGTAGAATTCTCGTACAATAACAGCTACCACACCAGCATTAAAGCTGCTCCGTTTGAGGCATTGTACGGACGTAAATGCCGGTCACCCCTCTGTTGGGCAGAGGTGGGGGATAGTCAAATCACTGGTCCAGAACATGTGGTAGACACTACTGAGCGGATTGCTCAAATACGACAACGCATGGCGGCCGCTCGTGACCGTCAGAAGGCTTACGCCGATAAGGGCAGGAAACCACTTGAGCTCCAGGTTGGGGAGCGGGTATTACTCAAAGTTTCACCCTGGAAGGGTGTGGTTCGTTTTGGTAAACGCGGCAAACTCAACCCACGATACGTTGGACCTTTCGAAATCCTTGAGAAAATAGGCAAGGTGGCCTACAGACTGAAATTACCAGCAGAACTCGGTGCAGTTCACAACGTTTTCCATGTGTCAAATCTAAAGAAGTGTCTGTCGGATGAGACGCACGTAGTTCCTCTGAAGGAACTCACGATCGACGAACAGTTGAAATTCGTCGAAGAACCTGTCGAGATCACGGACCGGGATGTTAAGGTCCTCAAGAGCGCTAGAATACCTCTTGTTCGAGTTCGTTGGAACTCACGTCGCGGCCCAGAGTTTACCTGGGAGCGCGAAGATCGGATGAAACAAAAGTATCCCCAACTGTTTGAGAACAGTACAAACGCTACTGAGGCTGAAGCTACGGAATTTCGGGACGAAATTCCAGATCAACGGGGGGTGGATGTGACACCCCAGGATAACCGGGAAAACCATGCAACTTGACTAGCTTCCTCAGTGAGTGCCATCAAATTTCGGGACGAAATTTCTTTCAACTTGGGGATGATGTGACAACTCGAAATCTAGAACCTTTCGTTGTGTCTTGATGTAGCTTGCTTGTATGTTATGTGATTAGTTGACCGATTGACCTTAATGATAAACGTGAACTTTTATGTGCTTGGTATGTATGCATTTGTATATATATATATGTGTACGTGTTATAAGTGAGTCGAGAACCCAACCCGAGAACAAAGAACCCGACTCGAGACCATGAGGTCTCGAATGAATAGTGACCGAATGGGCCTTTGGGCCGAGAACCTTGTGGCCGGTTGGGCCATTGGGCCGTAAACCCCCACTCGAAACCCACTAAGGGTGCACACACTTGGAACTAGCCTATATATAAACCACCCTTAGTTATTTGTTACCATTTTGTTGAAACATTACACCCACACACTCTCCTACTTCTCTCTCTCACTTAAACTCTAGAACACAAACACTTCACCATTCTCGGATTTGGACTTGGATCGGCACACACACACACCCGGTTGGAAGCTTTACACACACCCTCGGAACCCATTAACCGGTTAGTGTTTTTAATGTTTATGGTTGATTTTTGTTGTGATTTGAGATGTATGAATGTTGATGATTCATGTTATGCTTAGTGTTTGAGTTGATGGTTAAGTTGTTCTTTTATATGAGATGATCGTTTATCAAGAAGCTTGTTTGATGAAATAACCATTTGTTGTCAAAAGATGAAACTATATGCATGGGTTATGATATCTTGGGTTAAATAGAGTTTAAACTACTAGATCTTGATGATACATAAAAAAATCGGGTTGCACTTGGCATGAAATCGGACATATATGAAAACCGAGTTGTGTGTTATGTTTAGTGTTTTGATGCTTGTTCATAGTTTTGGTTGAATAAGTGATTAATATGTTATGAACTTGTTGAATATGGGTTTGAATGTATGAAGAACACTTTGAATGATAGTTAAGATATGAAAACCCTTGTGATTTTGATCCACTTTGACCAATAACCTGATTAGGAAAACATGTTAGTGAAATTCTATTGGTAGTTTCCTGATTTGGGCCTGATTATATTGTACCATTAAACTGACCATATCTGCATCAGCACCTGAACGTGAAAATGACAGCATACCGACTCGCAATCAACCAGTTGCGACTCGCAACCACAGCGTGATGACTCGAGACCACGCGGTTGCGACTCGCAACCATAGCAGGACAAGCCGAAACCATAGGTTACGAGTCCCGTTGCGACTCGAGACCTCAGCATGATTAACCGAGACCACGGTTGCGACACCGGTTGCGACTCGCAACCATTTAAGATCAGCACAAAACAACATGACTCGAGACCATGCTTGCGAGTCCGGTTGCGACTCGAGACCACACTTTTGGGCCTTAGTTAGTGGGCCGGACCTATGGGCTTCTGTGTTAACTGCTATTACGTGTCTTGGGCTTAAGTAGTTGGACTGAACTTGTGAACCTTATGTGCTACTGTTGATTGAAAATACTGTGAACTGTTAAACATGTTTGCCATACGTGTTGAACATATGTGCACTACTTGGTTCGAATCTGATTATAAGTGATATCCGTGTTAGGACGTTATTGACTACTTGCGACTTGATTAACTTTCTGTGATTAACTGCCGAGCAAACCAAGGTGAGTTCACACCCTCTACAAAGCATGGGATTCCCTGGGTTGGGAACGGGGTTAAGGAACGTGGATTCCTCGTCCTCCTTGGATAGGACGTCAGTGGTTCAGGAATGTGATTCCTCGTCCGGATGGACGGATAAACGTACTAGACTAAAACTCTATCACGAAGTCCCTCCTTTTTGTATCGACTAATCGCCGGGCCAATGGCGAGCGGGTCATTAGTTAGATAGCGCTATTTAGGTCTGACAAGCCTCACACCGTGCCGCAGAGGACGGGCGTGAACTAATGGATCTGGGGCACGTCAATGATGATAGACATTGATGTTTTTCAGTGCACTTAAACATGACTACAGTCAGCAGTCGATATGGTAACGAGTCTAGTGTACGCATGGGGTAGCCCCCACGGCCGAAATGCCTGATAACTATCATGGGGTAGCCCCCACGGCCGGAGTGCCGGAGTAACTGGGAATGAACATGTCACGTTTTTAAAACTATGGGGTAACCCCCACGGCAGGATGCCAGTTAAAGGAAACTGTTTTCGGAATAACTAAAACAAACACCCAACCGTGAACTCACTCAACTAGTTGTTGACTCGTTACTACATGCTTTGCAGGACCATAGGTACTGAGCTGGAGTTTGCATGGAGGAGGGTCGTTGTGGGACACGGATTGCTGCGTGCTATGTTAAACTTGAAACTTTTGGACTTATGTTATAACTTTAAACTTATGCTTCCGCTTGCAACTTAACTTGTTTGTTTTGAAACACCAATCGTGATGGTTAAACTTTTATAACTACTTATATGCTTGTTCAGTATGATTGGTGGCTGGATCCTGGTCAGTCACGCCTCCAAGCGGTAGCACTCCGCAGGTGGGATTTTGGGGGTGTGACACCATCCGTCTGAGGGTGATACGCTGTGCTCATATCTAAACATGAGCCAAAGGACTGGTGCATTGCTTGCCACAGCTCTGAAGTAAAACGTGCATCTCGATCGGAGATAATAGAGGTGGGCACCCCGTGCCTCGAAACAACTTCCTTGAGGTATATTTCCGCTAGAGTGGAGAATTTATCCATTTCCTTGATCGCCAAGAAGTGTGCGGATTTTGTGAGTCGATCCACGATCACCCAAATAGTATCGTTTCCACGCTGAGATCTAGGTAGGCCAGTAACGAAATCTATGGAAATTTGCTCCCATTTCCATTGTGGTATCTCTGGTTGTTGCAGTAAACCTGAGGGCTTCTGATATTCTGTCTTGACTCGCGCACAAGTCAAACACTTGCTGACGTAAGTTGCTATGTGGGCCTTCATGCTAGGCCACCAATACGTAGTTTTAATATCGTGGTACATCTTATCCGAACCAGGGTGTACCGAGTAGCGGGACTTGTGTGCCTCATCCATCACAAGTTCTCGTAGGTTGCCATAGAGTGGAACCCAAATGCGTCCTGTTACATAGTAAGCACCGTCTTCCTTCTGTTCTAAGCGTTGTCTTGACCCGCGTAGGGCTTCAGCCCTGACGTTTTCTGGTTTCAGTGCTTCCATCTGAGTAGCTCGTATTTGGGAAGGGAGACTAGAATGGATTGTGAGTTGTAAAGCTCTCACGCGCTTAGGCGCAGTGTCCTTTCGACTGAGGGCGTCAGCCACAACATTGGCCTTGCCCGGGTGATACCTGATGGAGCACTCGTAGTCATTCAGTAGCTCGACCCACCGTCGTTGTCGCATATTCAGTTCTTTCTGTTTGAATATGTGCTCTAGGCTCCTGTGGTCGGTGTAGATGGCGCACTTGGTACCGTACAGGTAATGTCGCCATAACTTAAGTGCGAAAACAACAGCTCCCAGCTCTAAATCGTGTGTAGTGTAGTTCTTCTCGTGAACTTTGAGTTGTCGTGAGGCGTAGGCTATGACTTTATCTCGTTGTATCAATACACAGCCAAGACCTTGAATTGATGCGTCACAGTAAACCACAAAATCGTCTGTGCCCTCTGGCAGTGAAAGAATAGGTGCACTACAAAGTCTATCCTTTAGGTGCTGAAAGGCTAACTCCTGTGCATTTCCCCAGCGATAAACAACGCCTTTCTGCGTTAGCGAGGTGAGAGGCTGTGCGATCTTAGAAAAATCCTTAATGAACCTCCTGTAGTAACCTGCCAATCCCAAGAATTGGCGGATTTCCTTTGGTGTACGAGGTGCAGGCCAGTTCTTAATAGAGTCTACCTTGGATGGATCAACGTGAATCCCATCCTTGTTTACCACGTGGCCTAGGAAATGGACCTCACGAAGCCAGAAGTCGCATTTCGAGAACTTTGCGTAAAGCTGTTCGGTTCGAAGGAGTTCCAGAATAAGTCGTAGATGCTGTTCGTGTTCCTCCTGACTCTTAGAATAGATCAGGATGTCGTCGATGAAGACTATAACGAATTTGTCCAGGTAAGGCTTGCACACTCGGTTCATCAAGTCCATGAAAACTGCAGGTGCGTTTGTCAGCCCAAACGGCATGACCAAAAACTCATAATGCCCATAACGAGTTCTAAAGGCTGTCTTAGAGACATCCTCTTCTCGAACTCTCAGCTGGTGATATCCCGATCTCAGATCGATCTTTGAATAGTAGCTCGACCCCTGCAACTGGTCGAACAAGTCGTCAATACGTGGTAGAGGATAACGATTCTTCACAGTCACCTTGTTGAGTTCACGATAGTCGATGCACATTCTGAAGGTGCCGTCTTTCTTTTTCACAAATAGTACTGGAGCTCCCCAGGGCGATGAGCTTGGACGAATAAAACCCTTATCCAAGAGTTCTTGTAGTTGCGTAGAGAGTTCTTCCAACTCTTATGGAGCCAAACGATAAGGTGCATGAGCTATAGGCGCAGCTCCAGGAGCTAGTTCAATCTGAAACTCGACTTGGCGATGGGGTGGAAGACCAGGTAATTCCTCAGGGAATACCTCAGGATAGTCACGTACAACCGGAAAATCTTCTATCTTCTTCTCCTTCTCTGAGGTGTCAGTAACGAGAGCCAAAACCGCAGTGTGGCCCTTTCGTAAGCACTTCTAGGCCTTAAGGAGAGAGATGATGTTCTCAACAGCACTTCTCTTGTCGCCACGAATTATGAGAGGTTCATTACCGGAACCAGGAATACGAACAATCTTCTCGTTGCAAAGGATCCCCGCTCGGTGTTGGGATAACCAATCCATCCCAATGACAACGTCGAAACTACCCAAGACGATAGGGATGAGGTCAATAGAGAAGGTCTGGTTAGCGAGAATAAGTTTGCAACCTTTGACTACGTGTGAGGCCTCCAAACTCTTACCATTAGCTAGCTCTACGGTGTGCTTGTTGCTCAAGGGTGTTGGAATACGCGTAAGCATTTGACTAACTTCTAGTGACACATAGCTAGTATCGGCACCCGAATCAAATAAAACTGTAACATAAAAGTCGTCGAGAAGGAACTTACCCGTCACCACGTTGGGGTCATTCCTTGCTTCACCTTGGCCAATTACGAACACCCGCCCCCTCACACCATTGTTGTTGTTGTGGTTCCCATTGTTACCATTCCCCTGATTGTTGTTGTTGTTGTTCTGGTTCTGGTTTAGTTGGGGACAATCTTTCTTGAAGTGGCCTTCAGCTCCACACTGAAAGCACCCTTTGTTGTTACCCTGTTGCTGCCGCTGATTCTGTTGAGCTTGCTGACGATTCTGATTGGCGGGGTATAAACTCCTGCAATCCTTTGCAGCGTGACCAGGCTTGTTGCACCGATGACAGTTACCCCTGGTGCATGGCCCAATGTGGTGTAGGTTGCAGCGATTGCATTTGGGGTGATTCCCTTTGTACCCACCATGACTTTGACCACCAGACGATTGCTGACTAGGGCTCTTGTAGTCATCAGTCTTTCTCTGCTGAGACTGAGATTGCACAGAAGTTGAACCCTTGCCTGAAGCTCCATCCCATTTCCGTTTGTTGTCACCAGAGGTACCAGAAGTAGTTGCAGCACCTATGCGCTTTGGTAACTTGTTCTGCTCCACCGCCTGATCAGTAAGACGGTGAGCCAACTGAAAAACCTGCTGGATAGTGGCCAGGTTTGCTGAAGTCACATGACTTTGGATTTCTGGCACCAAGCCCTTGAGATAGAGTTCAATTCGCTTAAATGGATGGTCCACCATAGTAGGACACAATAAGGCAAGCTCATGCGATCTCTTAGTGTACGCCTTAATTTCTGACCCCGTCATCTTGAGGTTGTAGAACTCGTCTTCCAGCTTATGAATGTCATCACGACTGCAGTATTCCACCCTGATCATTTCCTTGAAAGTTTCCCATGGGGTGGCGTTGGCAGCAACCAACCCCAGCATTTGAACTTGAGCGTTCCACCATGTGAGGGCTAAACCCTCGAGAGTACCGGTAGCATACTTCACCCTGCGCGCTTCAGGGCATTCACACATTTCGAAGACTGACTCGAGCTTCTCAAACCAGTGGAGGAGACCTACTGCTCCTTCAGTGCCGCTAAAAGTAGTTGGTCGGCAGTCCATGAAAGTTTTAAAAGTGCATACGGGTGGTTGAGCGTGCTGACCTATTGTGGGCGAAAGAAAGACAGAGTTTAACACAAAAGTTGGTTCACGAGAGTAGGATTCTAAAGATCCTAGAATGAGTTCGGACTGCAGGATATACCTCATGCGTATGCAGCTGCAAGTGCTGCGGCAACTCGTTCGTTGATCAGAGCCGTCAACTGGGCTTGAGTCATGTTAACGCGTCCACTCATGATCTTCATACAAGAGGGAAACATGAGTGAGAGAGGTTCGCGAAAGTACGATGATAGGATGGAGTAAGCACGCACGTGTTCAAGCAACAGTAGTTATACTAACCAAGCATACCATGAGCAATGCACTATGTAACTATCAAGTAGGCAATACACGTAGATCATATCACCTAGAATGTCGAGCCTTGCATGTGGAGTGAAGCGTCGTTGTGGACCGTTGAGCACTGTACAGGTTATAGTCTGGTTTTAACAAAAACGTTTCTCCTTTATTAAAACCAAGTTCACTATAACCAATGGCTCTGATACCAATCTGTCACACCCCCAAAATCCACCTGCGGAGTACTACCGCTTGGAGGAGTGACTGACCAGGATCCAGCCACCAGTCATATTGAACAAGCATATAAATAGTTATAAAAATCTAACCAATACAATTGGTGTTCAAACAAAACATAGTTTAAGTTGCAAGCGGAAGCATAAGTCTTAAAATTTAAACATAAGTTCTATTGTTTTCAAGTTTAACATGGCACGCAGCTATCCATGTCCCACAACGACTCTCCTCCATGCAAGCTCCAGCTAAGTACCTAAGGTCCTGCAAAGCATGTAGTAACGAGTCAACAACAAGTTGAGTGAGTTCACGGTTGGGTGTTCGTTTTAGTTTGTTTCGAAAACAGTTTCCTTTATCTGGCTTCCTGCCATGGGGGTTACCCCATAGTTAAAAACGTGACTTGTTTATTCCCGGTTACTCTGGCATTCCAGCCGTGGGGGCTACCCTGTGTTAGTTATCTGGCATTTCGACCGTGGGGGCTACCCCATGTATACACTAGACTCGTTACCATATCGACTGCTGACTGTAGTCATGTTTATGTGCCCTGAAACTGTCAATGTCTATCATCATTGACGTGCCCCAGATCCATTAGTTCACGCCCGTCCTCTGCGGCACGGTGTGAGGTTTGTCAGACCTAAATAGCGCTATCTAACTAATGACCCGCTCGCCATTGGCCCGGCGATTAAGTCGATATAAAAGGAGGGACTTCGTGATAGAGTTTTGGTCTAGTACGAGTTATCTGCCCGTGAGGACGAGGAATTACATTCCTGAACCATTGCTGTCCTACCCAAGGAGGACGAGGAATCTACGTTCCTTAACCCCATTCCCAACCCAGGGAATCCCATGCTTTGTAGAGGGTGTGAACTCACCTTGGTTTGCTCGGCAGATACACAGAAAAGTCAATCAAGTTGTGAGTGGTCAACTACGTCCTAACATAGATACCATTCATGTCAGATTCAGACCAAGTAATGCACGTATGTTCTACATGCATTGGACACAAGTAATGATCATGGCATACAAGTCTAGCATGGCAGTTTATCAACAGTGCACAACAAGTTCCATAGTAACGTTCATGTAATAACCAAAGTCTAAGTGTGACCCAAACAGTTGGTCTCGTAATAGCACGCAAGCCCAAAATACACATTCAATAGTAACACAAGAAGCCCATAAGTCCGGCCCAAATACCCAAGCCCGTAGCAGTGTGGAAGTCCAAATAGTGTGTACATGCTTATGGTCTCGAGTCGAGACTGTGCGGTCTCTAGTCGAGACTGTGTGGTCTCGAGTGTAGCTTACAAGATCTTGAGTCGCAACCGAGGTGGTTTCGGGTCATGCATGTATTGGTCTCGAGTCGCAACCGAACTCGCAAGCATGGTCTCGGGTCATGATGTTTGTGTGATGATCATGTGTGGTCTCGAGTCGAGACTAGGGGTTCTCGACTCGCAACCTGTGTCGCAATCTATGTTCTCGAGTTATCATGCTCATGGTCTCGAGTCGGAACCGGGGGTCTCGACCCCCCAGCAACTGCTGATTCTGCACAGTTGTACTATCCAATGGAAATTTGATTTCATGCAACAATTGTGTACTATCCATTTAAACATGTTTTCTTGTCTAACAATTAACCACAATGGATCAAACATAGCAATTTCAAATATCCAAATCATATTCAACAAGTTCTTCACATATTCATCATGTTCATCAAATATTCATAATACAAACAACCCTTATTCAAACACATTTTGCATTTTTCGGACAAGAGTTATAATACTTAAACTAGATATCATGCTCATATTGCAAACAAAACATCTATTCTAAAATCCTCATGAATCGGATTATCATTCTTTCATCATCAATGTTGTAACTAAGCATGTATTGTCTAACCATCAAGAACTCATTAAACATCTTTGTCATATTCAAACAATGGTCATGGTGCATTTTCAATAATAAACATCATTTAACAACTAACCATCTTCTATCACACAACACCTTCATCATAGATTAAACAACAATCAAGCAAACACATATTATCATACAACCTTATTACACATCATCAATCAACCGAAATACAATACATAGCATGAATCACTAACCGGTTCAAGTATGTGTAACACCTCGAATTTTTGTGTCCAATGATGTGTTAACACGTGTCATTTTTTTACACGTGGCATCTATAATAAATAAAGGACTAATTTTGACAAACCATGAAAGTATATAAATTCGAGGGTTATAAATGTCAACAAGGGTAAATATACTGTATAGTATCCCTAAATAATGCTTAAACCTTCAAACGAATAAATAATAGATCGTACAAAGACAAAACGCTGAAGAAAGTGAGAGATTACAAACTACAGGAGTTAACTGTGTCAACATGTTTAATAATACCTCTGAGTGACCCTTTAACGTCCCAAAGACTTGTAACGGTATTATACCCTCACTAAAATAATATATATAAATTTCGCGAAGTTTCGATATGAAACGAGAAAGATACGATCGAATTCGTAGAAGAAGGGTTAAAAGCGTCAACAATGAAAGTTAAGGCTTTCAGAATAATTAAATAAATAAACCGGGGACTTAATAGCGCGGGTAATTAACACGAGGCCCCTATCGGTAAATAACCGAGGGCCAAACCGCAAAGTTACCCCTTCAAAACCGAAAGGTCAGGCGAATCATTACGAAAGATTTCGTTATTAATGGCCAGATTCTGTAATAATTACAAAAAGATTTAAAATCCTGAAATCTTAACCTTAGGCGACCCGCGTGAAGTTTCAGCATTAGTTGAGGCGGGCCGCGAGCCTCTTAAATAACGCGTCTGTTATATGAACTTTAGGCGACCCGCGTAAAAGAAGCACGGAATGTCCATGCGGGCCGCGTAAAGTGCCCAGATGCAGAAACCTTGTAACTACTTGGCTTTTGGAACCTTTGAACGATCAAACACCACTTAATGGAGCATGGGCACCCTACATTTGACCCATAACACTTAGGGGACATCTACCCATCACCCCTGACCTGTTGTGGTAGTTGTAATGATCATAGGAGCTTGTTTTTGGCTATAAATAGCACCTTTGTGTGCATAACATTCACAACAACTCAAACTCACCTCTCTGATCATTATAAGTGCTTCCAAGCATTCTCTTCTGTTCTCCAATCAAGAGTTAGCTTCTGTAAGTCGTTCATAACCAATTTGGCCTTGCATTTCCATAGTTGTAGCTAATAAACGCAACCGTCGTAACTAACGGTTGTCATTGCAATATCTTGCAAATGGTTCAGTCTTATGACGAATCAAAAATGGTTATGAGTTGGTATTTATGTGGGTATTAAACCTCTAAAATGGTTCCCCCTGATCACCACTCTAACTATGTCAATTATCGAGTCAAACGTGCGGTTAAAAAGTCAACAGAAAGCTATTTTAGCGATTTAAGCATAATCTGTAATGTATATGTTATGGAACCTATTTTGACAATCATAAAACATGATAATAAGTATATAAACATGTTTGCGCTCGTTTGAATCGATCATTTACTATATAGAACCGGTTCGGAGCCGAATATCGCAAAAGTTTGACTTTTGCTTTGACTTCAGTTCTGACCCGTTTTAGTGAGGTATAAAAATACCTTAGGACTCTCTTAGGACCAGGTCACAATTTGGTATACGCCTCTGTGGTCGGTTCATGAGTTATCCGAGTCTTTTACATATTTCCGTCATTCGCCTAAAAGTTGACCGTAACGGCCTTTTAAAATTAAAACGAGTATTTCGGACACGTGAATGGACCAAAACCTTTCTTGTTAAATTATAAGCATGTCCTTAAAGTTTCACGTCAATCCGAAGTCTAAAATGAGAGTTATGCTAAAAGGCGCACTTTTAAGAAAGTTTTACAATTAACGACGCAATTAGCATAACGCCCATCTAACCCAAGTTTTCGTCACCAAAACTTTTACCCACTGTGGTAAAATAATATTTTGGGAATTTTAAAGATTTTTAATAATTTTTACCTTGCTCATAACCTGCGGTTATGGCTACGGTTCGGTAAATACCGAATATGCCCTTTTTGGCCAAAACGGGAGTTCTACAAGGTCTTTTGACCCGATTCCAATTGCCACTGGTTTTAAATAATAAATAAAGTATTTTAAGCTTTGTAAGCTGTTCGGGAAACTCAGATTTCCTGTAGAACTCGAAAATCCCTTTTAAAGTCTTTAAAATGACCGAAAAGCCCCTACGGGGCATAATATAAACTTAAATTCGTTACGGGCATTACGGAAGGTATCCTACTGATACCAAAATACCTTTAAGGCATATTGACTTAGGAAATAAGCGTACGACTCTTATGGTTAACCGTTTCGCCTATTTGCGCACACGGTACGGCCCACGGAACTAGTTTTCGTGCAATAGCCGATATGGGTCAAAGTATACTATTTGAACCCCAAAATCCAGAGTATGAACTATAAACCCATATAAAACAAGTCTCTGAACTTGTTGGGTCCAAATCATACTCCATTCTCGGTTTTCGCCTTTTCGTGCGAATTAACCATATCTATATATAACGGAATCAACCGGTTTAAGCTACGGCTAATATAAGGACCGTTAGGATTCTAAGAGGTTAATTAAAACCTTCGTTCCAGATTAGGAGCCCCAGTAAAAGCTATCGGTGACTTGATCTAAATTAAGGATTAATACTTGCAAAGGTAAATACTTTTGACTTATTTCCCCTATATGGGCTTGGGTTACGGTATACTAATACCGCTTGATTGAGCATTATATACTTCCATCGCTTAGGTGGTTAATTGATTAAATATGATTGGCTCATTTAAACAGTTTTGTTGCTTATAAGCCTTTGGGGGGTTTAATGACCGTTGTCCCGGATATCCTCGGCATCATTTTACGAAATGGCCACGACCATCGACATCCCGGTGTAGGCGTACACCCGGTATAAAGTGTCGACATTAAAACTAAAAGACGTAGCCGTTGGTTTTCATACTACGGTTTTACGCAAACGTGGTGTGTCTATAAATCTTTAACCCGGCACGACCCGGGCTACTGAACGCATAAAAGAACATGTAAAACGTTCACAAGATCATTATGAATTTTCCCAAGTTATAAAAGAGTTTGTGCCTCGTGCATTCAAATCAATTTTAATAAACATTTTCAAATGTGTCAGTTGAATGTATTTACCAGTGTAAACTGACGTATTTTCCCCAAAAAGATTAAGTGCAGGTACCTAAACGTAATTGGCTGGTATTAGCTCCCTAGCGTCGGGATAAGCCTCGCAAGCTTGATTGCAGTATCTAATGGAACAATACTTTATCTGTATTTACGATCCACTGTGGATATTCAACTTCTGTAATACATTCTGATATCACAATCAGAGGTTGAAATTATATATTTAAATTATGCTTCCGCTGTGCATTATATAATTGTGTGGTTTGACTATATTGTTGCCAACATCGTCACGGTAATCCCCCACCGGGCCCACCGGTGAGACACGTGGAAATCGGGGTGTGACAGGTTGGTATCAGAGCCAACATTCAGTGAATTAAACACTATCCTATTGTGTTTAATCTCAGTGACACAATTGCACATACTTGAGTCTAGACAAGAACTTAGGACAAATTCGGATTATTACTCCTTTTTGTCTTCATTTACAATTTGATTTTTAATAAGTTTTGGAGCAGGAAAATGCCACCTGTTATATTCCGAGGAAGAGGAAGGGGACGTAGAGGCCGAGGAGAAATCGTGACACATCACGATCAAGAAGCTGGACCATCTGGTACAAGACATCCTTCGATGACAAGGAGCGAAGAGCCACAACGACGAAGAGATCTTTACGAACCCGCGAGACATTCCACTTCGCACAGCTCGACGCCATCCTACCGGCACTCCTTTGGGCCAAACTCAGAAAATGATCCCAACAATCCACAACCTTCCTTCATACCTCTGCAACGTTCGGTTTCGCACCGGAATTATGACGACCCTAGTCCATACTACGTAGCTCAGTTTAATCCGGCTGACTACATACAGGAACCTTCAGGTTTTGTTCCACTAGGGCCACAAGACCATTTTTCTGAAGATCCCATGGAGGAAGATGAGGATCCAACTGAACCAGCTCGTGGTACGCCCACGCATCCGATAGAAGTATCTGATGGATCTTCATATCATGGACCGCAGTATCAAGGCCCAGACAGCTTTATGGCCTTGTTTGACCGACATGAGTGGTACAACACACCATCTCATCAGACATCGCAACCGAGGCATCCACAGGATCCCTCTGAGGATTCACGCTTTGAGGCAGTTACGCCACCACCTCCGCCACCGGCACAACCAGTAATACCTGATCCGCCGAGGCGTAGGAGGACCAATGCTTGTATGTCTACACGAGGAGGAGGGGGTAACCACTTCAGCACTCCTCGACATTCTAGTAGTAGCCACTATCCGCCACTACAAGAAGAAGGACCTTCAAGTCCTATACAGGAGGCGAACTCCGCACCTACTGCACGAAATTCGCCACCATTTGGGTATGACCAACCCATACCAGCTTACACAGGTCCAACGGCTTACAACCCGTTTGAACCGTCACAAGCACAATACAACTACGGCTATGAGCGCGACCCATATGTGGTGTCGGCAAGATATAATGCGCGCTACCCTGACGGAGCACATGGAAACATGGGACCACCGGACTACTCAGCTCATGGGTATCCAATACCTCCCAGACCTCCATTTCCGCAACAAGCACCGCAACCACGTTTTTCTCCTCCTGAACAGGAAGAAATACTCCATCGACTAGATCGTGTGGAGAGAGAGTTCGAGGAAGAAAAGAAAAGCCACCGAGGATTTCTCAAGGGCTTGGCGAATCTACTAAAGGGCAAAAAAGAAGAAACGTGACCACTAGCCCTTAATAGTTATACGAATGTAATTTCTACTTTAAAAATAAGTCCCTGCGTGGACAACTTAACGTATTTCGGTCCCTACGTGGACTTACCTTTAGTCCTTGCATGGGCATCTATCTTGTACTAGTCCCTGCGTGGACTTGTCACTTATTTTAAAACTCCTATGGAGGTATGTATTATTTGAAAGACCCGTTTAGGGCAATATGTAATTGTATTTGAGATTTTGGAATGTATGTTATGAGTTTTGTTTTAATATATATAAAAAATAAATCAAAACCATTCCTTTTATATTGATCTGCCTAAATAAAGAATCTTAAAAGGTGAAACCTAGCTTGGGGTCTTTTAAGATCTAGTCAAGATGGTACGACCTAACTGAAAAGATTCTGATTCCCTGTTAACCTCTGTACGCATGTTAACATTCATGGCAGATGTGATTCGTTATAATCACGCACGTCATTCTTATACAATAATCCTTTGAGGATTTCAAAAAAAAAAACCAACTAAATGATATATAAATCGTGGGTTAAATCACCAATGAAGGTGATCAATATTATAAAGACATCCATTAGTGATGCATTGCCTACGGGCCAACATATTAAAGCATCCATTAGTGATGCAGTGCCTACGGGCCAGAATTATTAAAACATCCGTTAGTGATGCAGTGCCTACGGGCCAGAATTATTAAAACATCCATTAGTGATGCAGTGCCTACGGGCCAGAATTATTAAAACATCCATTAGTGATGCAGTGCCTACGGGCCAGTATTATTAAAACATCCATTAGCGATGCAATGCCTACGGGCCAGAATTATTAAAAACATCCATTTAGTGATGTAGTGCCTACGGGCCAGTATTATTTAAACATCCATTAGTGATGTAGTGCCTACGGGCCAATATTATTAAAACATCCATTAGTGATGTAGTGCCTACGGGCCAACTATATTTAAACATCCATTAGAGGTGTAGTGCCTATGGGCCATAATAATTGCCTTATAAAGACAAAAGGCAGTGGTAGTCTATGACTCTCTGTCAGAAAGAGATAAAAGAACTACGGTTCAACTCTCTATGCCTTTGATTCTCTGAAATCTCGGCTAACATTATAAAACATCATCATGATTAGGCTTTATGCCGCCAATACTATTTATATAGTTAAAATAGGATATATTCAGATCCTAATATATAATGAGTTAATAAGTTAACCGAATATGGTCTCTGTACCATGGTTGACAAATTGTCATAAAAGACAATCATATAATAATCTCCTAAATTAAAATTTTGTTATCTTCTGTAACAGATTCAAGTTACAATGGCGGATCCCAATGGAGAGAACAGCCACACGAATGAAGATGACTATGACAATGCGTCAGTACATTTGACAGGCGCACAACTGAAGGCTCTGATCAACAATGCTGTCCAGGCAGCGATTGATCGTCAAAATACTGAGTCTCAAGGCAGAACTGTGTCAAAACCACCCTCTAAACCAAAGACACACTCCAAACCACCCTCTGAACCCAAGAAAGATGACGACAAGCACTCGTCTACTGAGCACAGGGTTCACCGCGATAGAGAATATACTGATGCGTCCAGTGCTAAGGGTTGCACCTACAAATACTTTGTATCATGCAAGCCCCGTGAATTTACCGGGGAGAAGGGTGCGGTTGATTGTATCACCTGGCTGGACGAGATGGACACGATTGTGGACATCAGCGGGTGCGCTGAGAGGGACGTGGTTAAGTTTGTGTCCCAGTCATTCAAGGGCGAGGCCCTGGCGTGGTGGAGAGCTCTGGTGCAGGCTTCAGGTAAGTCTGCCTTGTACAAAATGTCATGGGGGGAGTTTATTACCCTCATAAAAGAAAACTACTGCCCTCAGCACGAGGTTGAGAAGATTGAGGCTGATTTTGTCTCACTAGTGATGACAAACCTGGATTGTCAAGCTTATCTGACAAGCTTTAACACTATGTCACGCCTGGTGCCATATCTTGTGACACCAGAACCACGAAGAATTGCCCGATTCATTGGGGGCTTAGAACCGGCGATTAAGGCCAGTGTAAAGGCTTCTAGGCCAACGACCTTCAGGTCAGTTACTGACCTCTCCTTGTCTCTTACACTTGATGCTGTCCGTCTGAGGGCACAAAGGAGCAAGGAGGCTGAAAAGCGAAAACGTGAGGATGATACCTCACGAAAGTCTGGGAAAAAGCACCGTGGAAACGGTGAGGGCAAAAGAGGGTCGGAGGCAAAGAAGGAGGGGCAAGCTGATGGAAGACCTCACTGCAAGGTCTGCAAGAAACCTCACTCCGGGAAGTGTAGGTTTGCGTCTGGTTCACAGTCGCAACAAAGGACTCCACCCTGTGGGCTATGCAAGTCCAAGGAGCATAAGACAGTGGAGTGCAAAAAGATAAAAGACGCAACCTGCTTTAATTGCAATGAAAAGGGGCACATAAAGAGTAATTGCCCGAAGTATGCCAAGAAGGCAGAAGAGACTAAGAAGACAAATGCGAGAGTTTTTCGCTTAGATGCAAAGGAAGCGGTCAAGGACGACACTGTGCTTACAGGTACTTTTCTCGTAAATGATATATTTGCAAGAGTACTATTCGATTCTGGCGCTGATAAATCCTTTGTAGACCAGAAATTTTGCCAACTACTAAATATGCCAATCAAAACCCTTGACGTGAAATACGAAGTAGAGTTAGCAGACGGCACGATAGAAACCGTCTCTACTGTTCTAGAAGGATGTGAAATATCCATTAGGAACCATTCTTTTCCTTTATCTCTACTTCCTTTCAAACTTGCGGGTTTTGACATCGTGCTAGGCATGGACTGGTTATCCCATAACCAGGCCCAAATCATTTGCGGCAAGAGGCAAATAGTTTTAAAGACCCCGAGTGGTGAATCTCTTACCATTCAAGGGGATACGCATTACGGATTGCCCGAAGACGTATCTATGCTGAAAGCTTCAAGATGTTTGAACAGAGGCTGTGTAATTTACATGGCTCATGTGATAATTGACGAACCAAAGCCGAAGATCGAGGATCTTCCTGTCATTTCTGAATACCCCGAGATTTTTCCTGAAGAACTACCTGGTTTGCCACCAGATAGACAAGTGGAGTTCAGAATTGACATCATTCCTGGAGCAGCTCCGATAGCAAGAGCACCTTACAGATTAGCTCCAACGGAAATGAAAGAACTGAGGACCCAGTTGGATGAATTGCTGGCGAAAGGTTTTATCAGACCTAGTTCATCTCCCTGGGGAGCTCCTGTCCTATTTGTAAAGAAGAAGGACGGATCAATGCGGTTGTGCATCGACTACAGAGAACTGAATAAAGTTACCATAAAGAATAGATATCCTTTACCAAGGATCGATGATCTATTCGACCAGCTGCAAGGAGCGAGTTACTTCTCCAAGATCGACTTAAGGTCGGGCTATCATCAACTAAGGGTCAGAGATGAAGATGTACACAAGACTGCATTTAGGACTCGCTATGGTCATTACGAGTTCCTAGTGATGCCTTTTGGGCTCACAAATGCACCGGCTGCGTTCATGGATCTCATGAATCGCGTTTGCAAGCCATATTTAGATAAATTCGTCATAGTCTTCATCGACGATATCCTTATCTATTCCAAGAACCAAGCTGACCACGAGAAGCACCTTCGTTGCATTCTCGAATTACTACAGCGTGAGAAACTCTACGCCAAATTCTCGAAATGTGAATTCTGGCTACGAGAGGTCCAGTTTTTAGGACACGTTGTGAGTGAGCGCGGTATCCAAGTGGATCCCGCTAAGGTAGAGGCAGTCATGAACTGGCAAGAGCCAAAGACGCCTACCGAAATCCGTAGCTTCCTGGGTTTAGCAGGATACTACCGGAGATTTATTGAAAATTTTTCAAGGATTGCCGCGCCTTTGACTTCCTTGACCAAGAAGAAAGAAAAGTACATTTGGGGCCCGAAGCAGCAAGAGTCCTTTGAAATACTGAAGCAGAAGCTAAGCAACGCACCTGTGTTGACCTTACCTGAGGGTACAGATGAATTCGTAGTTTACTGCGATGCATCACACACGGGCATGGGGTGTGTGCTTATGCAGAAGGGTAAGGTGATTGCCTATGCTTCAAGGCAATTAAAGGTGCATGAAAAGAATTACACCACCCATGATTTGGAGTTGGGTGCCGTTGTATTTGCACTGAAGTTATGGAGACACTACCTTTATGGTATTAAATTTGTGATTTATTCTGATCACAAAAGCCTCCAGCACCTGTTCAACCAGAAAGAATTGAACATGAGACAACGCCGTTGGATGGAAACCCTGAATGATTATGACTGCGAAATCAGGTACCATCCCGGCAAGGCGAATATAGTCGCCGATGCATTGAGCAGGAAAGAAAGAATAAAACCCATTCGAATCAATGCCAAGAGCATTGAAGTTAAAAATAATTTGATTGAAAGGATTTTGGCTGCACAGCGAGAGGCTGTGTTGGAAGCTAATTATCCTAATGAAAAGCTGGGAGTAACTGCGGAGCAGTTGACTCTTAGCAAGGATGGAATTCTTAGGCTGAATGGACGTATATGGGTTCCGATTTACGGAGGACTACGTGAGGTTGTTCTCCAGGAAGCCCATAGTTCCAAATACTCAGTCCATCCTGGTGCTGATAAAATGTACCAAGACTTAAAGGCAAATTATTGGTGGATAGGCTTGAAAAAGTCTGTAGCCGCCCATGTAGCAAAGTGCTTGACTTGTGCTCAAGTCAAAGCCGAGCACCAAAAGCCGTCTGGCTTGCTACAACAGCCTGAGCTTCCCGAGTGGAAGTGGGAATGCGTAACTATGGACTTCATAACCAAGTTACCCAAGACCAGGAAAGGAAACGATACAATATGGGTCATAGTCGATAGGCTGACTAAATCAGCTCATTTTCTACCCATCAAGGAGACGTATAGCTCCGATATGTTAGCCCAACTTTATGTTGATAAGATTGTAGCCTTACACGGCATACCTGTGTCTATTATCTCCGACAGGGATACTAGATACACATCTCACTTCTGGAAGAGTTTCCAGCAATCTTTGGGCACGCGTTTGAACTTTAGTACGGCTTACCATCCACAGACGGACGGTCAAAGTGAGCGTACTATCCAAACGCTAGAAGACATGCTTCGTGCATGTGCGATCGATTTAGGTGGTAACTGGGATAAAAACCTACCCCTGATCGAATTCTCCTACAATAATAGCTACCACACCAGCATAAAGGCTGCGCCTTTTGAGGCATTATATGGTAGGAAATGCAGATCGCCTGTTTGTTGGGCGGAAGTAGGAGAGGTCCAATTATCGGGACCAGAGATTGTTTTCCAGACGACGGACAAGATTGTCCAGATCCGGGAACGTCTCAAGGCTGCCCGCGATAGGCAGAAGAGCTACGCTGATCCAAAGCGTAAGGATTTTCACTTCGAAGTGGGTGAAAAGGTATTACTTAAGGTATCGCCCTGGAAGGGGGTGATGCGTTTCGGCAAGAAGGGCAAGCTGAGTCCGAGATACATAGGGCCTTTTGAGGTCATTGAACGAGTCGGATCAGTTGCCTATAAACTAAACTTGCCTAAAGAGCTCAATGGAATTCACAATGTGTTCCACATCTGCAATCTCAAAAAGTGCTTCGCCGACGAGTCGTTGGTAATTCCACACACAGATGTGCATATAGATGAGAGCTTAAAGTTCATAGAAAAACCCTTGTCGATTGAAGATCGACAGGTGAAGAAGCTTCGCAGAAAGCACGTACCGATTGTAAAAGTCAAATGGGATGCTCGTAGAGGTCCTGAATATACGTGGGAAGTCGAAGCTACAATGAAAGAAAAATACCCCTATTTATTTGAGTAAATCTCGGGTCGAGATTTATTTTAAGGGGGTGAGGATGTAACACCTCGAATTTTTGTGTCCAATGATGTGTTAACACGTGTCATTTGTTTACACGTGGCATCTATAATAAATAAAGGACTAATTTTGACAAACCATGAAAGTATATAAATTCGAGGGTTATAAATGTCAACAAGGGTAAATATACTGTATAGTATCCCTAAATAATGCTTAAACCTTCAAACGAATAAATAATAGATCGTACAAAGACAAAACGCGGAAGAAAGTGAGAGATTACAAACTACAGGAGTTAACTGTGTCAACATGTTTAATAATACCTCTGAGTGACCCTTTAACGTCCCAAAGACTTGTAACGGTATTATACCCTCACTAAAATAATATATATAAATTTCGCGAAGTTTCGATATGAAACGAGAAAGATACGATCGAATTCGTAGAAGAAGGGTTAAAAGCGTCAACAATGAAAGTTAAGGCTTTCAGAATAATTAAATAAATAAACCGGGGACTTAATAGCGCGGGTAATTAACACGAGGCCCCTATCGGTAAATAACCGAGGGCCAAACCGCAAAGTTACCCCTTCAAAACCGAAAGGTCAGGCGAATCATTACGAAAGATTTCGTTATTAATGGCCAGATTCTGTAATAATTACAAAAAGATTTAAAATCCTGAAATCTCAACCTTAGGCGACCCGCGTGAAGTTTCAGCATTAGTTGAGGCGGGCCGCGAGCCTCTTAAATAACGCGTCTGTTATATGAACTTTAGGCGACCCGCGTAAAAGAAGCATGGAATGTCCATGCGGGCCGCGTAAAGTGCCCAGATGCAGAAACCTTGTAACTACTTGGCTTTTGGAACCTTTGAACGATCAAACACCACTTAATGGAGCATGGGCACCCTACATTTGACCCATAACACTTAGGGGACATCTACCCATCACCCCTGACCTGTTGTGGTAGTTGTAATGATCATAGGAGCTTGTTTTTGGCTATAAATAGCACCTTTGTGTGCATAACATTCACAACAACTCAAACTCACCTCTCTGATCATTATAAGTGCTTCCAAGCATTCTCTTCTGTTCTCCAATCAAGAGTTAGCTTCTGTAAGTCGTTCATAACCAATTTGGCCTTGCATTTCCATAGTTGTAGCTAATAAACGCAACCGTCGTAACTAACGGTTGTCATTGCAATATCTTGCAAATGGTTCAGTCTTATGACGAATCAAAAATGGTTATGAGTTGGTATTTATGTGGGTATTAAACCTCTAAAATGGTTCCCCCTGATCACCACTCTAACTATGTCAATTATCGAGTCAAACGTGCGGTTAAAAAGTCAACAGAAAGCTATTTTAGCGATTTAAGCATAATCTGTAATGTATATGTTATGGAACCTATTTTGACAATCATAAAACATGATAATAAGTATATAAACATGTTTGCGCTCGTTTGAATCGATCATTTACTATATAGAACCGGTTCGGAGCCGAATATCGCAAAAGTTTGACTTTTGCTTTGACTTCAGTTCTGACCCGTTTTAGTGAGGTATAAAAATACCTTAGGACTCTCTTAGGACCAGGTCACAATTTGGTATACGCCTCTGTGGTCGGTTCATGAGTTATCCGAGTCTTTTACATATTTCCGTCATTCGCCTAAAAGTTGACCGTAACGGCCTTTTAAAATTAAAACGAGTATTTCGGACACGTGAACGGACCAAAACCTTGCTTGTTAAATTATAAGCATGTCCTTAAAGTTTCACGTCAATCCGAAGTCTAAAATGAGAGTTATGCTAAAAGGCGCACTTTTAAGAAAGTTTTACAATTAACGGCGCAATTAGCATAACGCCCATCTAACCCAAGTTTTCGTCACCAAAACTTTTACCCACTGTGGTAAAATAATATTTTGGGAATTTTAAAGATTTTTAATAATTTTTACCTTGCTCATAACCTGCGGTTATGGCTACGGTTCGGTAAATACCGAATATGCCCTTTTTGGCCAAAACGGGAGTTCTACAAGGTCTTTTGACCCGATTCCAATTGCCACTGGTTTTAAATAATAAATAAAGTATTTTAAGCTTTGTAAACTGTTCGGGAAACTCAGATTTCCTGTAGAACTCGAAAATCCCTTTTAAAGTCTTTAAAATGACCGAAAAGCCCCTACGGGACATAATATAAACTTAAATTCGTTACGGGCATTACGGAAGGTATCCTACTGATACCAAAATACCTTTAAGGCATATTGACTTAGGAAATAAGCATACGACTCTTATGGTTAACCGTTTCGCCTATTTGCGCACACGGTACGGCCCACGGAACTAGTTTTCGTGCAATAGCCGATATGGGTCAAAGTATACTATTTGAACCCCAAAATCCAGAGTATGAACTATAAACCCATATAAAACAAGTCTCTGAACTTGTTGGGTCCAAATCATACTCCATTCTCGGTTTTCGCCTTTTCGTGCGAATTAACCATATCTATATATAACGGAATCAACCGGTTTAAGCTACGGCTAATATAAGGACCGTTAGGATTCTAAGAGGTTAATTAAAACCTTCGTTCCAGATTAGGAGCCCCAGTAAAAGCTATCGGTGACTTGATCTAAATTAAGGATTAATACTTGCAAAGGTAAATACTTTTGACTTATTTCCCCTATATGGGCTTGGGTTACGGTATACTAATACCGCTTGATTGAGCATTATATACTTCCATCGCTTAGGTGGTTAATTGATTAAATATGATTGGCTCATTTAAACAGTTTTGTTGCTTATAAGCCTTTGGGGGGTTTAATGACCGTTGTCCCGGATATCCTCGGCATCATTTTACGAAATGGCCACGACCATCGACATCCCGGTGTAGGCGTACACCCGGTATAAAGTGTCGACATTAAAACTAAAAGACGTAGCCGTTGGTTTTCATACTACGGTTTTACGCAAACGTGGTGTGTCTATAAATCTTTAACCCGGCACGACCCGGGCTACTGAACGCATAAAAGAACATGTAAAACGTTCACAAGATCATTATGAATTTTCCCAAGTTATAAAAGAGTTTGTGCCTCGTGCATTCAAATCAATTTTAATAAACATTTTCAAATGTGTCAGTTGAATGTATTTACCAGTGTAAACTGACGTATTTTCCCCAAAAAGATTAAGTGCAGGTACCTAAACGTAATTGGCTGGTATTAGCTCCCTAGCGTCGGGATAAGCCTCGCAAGCTTGATTGCAGTATCTAATGGAACAATACTTTATCTGTATTTACGATCCACTGTGGATATTCAACTTCTGTAATACATTCTGATATCACAATCAGAGGTTGAAATTATATATTTAAATTATGCTTCCGCTGTGCATTATATAATTGTGTGGTTTGACTATATTGTTGCCAACATCGTCACGGTAATCCCCCACCGGGCCCACCGGTGAGACACGTGGAAATCGGGGTGTGACAGTATGGGTTCGAAGGTGTGAAGTTGTAGCGAATGAAGCTTCCAAATAGGTGTGTGTGAGAACAATCAAGCAAACACATATTATCATACAACCTTATTACACATCATCAATCAACCGAAATACAATACATAGCATGAATCACTAACCGGTTCAAGTATGGGTTCGAAGGTGTGAAGTTGTAGCGAATGAAGCTTCCAAATAGGTGTGTGTGAGCCGATCCGAGGGTCCCAACTCGCCGGATAGAATCCGAGAATGAGGGAGTGTGTTTGTGTTTCTAGGGTTTTAGTGAGAGAGAAAGTAGGAGAGTGTGTGTGAGAGTGAGTGTGTTGTCCAAAGAAATGGCAAGCATGGCTATCTACTAAGGTTATATATCCGTTCCAATTAGTGCACCCTAAAGGGCTTTCGGTTGGGTAAAAATGAGGTGCGTGGCCCATCCGGCCCACTGTTTCATTGTTTACTCGAGACCGCATGGTCTCGAGTCGAGTCGTGTCCTTGTGTCTCGGTTCACATAATCACACTCATACATACAAGCATAACACATAATCACATAATTTCACTCAGGTCATTCATTGAATCAACAAGTTAACTAATCACATAACGTTTCAAGCAAGTTACATCAAGATACGACAAAAGGTTCTAAGTTTCGAGTTGTCACAGTATGTACATTATGTTCGTGGGACGACCGCTTCTTGAAGAGAAGAAGAGCACACGAGGAATGAGCTCCAAAAAAAAATCAGGTGCATACGTTCCCTTGTTAGTTTTGATTTTTAGTTAGCAAATAAGTGGATTGTATGTTGTATTTTTTTTTTCTTTCCGGGGTGAAATTTTGGGGGAGGTTAGCCGTGTCACATCCCTTGTGCATTTCAAAAACTCTAGTTCTTACACATTGAGGACAATGTTCACCTCAAGTGTGGGGATGGGGGAGTAGTAAAAGTTTTCGATTTTGACCCGTTCATTTAAACACTACACATTGAGGACAATGTTTACCTCAAGTGTGGGAATGGGGGAAAATTTCAAAAAAAATTTCAAATATGTCTTTGTTTGAAGCGATCTAAAAAGCACAAGTAACTAAGTCAACGAGGGATGGCACAACCCATTTGTTCTTTTGTCATGGTCAAGTTCAAATTAATAGCATGACGGTTATTTAGCGGGTGGTTATTTGGGAATAATCCGCCTAAGAAACTAGTATATCATGCATGTCACATACCATACCCTTTTATATATGTGAGGTTTTGAGCCACTTTTACATAATAGAATTACATATATATGTTTCTTTGTTTGGGTGGACCATTAGTCATGTATTGTAGAACTTGCATCTTTTGATACGTTTGAGACCATAGACCGAATACAAGCACGAGAATGATTAAGGCATTAGGTAAATCTTTTTCTTTTACACCATTTGCTTACCTTTACCCAAATAAATCCCCTAGTTGCCCACTTTGAGCCTAAACCTTTCTTTTGACCAACCCAATTAGCCCGTAACCGTAAACCTTTTCTTTTTAAGCCCGTGTGATGAAAATTCGATTGTAGGAGTATATGTCCGTATAGTTGTGATTTATTTATTTATTGAAAAAAAAAAGAAAAAAAATCAGAAATGTTACGAAAAAAAAAAGAGAGAGAAAAGTTGTTGAGAAAAATACAAAAATATGTGTTTTAGTTTGTTGAATAAAAGGCGAAAAGTATTGCCCTCTAACTCAATGTTTGTAGATAGTTGTGTTAGCATAGTGATTTTGAAATAAGAATCGACTTTTCATCACCTTAGCCACTTAAAAAAAAATCTATTTCCTACCCTTCACCTAGCCCCGCTACAACCCTTTAAAGACCTTTTGACTTGTGTTTAGTATTCGTGTTCAGTGGTAGAGAATGATTGAGTTGCAAGCCTATGTGGGTACGTGTTCTAATCGGTTTGAGTGATTATTTCAAAAGCGCTAATGCATCAACTATTAGCCAATTTTAAACCGAGTGGAGAGAACATTGTGAGGGATGTGCATGACTTGTTAGTTTTACGGGCGGGTTAATCTTGGATAATCATTTTATATGGGATTATTCACTTTACCGTTAAATATTTCGTAAATTGTAAAAAAGTTTGAACCGGGTATGACATTAGACCTTAACCTTTGTCTCGGGAATGGGAAGTGTGTTTCTTGTTCGATCCACGTGAAAGTGAAAGACAGATTTGCTTGAGGGCAAGCAAAAGATAAGTGTGGGAATGTGATCGGTACATTTTAAGTACACTTTATTTGAAAGTAACTATATTATAAATGTTTTAATATTGTTATAAGATATATTGTTTATAGTTGTTTTTGTATGTTAGTAGGAACTTGAGCTAAAATAAAGTTCTAACAAGAAGTAAATAACATTTAGAGAGTGGTGTAATTAATTGGGAATTAATTAAGATTACATGTTGTTTACGTATCCTTTGGAAATAAACCAAACAAACATTTGACTATAATGTCATAAAATTAATGGACTTTATTACAATTTTCATTTATTTAGTTTGTGGTGTTTTGGCAGTTTCAACGTGAATATATACTTAAAAGTCAAGTGGGCCTTTTGAATGAATTAATTTGTTGTGGTGTTTACAAAAGGAATCAAGGCAACGTTATTGGGCTACATTTATTGGACTGCTAGTGAAGAAAAAAAAGCAACAAAAGAAATAGGGGGATCGCAAAAGAAACGTACGGTTACGGAAGAAAATAATAATATCTTTTTCAAATAAGGTCAAAAGGGCATTCAAGGAGATATTATTATTGGGGTTGGGGGGGGGACGGTTCACAAGTGGGGTAGAAAAGACAGCATCCTCTTGGTGCTTGGCAATTTTTTTGGAACACGAATTTAGAAGGAAAAAGAGGATTTTGGAGTCTCGATGAGCGGCTAATCTCCTAAGGTTTCACTCCCGGTGTAGATTTTGTAAGATTTCTAGGGTTTATGCATTTGTTCTTTGATTCGACTTTGTGACAACTTGTATTGATTTTTGAAACCATTGACAATAGTTTACATTTGTTTCGTATTCGTAAATTGTCGAACGATGTTAAAAGTTATGACTTTGCGAAATGGTTATGTGTAGTTATGCGTTGTCGTGGTTAGGATTTACTTGTGTTGATTACAAAGTGCATTCTTGTCCGTTCTTCGGGACGTTGATAGTTATTGGCACCTAAGTCACGGTACACTAAATCCGCTAATCGTATGCAATTTAGTTTAATTAAAACATGTAGGAACCCTAGGACTTACAATTACCGAAACCGGGTGTGATCCATATTCTAATTTCTTGTTTCAACTTTTTAGTTTAGTTTACAATTTTAATTAATCATACATCGATTTAGATAATACCAATTGTCGGTTTACTCCGATTTATTTTTAAACTAAATAAACAAATAAAAATTAGCAAACTTCATAATCACATTGTATATTTTTGTAAATAGTCTAACTAATCGAACGGGTCGTGCGATACTGACCACATGCTCTTCATGGATACGATACCCGACTTACCCTAGCTACCTAGGTTTAATTGGGTTTTTGACTTATCGGGACGACACGGTCACGTCAAAATGGCGCCGCTGCCGGGGAGCTAGTGCGCTTAGTATTTCATTGCTTGTTCGATTTTAGTTTAGTTTTTCTTTCTTGTATTTTTGTGATTTTACTTTGGGTGGTCGAGTTTGTTTGTGCAGGTACATGTTTTGTAGGTACCATCTTTCAATATGAATTGGGTAGATGATGATCCGTGTGAGTGTTGCGGAAGCGGAGAGCACTATTTAGAGGATTGCTCTGTTTTCTACGAAAAAGTTCAAGCCAACAAGGAACAGGAAGACTACCTCAGCGGATTGTTTGAATATAGAAGGACGGATTATGAAGATTTCAATGGTCCATCCTCATATTATCCATACACTAGACCACCTCCACCACCGGAGCAAGAAAATGACGCTTATCAGTCATGTCCTTGTTGTGGAAAAGTTCACATACATGAAGATTGTCCAGTGTTTTGGAAAGATCCAGTGTTTTGGAAAGGAAAAATAAAGTCCGGTTACAAGCCACCACCACATTATCAAGAATACTACTATGAACCCGAATTGCCACATTTCTCAAATTATCAGGAGGAGTATGATGATTATTATAATGAATACCCTCAACCGGCATACGAGAAACCACAAGATTTGATGCATTCTAAGCTTGATGTTCTCATGAACATGATGAAAGAATATCACAACATGATGAAAGAATATCACCAGGATATCAAAGATATGAAGAAAGCGAATGAAGTGAGAGATAAAGCCCATGAAGCATTGGTGGTGCAAGTGGGTCAATTAGCGGAGGAATTAGCCCAACTTAAACGAGACCAAGAGGTTTGGGCCAATGGTACAATAGTAGATGGTGATGTGGTGGAAGAGGTTATCGATCTTCCCGAGCAAGAAAATGAATGTTTGAACCGAGCGGAAGACATCACACCGCGAGACGAGTCGGATCCGAAAGTTGCCCACGTTCATATCCATCCTTCTCCCATACTTATCACTCCAACCAACAAAGTTGGGGATGCGGGTTCGGGTATAAGGATTCGAAGGGTGGCATTGCAACACATAGGCCAGTTTAGTAAGAAGCGACCCCAAAGTTGTACAATATGCATGCCGAGCAAAATAAAAAGAGAGTGGATTCGGCATGCCAAACACCGAGCGTATGTAGGCAACTCGGTAGGAAAATGTGCACTTCGACCACCATGAGAGGCAAATCAGGTATAATTGTTGTAGAGTTTGTACTATTATTCGTTTTATTTTTATTTTTTTTTTCTTTTCTTAGTTAAATGAACTTTGTGGGTGTGTTCCCTATATAACCCTCACGAGAACTCTCGTCCTCCCGAGCTATCGGGAGGTTTAAAAGGGCTTGTTGCATAAGCTAAATGCAACCGTGATTCCTACGAAAGTGAGTTAGGCTTGTTATTGTTGTAAATTATTTTCCACATAAATCAAAGTGAAATAACGTATGGCTTGGTGATATTTTCATAAAAGTGGTAGAACTAGGTAACTAACAAATTTTGATGGTTGTGAGAAGCATGCTTCTACACAAGGGTTAAGATTTGTAGGTACATTATATTCGTGGGACGACCGCTTTCTTGAAGAGAAGAAGAGCACACGAGGAACGAGCTCCAAAAAAAAATCAGGTGCATACGTTCCCTTGTTACTTTTGATTTTTAGTTAGCAAATAAGTGGATTGTATGTTGTATTTTTTTTTCTTTCCGGGGTGAAATTTTGGGGGAGGTTAGCCGTGTCACATCCCTTGTGCATTTCAAAAACTCTAGTTCTTACACATTGAGGACAATGTTCACCTCAAGTGTGGGGATGGGGGAGTAGTAAAAGTTTTCGATTTTGACCCGTTCATTTAAACACTACACATTGAGGACAATGTTTACCTCAAGTGTGGGAATGGGGGAAAATTTCAAAAAATTTTTCAAAAATGTCTTTGTTTGAAGCGATCTAAAAAGCACAAGTAACTAAGTCAACGAGGGATGGCACAACCCATTTGTTCTTTTGTCATGGTCAAGTTCAAATTAATAGCATGACGGGTATTTAGCGGATGGTTATTTGGGAATAATCCGCCTAAGAAACTAGTATATCATGCATGTCACATACCATACCCTTTTATATATGTGAGATTTTGAGCCACTTTTACATAATAGAATTACATATATATGTTTCTTTGTTTGAGTGGACCATTAGTCATGTATTGTAGAACTTGCATCTTTTGATACGTTTGAGACCATAGACCGAATACAAGCACGAGAATGATTAAGGCATTAGGTAAATCTTTTTCTTTTACACCATTTGCTTACCTTTACCCAAATAAATCCCCTAGTCGCCCACTTTGAGCCTAAACCTTTCTTTTGACCAACCCAATTAGCCCGTAACCGTAAACCTTTTCTTTTTAAGCTCGTATGATGAAAATTCGATTGTAGGAGTATATGTCCGTATAGTTGTGATTTATTTATTTATTGAAAAAAAAAGAAAAAAAATCAGAAATGTTACGAAAAAAAAAGAGAGAGAAAAGTTGTTGAGAAAAATACAAAAATATGTGTTTTAATTTGTTTAATAAAAGGCGAAAAGTATTGCCCTCTAACTCAATGTTTGTAGATAGTTGTGTTAGCATAGTGATTTTGAAATAAGAATCGACTTTTAATCACCTTAGCCACTTAAAAAAAATCTATTTCCTACCCTTCACCTAGCCCCGCTACAACCCTTTAAAGACCTTTTGACTTGTGTTTAGTATTCGTGTTCGGTGGTAGAGAATGATTGAGTTGCAAGCCTATGCGGGTACGTATTCTAATCGGTTTGAGTGATTATTTCAAAAGCGCTAATGCATCAACTATTAGCCAATTTTAAACCGAGTGGAGAGAACATTGTGAGGGATGTGCATGACTTGTTAGTTTTACGGGCGGGTTAATCTTGGATAATCATTTTATATGGGATTATTCACTTTACCGTTAAATAGTTCGTAAATTGTAAAAAAGTTTGAACCGGGTATGACATTAGACCTTAACCTTTGTCTCGGGAATGGGAAGTGTGTTTCTTGTTCGATCCACGTGAAAGTGAAAGACAGATTTGCTTGAGGGCAAGCAAAAGATAAGTGTGGGAATGTGATCGGTACATTTTAAGTACACTTTATTTGAAAGTAACTATATTAGAAATGTTTTAATATTGTTATAAGATATATTGTTTATAGTTGTTTTTGTATGTTAGCAGGAACTTGAGCTAAAATAAAGTTCTAACAAGAAGTAAATAATATTTAAAGAGTGGTGTAATTAATTGGGAATTAATTAAGATTACATGTTGTTTACGTATCCTTTGGAAATAAACAAAACAAACATTTGACAATAATCTCATAAAATTAATGGACTTTATTACCTATTTGAGTGAATTGCAAGTTTTGTCCTTTATCTTTAGGTCATTTTGCATGTTTTGTCCTTTATGTTTAAATTTGACGAGTTTTGTCCTTTATGTTTAAAAATCAAGCACGTTTTACCCTTTGAGCCTTAAAAATCAAGCACGTTTTGTCCTTTATGTTTAAAAATCAAGCACATTTTGTCCTTTATGTTTAAAAAATTAAGCACGTTTTGTCCTTAAAAATCAAGCACGTTTTGCCCCAAAGGGTAAAACGTGCTTGATTTTCAAACATAAAGGACAAAACTCGTCAAATTTAAATATAAAGGACAAAACTTGCAAAATGGCCTAAAGATAAAGGACAAAACTTGCAATTCACTCTTCATTTATTTAGTTTGTGGTGTTTTGGCAGTTTCAATGTGAATATATACTTAAAAGTCAAGTGGGCCTTTTGAATGAATTAATTGGTTGTGGTCTTTACAAAAGGAATCAAGGCAACGTTATTGGGCTACATTTATTGGACTGCTGGTGAAGAAAAAAAGCAACAAAAGAAACAGGGGGATCGCAAAAGAAACGTACGGTTACGGAAAGAAAATAATAATATCTTTTTCAAATAAGGTCAAAGGGGCATTCAATGAGATATTATTATTGGGGGGGACGGTTCGCAAGTGGGGTAGAAAAGACAGCATCCTCTTGGTGCTTGGCAATTTTTTTGGAACACGAATTTAGAAGGAAAAAGAGGATTTTGGAGTCACGATGAGCGGCTAATCTCCTAAGGTTTCACTCCCGGTGTAGATTTTGTAAGATTTCTAGGATTTATGCATTTGTTCTTTGATTCGAGTTTGTGACAACTTGTATTGATTTTTGAAACCATTGACAATAGTTTACATTTGTTTCGTATTCGTAAATTGTCGAACGATGTTAAAAGTTATGACTTTGCGAAATGGTTATGTGTAGTTATGCGTTGTCGTGGTTAGGATTTACTTGTGTTGATTACAAAGTGCATTCTTGTCCGTTCTTCGGGACGTTGATAGTTATTGGCACCTAAGTCACGGTACACGAAATCCGTTAATCGTATGCAATTGAGTTGAATTAAAACATGTAGGAACCCTAGGACTTACAATTACCGAAACCGGGTGTGATCCATATTCTAATTTCTTGTTTCAACTTTTTAGTTTAGTTTACAATTTTAATTAATCATACATCGATTTAGATAATATCCAATTGTCGGTTTACTCCGATTTATTTTTAAACTAAATAAACAAATAAAAATTAGCAAACTTCATAATCACATTGTATATTTTTGTAAATAGTCTAACTAATCGAACGGGTCGTGCGATACTGACCACATGCTCTTCATGGATACGATACCCGACTTACCCAAGCTACCTAGGTTTAATTGGGTTTTTGACTGATCGGGACGACACGGTCACGTCAATAGCTAAGAATGACTATCGATAAGTTAAAGAATTCATAGTTATACTATTTGGAACGGTTTAACGGAACCCGTCGCACTACCTGCCCCGCTGCATCACGCCGGAGTACTCATCTAGTTAATATATCATTATTAAATAAGAAAGTTTTTAGGGTTGTCGGTGGCTATGCCACCGACTTTCTCTTTTAAGATATATAGATCATTTAGCTAGCTGTTGATTTAAAAAAGTGACGTGAACTAAAAAAATGTTTTAATGGTATTCACAAAAATCTCAAATCTCAATGACCATATACCTTTGTCACCACGACCAACAAGTAGTATCCATACAAATCAATCATGTGAATAAATGTTGGAAAAATGGATCCGTCTGATTAATTAACGTGGTTAGGGCCGGTCCTGTGAATTCATGTACCCTATTCGAGCTCGAAAAAATGTGCCCTTAGGCCTTAACGAAATTGGGAATTTGGCTTACTAAAGGTCTAAACCGAATGCCAAAGGGGTTAATAATTAATCTAAACCGAATGCCTTAACGAAATTGGGTATTTGGCTTACTAAAGGTCTAAACGTGTCCCTCGAAATATCAGGCCCTGGCCGGTGGTCCTCCCCGCCCACCTCCAGGGCCGGCCATGAACGTGGTCGACCAAGTTATGACCCGTAAGAGTTACACCGTGGGCAATGAACTAAAATCCACTTAACTGGTTTAACTGGTAACTACGAACGATATGCGAAATGGATCATAATTATATTTATGATCATGAGCGATATGCATGTACATATCCGCCACTTGGCAAACATGCATGGACCTCCATATCTATATCTATACTCTCTAATAAAGTAAAACTCCTTTGTCTACGTCTCATGCTCTTACAGCACCTTTCTTTTGCAATTGGCGCTCAAAGTTTATATTCACGAAATTCACGAAATCCCGTATCTTTCTCAAATCTTTATTCTCTTTCCCTGACCACTTAAAACAAACTCTAAAATTATTCGTAGGCTTTCATAACCATTCCAATCAACAAGCTCAGTTTTCTTCAATCTATAATCTCATCAATGTGCTAATATCCATTGATGATGTTTTTTCGGAAACCCATATTCAATAAAGAAAACATCAGAAACAGGTTCGTGTTTATCTCTGAACCTAAGCTGCTTCTTTGTAAATCTGAAATTATATGAACTATTTATTGATTTTTGTTTATGCCCAGATTCTATTCACCGCGGGTGTGAAATTAACTGATCACAATGTTGGTTCTTTACAGCCGCAATCAATCGTCGATAATGGATTCTGGAAGAGCACCAAAATTGCAATGGGTGGGTGCAGATGAATAATTTTGTTGTTCCTTTTGTTTGACCCGTTTAGTCAATTTTGTGCGGACGAATAAAGTTAGAGAATAGTTTAGTGAAGACATGTCTATACGACACGCTATGTTAATTGTGTATGAAAGACTCTCGAAACTAAGGTTAATCAAATTTAAAACTACCATCCTATTGATGATATTAACTAAACTCTTTGTTTGAAGGAGCTATCTTATCATTTATGAAACTTTTGAATTATCTTATAAATCTAGCTATTTGATGTCTACTTGTATTTTTTTAATATTTGTAACCAAATTGTGATCGGTTTTGCAGTGTTTTGATTTTGATTCTTAATCAACAATGGAACAGGAGGCATTTCACGGGAAGAGAACGACCGTTGTGGAAGGGTTAATTGAGAAAGCAACCATCTCAACGAAACCCGTATTGGATCTGGGAACCATGCTCGAACCATGCTGATTATATTGGCTGGGAGGTTCAAAGGGGAAAGGGTTATTTTCTTCGTTTAAACTCTAGCATTTACAGTTCCTCCTCTCGAATGTGAGTTTCTGTTAGAATGGTATTCTTTATTTTAACTGGTGTTCGATTTCATCTTAAACATCTGTTGTAGGAACCGTTCGCGTAAATAAATAAAAATAAACAAATTTTTATTACTGATTACAATACAAAGAAAGCTGGAAAATAAAAATACTATTACAACTGAAATAAACAAATACAAGAATTGGAGTAGAAGCAGAAAATCCGATGACTATGACTGAGGCACGTGTTCAACACGCTTCCCTTAAAACAAATTCCGAGTCTCCCAGGAGTACTCGTTTTGTTTCCCAGGGTACAACAGCCGAAGCAGCATACTGCCGGAGTTGACCTACAACCCGAAGACTACCTTGAAGAGAGCAGGAGAAGATCAGAAAGCTGTAGAGAGAAAGTTGAATTTGCTGTTGTGTTTCTGGTGTTCTCTGCAGCTAGGTATGGAGCTGTATTTATACAGCTCCTAAGTCAAAACAGTCAAAAGGAATTAAGGAGAGGTTTAAATTGCATTAAACGTCTTCAATGCAATTTAATACGTCATTTAATTCGACGTTAAAACCGTTTGACTCGTCAGTTTCGAATGCAGAACTGAAACTGCTTTGTCATTAAATGCTTTGCGCCTCATCGCCCACGCAACGCGCGTGCACGCGTGTCTGAGTGCGAGTGCAAGTTAGGGTGCTCCGCACCCTTCACGAGTACACCTAGTGTGTGCTTCCATGAAACAATAAGGGTGGAGAGTTCCCACTTAAATACCCATTTAAGTTCCATCTCTCCTCCTATGTGGGACAACATGCAACTTTCTCTTTTGTTTCAACATTCAATGTTTCAAACACCCAACTTTGAGCATCGATATCTGTAACACCCTTAAATTTTTCACTTGATTTTAATAATAAAATACACCATTTCTATTAAAATATTGGTTAAGTAACATGACATTCGTTAACGGAGTTCATAAGTACGTCAACCTTAGTCAACTAATGACTAAGTTAAAACATTTCAAAAGTAGTTTAACAAGTGTTTACAACCCATACACAAGGACTACTAAAGATTAAAACATTGCGGAAGCTTCAAAATGTAGTGTTCGGTTCTTCATTATTCGCTCGACCGCCATCCGTAAGATCCACTACGTCACCTATGGTCAAAACCGTTAAAACATTAGTTTTGACATCATTATATAATATATAAACACGAGAACCAACTTCTGATTACGAATAATAAATTACAAGTTTGCTGGTTCCACCGTAACTTACGGTGTCACCGTAAGTTACGGTAGGTCCTGTAAGCTTTTTGGTCTACCGTAAGACAGGGGCAAACCACCGTAAGCATCTGTCCTCTACCGTAAGTTACGGTACTACCGTAACTTACGGTAGTCCCTGGAAATCCCTGTCTTGTTTAAATTGTTCTTTATACTCAACCCCAAATTCCGGGTTTCGCTTTTCTAGCATACTATTATTCTAAATTCTTGTATTTCTAATATGTTATCAATTATCAAAGATCAATCCATTATATTCCGAAGCATCAACCATGCCTTATTTTGATTATTCGACCCGTTTGGCTCGTCTAAGGAATCCTCCTTTGTAACGACTACCAACGAGTTCTAACCAACTTCGACCTATTATTCAATGTAGCGTCATCTCCGCTTTAATTCAAACAACTCTTATTCTAAAAATTCAATTACGCATCATATGATTATCAAAATCTACTTAATGTAACGGGTCGAGTTACATACCTTCAAAGTGGACCTTTCAAACGTGGTTCGCCACCCGATTGCCCGCTTGACGCTCCTGCGCCCGTTCCTATAGAGTTCATTTATCACATGTTTAGAACTCTCTCTTCAATCATAATTTGCATAATACACCAAACATCGTGATTATGCGTTTAAACTTGAAATTTCAGTTTTTAAGCCTTCATAGAGGCATTTCAACAAACACTTCATAAGCAGATTTTTACATGGTTAAACATCACATCTTTAGTTTATCATTTAGCCCTAATTTCACATAAATCAACCATTTTACATGATTGTTAACTACTAATTTCTGAAATCATTTCAAAATTGCCAAATTACACTAGATTAACAATCTATTTCCTAGTGTTCATCCAAATACACATAACCCATTAATCACCTACAATGGTGTTCATTGATTCATCAAAATTTCATATGATTTCAACTTCTATTTATTTAGGGTTTGTCCCTAAACACCCTAGTTGCTCCTAAATCATCATAAGGCAAACATGCAACTAGAATTTCAGCTTTTTCCCAATTCATGAGAATTTCAAATTAAGAGTTTCATTAAATTTTTACATACCTTGCAATCCTCTTGCGATGAGGATCACGATTCTAAGCTCGGATTTCAATTTGGAACAGAAATTAGCCTTCAATTGATTGAATTTGTGAAGTTAGGGTTTTGGTGAGAAGCTTGGTCGCCCCCCTTGTGTTCTGATCGACCAGACCTCCAAAAATGGAGTGTTTGGTTTTTAATTTCACTAACTTAGTGATTTTAGTTTTTCATTTAACAACTTAGGCCCCTTAACTTTCAATTGGGTTTATAGTTTAGGCTTTTTACTTTATTCATGTGTTACTACAAGACTCCTAACTAACCGAGTTGTTTATCCTAGTTAGCTTATTCCCGTTTATTTTACACTTCATAATTCTAATATAAAGTCTTACATTTTCGGGGTGTTACAAGTCCACCCCCCTTAAAAGGGTTTCGTCCCCGAAACCGAAGTACGTACCAAATAATGTTGGGTGGAGACGTCGCATCTCCTCTTCGGACTCCCACGTAGAGTCCGAACCTTTCCTGTGCTCCCATTTGACCTTGACTTGATTAATCACCTTGTTCCTCAAACTTTTCTCTTTACGTTCTAAAATCGCAATTGGTTTTACTGCATAGTTGAGGCTGTTATCCACCTCGATATCATCATAGTGGATATAAGCAGTTTCGTCAGCCAAACATTTTCGAAGGTGTGACACGTGGAACGTGCTATGAATCCCACTCAACTCCTCGGGTAATTCGAGACGATAAGCTACTTTGCCAACCCGTTCAGCGATCCTGAATGGCCCAATAAATCTCGGGCTTAGTTTCCCCTTTTTCTGAATCTAATAATGCCCTTCCATGGGGAAACTTTTAGCATAACCATGTCTCCAACCTGAAATTCAATTGGCCTATTCCTTTTATCCGCATACGCCTTTTGCCTGTCTTGAGCCGCTTTCAAGTGTGCCCGAACTATGTCGATTTTCTTATTCGTAGTTCGGATTATATCGGTAGGTGCTATCCCTCGTGGACCCACTTCTCCCCAACACACCGGAGTTCGACATTTTCTGCCATATAACAGTTCATACGGGGCCATCTTAATGCTCGCGTGATAGCTATTGTTATATGCAAATTCGACCAAGGGTAGATGGACATCCCAACTACCTCCGAAGTCAATAATGCAAGCCCGCAGCATATCTTCCAACGTTTGTATTGTTCTTTCACTCTGCTCATCCGTTTGTGGATGATAAGCAGTGCTAATGAACAATTTAGTCCCCATTTATTCTTGGAATTCCCGCCAAAATTTCGAAGTAAACCGAGTATCCCTATCTGACACAATGGATATCGGTACTCCATGCCGTGCTATGATTTCATTGGTGTACACTTCCGACATCTTCTCGGATGTATAGGTCTCACGAATTGGAATGAAGTGAGCGCTTTTCGTCAATCTATCTACAACTACCCATATAGCATCAAACGCACGGTTAGTTTTGGGCAATTTGGTCAACAAATCCATGGTGATTTGTTCCCATTTCCAAACCGGAATTTCCAACGGTTGAAGTTTACCGTATGGTTTTTGGTGCTCCGCCTTGACTTGTAAACATGTCAAGCATTTCTCTACTTTCTTCACCACATCTCTTTTCATCCCGGGCCACCATTAGTTTTGCTTTAAATCATTGTACATTTTGGTCGCTCCCGGATGAATTGAATATCGGGATTTATGAGCTTCCTCAAGTAAGAGTGTCTTCACCCCACAAGTATTTGGAACCCATATTCTCCCGAATCGAGTCTTCAACCCGTTATTCCCATCCGTCAAATCTTTCAACTGCCCGATTATTCTTTTCTTCTTCCAATTCTCCTCTTTTACTGCTTCTAATTGTGCCTCTCGAATACGTTCAAGTATACCCGAGGTTACCACAAGTTGCATCGACCTTACCCGTATTGGGACGTAATCCGCTTTTCTGCTCAGAGCATCTGCTACCACATTTGCCTTTCCGGGGTGGTAGTGTATTTCACAGTCAAAATCCTTCACCGTTTCTAGCCATCGTCTTTGTCGCATATTTAACTCCTTTTGATCGAAGAAGTATTTCAAGCTCTTGTGGTCGGTGAATATGGTGCACTTTACCCCATATAGGTAGTGCCTCCATATTTTTAAGGCAAATACCACCGCAACCAACTCAAGATCGTGCGTGGGATATTTCTTCTCATGAAGTTTCAATTGCCTCGAGGCATAAGCTATAACTTTTCCCCGCTGCATCAAAACACATCCGAGCCCCGATAGTGAAGCATCAGAATAAACTACCAAATCTTCAACCCCGTCCGGCAATGTCAGTACCGGAGCTTGTGTTAACTTCTATTTTAGCGTCTGAAACGCTCTTTCTTGATCGACACCCCAAATGAACTTCTCTTTCTTTTGGGTTAGCTTTGTTAGCGATAACGCAATCTTGGAGAAATCTTGAATGAATCTCCTATAGTATCCCGCAAGCCCCAAAAAGCTTCTAATTTCCGAAGGGTTCTTCGGGGGATTCCATTTTGACACAGCCTCAATCTTGGACGGATCCACCAATACTCCGTCGGCACTTATGACGTGGCCAAGAAATTGGAACTCTCGTAACCAAAAGGCACACTTAGAGAACTTCGCATACAGCCTTTCTCGTCTAAGTGTCTCTAACACTTCTTGTAAGTGGTTTGCGTGTTCAGCTTCACTTTTCGAATACACCAAGATATCATCGATAAACACGATGACCGACTTGTCCAACATTGGCTTGCAAACCCGGCTCATGAGGTCCATGAAAGCCGCGGGTGCATTTGTTAGCCCAAATGACATTACGAGGAATTCATAATGTCCATATCTTGTGCGGAAAGCCGTCTTCGGTACGTCTTCTTCTTTGACTCTTAGTTGGTGATACCCAGACCTAAGGTCAACCTTTGAAAACCAGTTCGCACCTTGTAATTGGTCGAACAAATCATCTATCCTCGGAAGCGGGTATCGGTTCTTTACCGTGAGTTTGTTTAACTCCCGGTAATCGATACACATACGCATGCTTCCGTCTTTCTTTCTTACGAACAACACCGATGCGCCCCAAGGAGACACACTCGGCCTAATGAACCCCTTATCAAGCAAGTCTTAGATTTGGGACATCAACTCTTGTAATTCCGACGGTGCAAGTCGGTACGGAGCTTTGGCTACGGGTTTTGCGCCCGGAATCAATTCGTTTCCGAACTCTACTTCCCGTTCAGGCGGTATTCCCGGTAAATCCTCCGGAAACACATCTCCAAAATCTCGTACTACAGGTACATCTTCAATCTTCCGTGATTCTCTCTCGGGCTCATTCGCGTATATCATGAACGCCTTGCATCCTCGCTTCATAAGCTTGTGACCTTTCAACATTGAGCACACTATGGGGTTACCTCCTTTTTCGCCATAAATGGTGACGGGTTTCCCGCTCGGAGATATTAGTTTTATCTCTTTACGAAAACACACAACTTTTGCGTGGTGTTGGGCTAGCCAATCCATCCCAACGACTACTTGAAATTCCCCCATTGACATCGGAATTAGGTCTATCAAGTATTCCTCATCGTCGATGTTTAATTTGCAGCCTCGACAAACATCACAAACTATAAAGATTTTGTTATCCCCTATTTCAACTTCTAAGGGCACAGGTAATTTCGTCAATACAAATGAAGGATGTCAAATAAACCCATGCGAAATGAAGGATTTATTCGCACCCGTATCAAACAATACACGTGCTGGAATTGAGTTAATTGTGAATATACCTGAAACCACATCGGGTTCTGTTTTTGCTTCAGCTGCGGTAAGTTGGAAGGACCTAGACTTCGCTTTGGGGGCTTCTGCTGGAGACTCCTAAGCATCTCTCTTTCCAACTAAGTCCGGGCATTCGGACTTTTTGTGGCCGGGTTGATAGCAATTGTAGCAAACTGATACTTTTCCCGGGCATAGCGAGGCCGTGTGCCCCGTCTTATTACATATGGGGCATGGCTTGTCTTTGAATCGACATTCCCCCTTGTGTCCCTTCTCGCAGACTTTGCAACTTGGCGACCCACCTTTAACATCCACCTTCTTTCCCGATTCTCCCGTTCGGGCTTTCTTTGTAGGGCTTGGATTCACATCATGTGCCCTTCGCTCACCTCTTTCCACTTATTTCTTTAACTCGATTTCCCGTTCCCGGGCGGTATTGATAATCTCCGTGAGAGTTTCGTATTTTGACAGAGTCATAAATTCCCGGTACTCAGCACTCAGCATGTTGTAATAGTAATATATCTTTTGTCCTTCAGTGGTGACTAACTCGTCACAAAATCTGAGCTTATCCATGAAGATGCCCGTGATCTTATCAATTGTTTCACCCTTTTGTCTCAGCTGGATGAATTCTTCTTTGATTCTATTGATAACCGCTTTGGGACTGTGGTGTTTAAGGAATTGTACCTTAAACTCGTCCCAAGTCATAACTCTCGCCGCTTCGGCTCCCATTTCCTTCTTTTTGTTATCCCACCAATCTTTAGCTTGGTTCCTCAATTGACCCGTTCCATAGGCAACAAAGTCGCCTACTTCACAATGGGTCCGTTCAAACACCCCTTCAATATCACTTATCCATCTTTGACAAATTATCGGGTCAACCTCCCCGTTATAGATTGGCGGTTTACACGCCATGAATTCCTTGTACGAACACCCTTTGCGTTCTCCAGTTTTGTCTTTCATAAGGTTGACAGTATCCTCCAACCTTTTAACTCGTTCTTCTACGAGCGATAACACCGTGCTTTGAACCTTGTCTATAAACCCGGATAGACTGCCTTCAATTGCCTTTCCTACCTCGTCGGCAATTATTTCTTTCATTTGTTCGGTGTTTGTTTGCACCGGATTATCATCATTCCCATCAGACATCTTGAAACTGAAATGTTTACATTTAAACGTTAAACATTTCATTTATAACCTGGCTTCGTTTGTTTCGGTTTAGCCAAGTTCTCAACTTGCTTTAACCGTTCACATTTAATGCACTTTCCGGGTTTGAGTGTGTTAACACGCTCTTCCCATGCATATCAACTCGTTTCTCATTCCTTACATAAGACATGATTCATTAACATAATAAGTTAATTCTTACCGGACGGTCGATCAAGCTTGAACCGAACACTTTGTTGACAACCTTAAGCTCTGATTACCAACTTGTAACACCCTTAAATTTTTCACTTGATTTTAATAATAAAATACACCATTTCTATTAAAATATTGGTTAAGTAACATGACATTCGTTAACGGAGTTCATAAGTACGTCAACCTTAGTCAACTAATGACTAAGTTAAAACATTTCAAAAGTAGTTTAACAAGTGTTTGCAACCCATACACAAGGACTACTAAATATTAAAACATTGCGGAAGCTTCAAAATGTAGTGTTCGGTTCTTCATTATTCGCTCGACCGCCATCCGTAAGATCCACTACGTCACCTATGGTCAAAACCGTTAAAACATTAGTTTTGACATCATTATATAATATATAAACACGAGAACCAACTTCTGATTACGAATAATAAATTACAAGTTTGCTGGTTCCACCGTAACTTATGGTGTCACCGTAAGTTACGGTAGGTCCTGTAAGCTTTTTGGTCTACCGTAAGACAGGGGCAAACCACCGTAAGCATCTGTCCTCTACCGTAAGTTACGGTACTACCGTAACTTACGGTAGTCCCTGGAAATCCCTATCTTGTTTAAATTGTTCTTTATACTCAACCCCAAATTCCGGGTTTCGCTTTTCTAGCATACTATTATTCTAAATTCTTGTATTTCTAATATGTTATCAATCAACCAATATCAAAGATCACTCCATTATATTCCGAAGCATCAACCATGCCTTATTTTGATTATTCGACCCGTTTGGCTCGTCTAAGGAATCCTCCTTTGTAACGACTACCAACGAGTTCTAACCAACTTCGACCTATTATTCAATGTAGCGTCATCTCCGCTTTAATTCAAACAACTCTTATTCTAAAAATTCAATTACGCATCATATGATTATCAAAATCTACTTAATGTAACGGGTCGAGTTACATACCTTCAAAGTGGACCTTTCAAACGTGGTTCGCCACCCGATTGCCCGCTTGACGCTCCTGCGCCCGTTCCTATAGAGTTCATTTATCACATGTTTAGAACTCTCTCTTCAATCATAATTCGCATAATACACCAAACATCGTGATTATGCGTTTAAACTTGAAATTTCAGTTTTTAAGCCTTCATAGAGGCATTTCAACAAACACTTCATGAGCAGATTTTTACATGGTTAAACATCACATCTTTAGTTTATCATTTAGCCCTAATTTCACATAAATCAACCATTTTACATGATTGTTAACTACTAATTTCTGAAATCATTTCAAAATTGCCAAATTACACTAGATTAACAATCTATTTCCTAGTGTTCATCCAAATACACATAACCCATTAATCACCTACAATGGTGTTCATTGATTCATCAAAATTTCATATGATTTCAACTTCTATTTGTCTAGTGTTTGTCCCTAAACACCCTAGTTGCTCCTAAATCATCATAAGGCAAACATGCAACTAGAATTTCAGCTTTTTCCCAATTCATGAGAATTTCAAATTAAGAGTTTCATTAAATTTTTACATACCTTGCAATCCTCTTGCGATGAGGATCACGATTCTAAGCTCGGATTTCAATTTGGAACAGAAATTAGCCTTCAATTGATTGAATTTGTGAAGTTAGGGTTTTGGTGAGAAGCTTGGTCGCCCCCCTTGTGTTCTGATCGACCAGACCTCCAAAAATGGAGTGTTTGGTTTTTAATTTCACTAACTTACTGATTTTAGTTTTTCATTTAACAACTTAGGCCCCTCAACTTTCAATTGGGTTTATAGTTTAGGCTTTTTACTTTATTCATGTGTTACTACAAGACTCCTAACTAACCGGGTTGTTTATCCTAGTTAGCTTATTCCCGTTTATTTTACACTTCATAATTCTAATATAGAGTCTTACATTTTCGGGGTGTTACAATATCTCATTTATCTTAGCTCCGTTTTGGACGTGGTTTAGTTTGTTGCGAAGCTCTTCCAACATAGAACACAAACCCACAAATAAATATATAAAACCCGCTTATTTTCTTATATTTATTTCTAGTCCAAAATAGGAAAAAAACATTTTCCTATATTTATGAAAAATGCTATTTTCACCAATTTTTCCAACAATCCCCCACATGAAAAATGCTATTTTCATCAAATTTCCAACAATCCCCCACATGTATGGAAATCGATCTTTTCCTTACACTTTTCAACGATAAACTTCGACAGTTGAGTATTGCAAGATAGGTAGGTTGTTGCCTTTGAACCTTCGTTTGTGAAGCATACTTAGCTTACTAGCGGTTTGTAGACGCGATGTCCTTGAACATACCCCCATTTGTGTAAACGACAATACACTTCACACAGTACTCTCCCTGGTCTAGCCAACCCCTCATTGTCGTGTCCTATTATGGTCCTGGAACACTAGCCTGCTTCTGCAAGAGCTCTAGGATTTGCGCACCCCACAAATCCATTCGATGCGACTCCACTTCTCTCTAACATAGGTGATTCCTCTGAATCATTAAAAGCATCATGGTTAATTTGGATTTACTCAAAATCCTTAACCTTAACATGCTTAACCTCACTTCATGTCATTGATTGGAATGGACTAGGAAGGATATATAAATCCCTTTTATTTAGTTTGGGGTACTCCCCCACAGTGACTCCGTTTTGGTAATATGATTAAGTTTTCCTATTGAACTTAGATCTTGGGATCTCCGGTCAACTAAGTTAGGTTTCCCTCATATTCCCATTTATCATGGGCTTTAGTCCCATTCCTCTTGACGACGTTTCTACTAACTCTCTGCTTAAGCCTTTTTGTAAACGGGTCTGCAATGTTATCATTTGATCTCACATAATCAATTGTGATAACACCCGTTGAGAGTAGTTGTCGTGCCGTGTTATGTCTACGTCGCATATGCCTTGATCTGTCATTGTACATCAAGCTTTGAGCTCTACCAATCGCTGATTGGCTATCACAATATACACATATAGCTGGCAAAGGCTTTGGCCATCTTGGAATATATTCCACGAATTGACGTAGCCATTCCGCCTCCTCGCCTGACTTATCCAAGGCGATAAATTCAGATTCCATTGTGGATCTTGCTATGACCGTTTGCTTAGAAGAGTTCCAAGCAATAGCAGCTCCTCCAAGTGTAAACACGTAACCACTTGTTGATTTGGAATCTTTATTATCCGATATCCAGTTTGCATCAGTGTATCCTTCGATCACTGCTGGTTGTCGGGTATAATGCAGTCCATAATCTCTTGTGTATCTTATGTATCTAAGCACCCTCGTGATAGCTTTCCAATAATCCGCGCACGGATTGCTGGTGTATTTACTTAGCCTACTCACCGCGTAAGCTAAGTCGGGTCTAGTACATGTCATTAGATACATTAGACTGCCAATAATTCTTGAATACTCTAACTGAGTAACTCCATCTCCTTTATTTTTCTTGAGATGTTGGGAGGTATCAGCTAGAGTTCGAGCTACACTCGTATCTCCTGAGTTGAATTTTTCAAGAATTTCATCCACATAGTGAGAATGACTTAACACAAGACCATCTTGGGTTCTTATGATCTTTACTCCAAGAATCACATCCGTTAAACCTGTGTCTTTCATGTCAAATCTCGCTTTCAACATGCTTTTAGTAGCTTTGATAATTTTATCATTACTCCCAATGATAAGCATATCGTCTACATAAAGGCATAAGATCACATAACCTTCATTTGTGTCTTTGAAATAAACACATTTGTCGCACTCATTTATTTTGAAACCATTGTTAATCATGACATGATCAAACTTTTGGTGCCATTGTTTTGGTGCTTGCTTCAAGCCATACAAAGACTTGACGAGTTTACATACTTTACCCTCTTGACCTGGGGCAGAGAAACCTTCAGGTTGCTCCATGTAAATCTCTTCTTCTAAATCGCCATTTAGAAATGCGGTTTTAACGTCTATTTGGTGAACTTCCAAATTTCTTAAAGCCGCTATAGCAAGAACCAATCTAATCGAGGTTATGCGCGTCACAGGCGAGTTGGTATCAAAGTAATCTAGACCTTCCTTTTGTCTAAATCCTTTAATCACCAACCTAGCCTTGTATTTATCAATACTTCCATCAGTTTTCATCTTCCTTTTGAATATCCAACGATATCCAAGTGGTTGCAACCAGGTGGAAGAGCTACTAACTCCTAAGTATGATTTTGCAATATAGAATCAATTTCATTCCTTATTGCTTCTTTCCATTGAGGTCCTTCTGAAGAGGAAACCGCTTCGCGATATGTATTGGGCTCGCCCTCAACCATATAGTTAACGAAGTCTGGACCGAAGGATTTTTCAACCCTTGGCCTTTTACTTCGCCTACGATCACTTTCTTCAACCTCAGGTCGTTCATGTGTCTTATCATGAACTACCTCATCAACTGGTGTAGATGAGCTTTCACCTACTTCAAAATTAGGTGTTGATGACATTGCATGTGTTTGTCTTCTCAAAGGAAACACATTTTCAAAGTAAGACACAACGTTAGGATTCACCTCCATGATAGTGTTGACGTGTACATGAGGATTCTTGGACTTATGTACAAGAAATCAATGTGCACTACTTTGATGCGCATACCCAATAAATATGCAATCAATAGTTTTGGGTCCTATCCTAAGAGCCTTAGGAGGTGGTACAATCACCTTTGCTAGGCACCCCCACACTTTCAAGTATTTGTATGAAGACTTCTTCCTTTTCCATAACTCATATGGAGTTTCGTCTCTCTTTTTGAGTGGTATCTTGTTCAAAAGATAATTAGCCGAGAGAATGGCTTCCCCCCACATTTCCTGGCTCACCCCAGAACTTATCAATATGGTGTTCATCATTTCTTTCAATGTACGGTTCTTTCGTTCCGCCACACCATTTGATTGTGGAGAATAAGGAGGTGTACACTCATGTACAATGCCACTTTTTGCGCATAAATCGGCAAAAGGTGCAACATATTCGCCTCCTCGATCGCTTCGCAAAGCTTTTATCTTCTTTTGAAGTTGATTCTCAACTTCATTTTTATACAAGATAAATTTACTTATTGCTTCATCTTTACTTTTTAGTAAATATACATAGCAATATTTAGTACTATCATTAATAAACGTGATGAAGTACTTATTTCCACCTCTTGTGGGTACCGCTTTTAAATCACAAATATCGGTGTGAATTAAATCAAGGGGTTCGGTTATTCGTTCAACCGATTTCGATGATGATCTTGTAAGTTTGGATTCTACACATGTTTTGCATTTATAATGTGAATCAATATGGACTGTTGGTATACAATTTAAATTGATTAAACAGCGTATAGAATTAAAATTTATGTGACCTAATCTACCATGCCATTTATTCGAATCAGAAAACTCAAGCATATAAGTAGAAGTAGTAGCAATTTTATTCATGTTCTTTTTGACAGCCATTACATTCAATTTGAACATACCATTTTAGGCATAGCCCTTGCCTACATACATTCCTCGTTTAGTAAGTACAAATTGATCGCTCTCAAATACTAAACGAAATCCAAACTTATTAAGCAACCATCCCGAGACTAAGCTCTTGCGCAAGTCTGGGACATATAACACGTTGCTTAAAGTGAGCTCATTCCCTGAAGTCCACTTCAAAATCACCATTCCTTCACCCTTGATGTCCGCGGTGGCTGCATTTCCCATGTACAGCTTCTCATCTCCCGCAAGCTCTTTGAAGGCGGTAAAGAGGCTCCTGTCTGGGCACACATGACGGGTCGCTCCCGTATCAACCCACCATCCTTTTGGAGTGTTGGTCACAACATTGACCTCATCCAACATTGCGGTTTTGTCTAAAATCATTGCCACCAAAGACATTCCGTCTTCATCCACCATGTGCGCGCGCTCACGCTTTGGTTTCTTGCATTGGTTAGCCCGATGCCCCGGCTCGTGACAGTTGTAACAAGTCCCTTGGAACGTTTGAGGTTTCTTTTTCACAACCCCTTTCTTCGGTCCAAGTTTGCTAGCCTTTGCTTTCTCTTTGTCCTTTTTCCCTTTACCCTTATTACCCTTAGAGGATTGCCCATGCTCAACCAAATTTGCGCTAGCAGAAGTTTGCGCATGGCTGCTTTTGGACAATTCTATTGTCCTTATCAATCCGAAGACGAACAATAAGATCCTCTATAGTCATCTCCTTTCGTTTGTGTTTAAGATAATTCTTAAAATCCACCGAACCAGGAGGTAACTTTTCAATCATCGCTGCCACTTGGAATGTCTCGCTACGTGTCATGCCTTCCGCAAAGATGTCATGTAGTATAATTTGCAATTCTTGGACTTGATTCGTAACTGTTTTAGAATCAACCATTTTGAATTCCAATAAACAGGCTACCACAAATTTCTTTGTGCCAGCATCCTCCATTTTGTACTTCTTGTCCAAGGCATCCCAAAGATCTTTGGAAGTCTTGACGTTGTAGTACACATTATACAACGCATCCGACAGGCCGTTTAACACATAGCCACGACATATGAAATCCGAATGCTTCCACGCACTGTCTTTGTGCTTCGGTCTCCCCTTCCACAGGTTGGGGAGCGGTTTCCGTCAAGAACCTCGCAAGGTTCACGGTGGTCAGGTAGAAGAACATCTTCTTCTGCCACCTCTTGAAGTGTAGACCCGAGAACTTCTCAGGTCGTTCAGCGTGATTAGCCACTGTGGACGCTCCCACAGTGGTGGCGTTCAGGGGGGTTCCCATCACAACATTCGTGTTGTTAACGTTGACGTTTTCGTTCGACATGCTGAAAAATTAAAATTTAAAATTTAGTAAAAAAAATCTGTTTTACTCAAAAACAGAAATAAACACTTAAATTTTAATTTTACCACAAATTTACTGTTTCGGCTTCTAAGTCCAACTTTGAAGACCAAAAACAGAAAACTTTTAAATATTAGAACTTACTGTTTGGCTTCTAAGCCCAACTTTGAAGACCAAGACAGAAAGTTTTTAGTAATTTTATGTAACCAAAATAGTTTTCAACCAAAATCGCTCCTTTGAAGATGAAAACCAAAAAAAATCTGTTTTTAAAACACAAACTGAGTGAAACAAAAGTGGTTTGAATCACAAAACAGAATGGTTTTGATTACATGAACGGTGTTTTAAAATTTGTTTTAAGATTGTAGGAACCGTTCGCGTAAATAAATAAAAATAAACAAATATTATTACTGGTTACAATACAAAGAAAGCTGGAAAATAAAAATACTATTACAACTGAAATAAACAAATACAAGAATTGGAGTAGAAGCAGAAAATCCGATGACTAAGGCACGTGTTCAACACGCTTCCCTTAAAACAAATTCCGAGTCTCCCAGGAGTACTCGTTTTGTTTCCCAGGATACAACAGCCGAAGCAGCGTACTGCCGGAGTTGACCTACAACCCGAAGACTACCTTGAAGAGAGCAGGAGAAGATCAGAAAGTTGTAGAGAGAAAGTTGAATTTGTTGTTGTGTTTCTGGTGTTCTCTGCAGCTGGGTATGGAGCTGTATTTATATAGCTCCTAAGTCGAAACAGTCAAAAGGAATTAAGGAGAGGTTTATTTTGCATTAAACGTCTTCAATGCAATTTAATACGTCATTTAATTCGCTGTTAAAACCGTTTGACTCGTCAGTTTCGAATGCAGAACTGAAACTGCTTCGTCATTAAATGTTGGAAGCTTCTACGCGCGCGCGCGTCCTTACGCGTGCAGGTCTGCACGCTCATGCGCGCTGCGTCCTTTTGGCTCACTGCCATGCGCGCGTGCGCCACGTCACCTGTGAGCCTATACGAGCACGCCACACAGTCACTGCCACGTCACGCGCTTCGAACCCGCATGCCACTTCAACCACTTGGTCCTTGCAACCCCTATGATCCACCACGCGCACGTGGTCAAAAATACAAAGGCGGCTCTCAAGCGGCTCGCGGCGATGCGAGCGTGCGAAGTGCAAAGTGCGCCATCAAAGTGCGAGGGTGGGTGCAGATGAATAATTTTGTTGTTCCTTTTGTTTGACCCGTTTAGTCAATTTTGTGCGGACGAATAAAGTTAGAGAATAGGTTAGTGAAGACATGTCTATACGACACGCTATGTTAAATGTGTTTGAAAGACTCCCGAAACTAAGGTTAATCAAATTCAAAACTACCATCCTGTTGATGATATTAACTAAACTCTTTGTTTGAAGGAGCTATCTTATCATTTATGAAAATTTTGAATTATCTTATAAATCTAGCTATTTGATGTCTACTTGTGTTTTTTTTTTAATATTTGTAACCAAATTGTGATCGGTTTTGCAGTGTTTTGATTTTGATTCTTAATCAACAATGGAACAGGAGGCATTTCACAGGAAGAGGACGACCGTTGTGGTAGGGTTAATTGAGAAAGCAACCATCTCAACGAAACCCGTATTGGATCTGGGAACCATGCTTGAACCATGCTGATTATATTGGCTGGGAGGTTCAAAGGGGAAAGGGTTATTTTCTTTATTTAAACTCTAGCGTTTACGTTCCTCCTCTCGAATGTGAGTTTCTGTTACAATGGTAGTTTTTATTTTAACTGGTGTTCGATTTCATCTTAAATATATGTTTCTTTAGTTATTTTAAAATGATTAAACTTTTGATTTGAATGATTTTGAAGGTGTTATACGACATTGCGACCTTTTTAAGCTATATTTTTTGTTGTTATTCTGTTTGATGTGTCAAAGATGAAGCCCCGTATATAAGTAAATGGGGGTGGAAAAGCCACCCCTACAGTTTTGTAGTTGGTTAATTTTGCAATACATGTTTGTGATTCTTGAGAACATTTTCAGGATATTGAGCCGAGAAAAATATTATACTTTTCTGAACCTTTGGTGATGAGTAACTACATAGCAAAAATTCATGATGCTGGACTCATTGGTCCTTAAAGGTATAGGTTTGATGTCAGGTATGTCTCTTTTCTTGCATGCATCTTTCAATCAATCCAAAGATCAATAAATTAACTATTAAATATATTTGTTATTATTAAGTCCAATCTTATGATTTACCCATAGATAGTTGTATCTAACACCATCAACAGTAAAGGGTAGAGACAGAAAAAAATTACTAATGTTAAATAGAGCACGTAGAGAGACAAAGGAAACATCAAATGTTGTTTAGAAGAAAATATTTTGAGATTTATGAAATTTATTGTATGTATGCGTATTATAATTGTAATTTTACTTTGTCGTGAGTTTATGTAATATGTAATTCTTTTGTATTTGTTTTATTTATATACACTAGAGAAAAATGCCCGGATAGTCCCTGTGGTTTCGCTTTTTTTCACCTATAGTCCCCAACTTTCTAAAATTACCTGAATAGTCCCCAAGTTTTCATTTTTTGTTCCCGGATAGTCCCTGGGTCTAACTTCAGTTTGTTTTCTCTGTTAAGAGGGTGTGAAATGATAAAAATACCCTTTTCTTAAAAGGCCAAACCTTAGGGACTATCCGGGCATCTTCTTCATTTTTATTTATAAAACCCCACCACCACACTTCATCTTCAACCTCCACCCACATCACCCTCCTCCACCCTCCACCATCACCGCCACCCTCAGAGTTCCGGCAGCCGTGACTACGTCGGTAAGAACATCTGTTCTTTCTTTTCTCTATGATTTCTGAACAGTAAACAAGTTCCACACTCAAAAATTCTACTTATTTTTTTTCCTGTGATTATTGATGATTTGAACCAAAACTGAAAACATAAAAACCGAGTCACCGGAGTTAGACCCGTGCCCATGAAACAAACAAAAATCAAACCTGCACTGAGCTTGTTTCCGCGAGGGCCAGACCGGAGTTCAGAAAAAAATACCTAAATTCCTCAATTGTTATATACCTAAATTCCTCAATGCAAAGCTGTAAATAAAATACACTAAATTCAAAACAAAATGTAACCAGTTCACTCAAAATCAGAGATCAATAGACCGAATAAAAATTCATCGTTGAATATAATGAAAAATAGATGCAGATTTAGCATAGAAAACAAAATCAAAGATTGAGAACATCACTGATGTTATAAATCGCATGATAAGATCCGTTACCGGTGTATTTCAAGTCAACGGAGTCGTAAGACTTGCTCCGGCGTTGAAGCAGCGGCGATAGTTTTCGTTTAAGCGTCTGAGGTTTTAGAGAGAGAGAGAGAGAGTGTGTGTGTGTTTTTGGGCAAAAGGTGTGAACTTTTTCGTGCAGCTGAGAAAACGAAGGGTTTTCATAATAAACCCATCCTGCATTGAGGGAAAAAAATAAGAAGAATTTTTTAGTGTGGAACTTGTTTACCGTTCAGAAATCAAAGAGAAAAGAAAGAACAAATGTTCTTACCGACGGAGTCACGGCTGTCGGAACTCTGAGGGTGGCGGTGATGGTGGAGGGTGGAGGAAGGTGATGGTGGGTGGAGGTTGAAGATGAAGTGTGGTGGTGGGGTTTTATAAATAAAAATGAAGAAGATGCCCGGATAGTCCCTATGGTTTGGCCTTTTAAGAAAAGGGTATTTTTGTCATTTCTCACCCTCTTAACAGAGAAAACAAACTGAAGTTAGACCCAGGGACTATCCGGGAACAAAAAATGAAAACTTGGGGACTATTCAGGTAATTTAGAAAGTTGGGGACTATAGGTGAAAAAAGGCGAAACCACAGGGACTATTCGGGCATTTTTCTCTATACACTAATAGCTTATGTAAATTTAAATGGTCCAGCCTGTGTAATACACGGGGTTGTAACCTACTTCTATATAAATGAGAGCATGAAATTGGAGAAACGGGTTAGAGAGATTGCACATGAACTTTCAAGACACTCACACCCGCTCTGACGATGCCGCTCCGTCGCCGCCTCTCCGTCGTCACCACTCCGCCGTCGCCGGCTACCGCCGCCATGCCGCTGTTGCCGGCTACCGCCGCCGCTATCCCGGCTAATACTTGTGTTTCGTTAGTTCACTAGCGCGTGTTCGTTGAACCTCGGTGTCTCAACCGGTTAGTTATTAACCGAGATATATCTTTCTCATCGGTAGTTAGATATTCTTATCACTGTGCTCGTATTTGCATATAACCAGATCCTGTCTGGTTTCGTTTATTGTTGATCACTCGATTATTTTTTCGCTGTGTTTTATTGATTAACTCGCTATATTAATTGACTATTATTTACTGAATCGGATTTCGATAAATAAAATGTAAACTAATCATCATGTAAACTTTTACTTTGGTCAATATTTTATTTGTTTGACCATTGCCCGGTTTATCCTCGAAGTGGATTTGATCAAATTGACCAAACTGATTGGGTTTGGTTTGGCAAAAAAACCGGATTTGTACACCTGTATACCCCGCAATGCACTCCCACGGCCCACCACCCTAATTCTCAATGGAGGCTGCTATCTCCAATAGTTTAATGGGTCGATGAATTAGTTAAGCCTATTTAATTTTTTTCATTGCAATTACAGCCCATGTATTCTTTTCAATGCAATTTGGCCCATCTTTCTATTTATTTTCTTTGATCACTAAAGTGCCTCTTTTTCGCTTATTCTAGGGGGGGGGGGGGGGATATTCCACGGTCCTCCCAACCGCCAAGGTGATCCCACCTCGCAGACCGCCACCCAGCAAGCCTGAGTCTGGGGGTAAATCTGCTACCGTAGGGGCATTGGGAACGAGCAAGACTCGAACCCGCCACCTCCGGGTTAGAATGCGGGCTGGTGGCCATTGGGCTGACACCCAATGGTTAGTTAGTTAGTTAATATGCAATAACGTGTATATAAATTACATCGATCAACTTCAAACATGCACACATCATAAAACCATCCGTTTAATGTTTGTGCATGTATTGTATAGGATGGGTCGATGGGAAGTGAATTATAGCTTGTAATGGTGACCTGACCAAATTTGGATCATGAGATATTGGTTTTTTTTTTCTTTTTTGGTAGCTTTTGTTGAGAGTTTAATGGAACTAGAGGATGAGCTGATTGATTAGAGAGGAAAAATAATAGCGTGAATTGGTTGTGCTTAAAAAGTCTTTGTTTAAAGGTAACTCGACTTTACCCAACTTTTTTTTTTTGAACGATGAATTTCTTTTAATCTCTGTTGTCTGTGGAACTTGAACCCAAGAACCCCCTTCCAGGGCCGGCCCGTAAGGCTTATCAATCTAGGCTAAGGCCTAGGGCCACAAAAAACAAGGGCCTCCAATTTCATTTCCTTTCATATATTAGACTTGTTTTTTGCCATTTAAATAACGTTTCTAGGCCCAAGATTTAGAATTTACACTAGGAGTCTGCATTGTCCACTCACACAACACATCAACCCTCGTTTCTTGCGGCGTCTTTTGAGTAACCAATGTGAAACTGATCGCGGATTGAGCGAAAAAAGGGCCAAGATTAGGAAAAATCACCGATATGGTTATTCAATATCTTAAATCTCAATCTCAATTCCTTTATACCAATTCAATAGGGCTCTGACTTTGTAATTCGTTTAGGGCCTCCAAAAACGTTAGAACGGCTATGCCCCCTTCCTCACCCCCTTTCAAACCTAGATGTTTAAAGGCTTTGGTTTTGCCAATAGACCACCAACCCATTGGTAAGTCAACTTTACCTAATGACTAAACATATACAATTGTCGACGTTATTGTAATCAAGATTTAGTGTATTTTTTAAACCTTAATTAATAGTAAGTAGAAAAATATGATAGAATAGAACGGCCATCGTCTCTTATCATAAATACTAAAATTATTGTCATTAATTGTGTATACTGTATACACAATTTCATGTATCAACACATTTCAAAGTATGCAAAAGTATAAGCTACATGTTTCCTAATTAATAGAAAATTTGTCGTGACAAGTTAAAACTCTAAATGCACACCTTTTATAAATATAGAAAAAAAGTAGTGTGTATTTATACACTTATAAATATAGAAAAAAAAGTTTATATTACACACGATTGCCCGGATCCTGTATCCATGAAAGTGTAAGTTTATTTGATCGAGACCATCAATCAATCTGAAAACAAGATTCAAACATTGTGATCATTGTTATATAGAGCTTTATCTTGTCTAAAGCTCCCTTAATAGTTGCTCTTTGTCATGTCGTTGTCGTCAAAGGTGGTAGATCGTTTCTTAGACGAATAATTGTATGATGATATTAACACGTCTTCATCTTTCACAATAATATAAAGTTATCAAGTTATTCACGACTCCTGAAGTCGAAAGGTTTTTGTCTTAAATGATCAGAGACAAGAATCGAAACCATGTAGAGTGAAAACGTTAACTAGAAGTGTTGTGTAAGTGTTGTCAATTTTGACACAAGAATGAAATAGAGTGAGCACGAAAGGTGCTTTTCGATTTCGTTAGTTCGATATATGATGGATAGGTTTATTGGAGCTTCAATCCAAAGGAATATGAAACATAGATGTCATGCATTAAACAATATCAATCCAACATTATATTTTTTTAATACGTAAATTTACAAGTAATTATGAAACGAATTGATTACGTCAGATGATCAGTTGAACCAATGTTCATCTATGGTTCTAAATGTGGTTCTTCCAGCAACAATTAATTTAATACCTCTTTAAATTATTATTATTATTATTATTATTATTATTATTGTTATTATTATTATTATTATTATTATTACTAGGTTATAACCTCGTGTATTACACGGGTTGAATAAATGAATTTTATATACTAAATAATAAAACATTATCTTTTTAAAAGCCTCCTTTATTGCACGGGTTAAATAAATATAATTTTATATATTAAATAATAAAATAAGTTATATCTATAAGAACCATATGTATTGTACGGGTTGAATTAATGTAATATTATACACCAAATAATAAAAAAAAAATATATTTTTAAAATCATTGTATTACACGGGTTAAATAAATGTAATATTGTTTACCAAATAATAAAAAAGAGTTATATTTTTAAAAACCCCGTGTATTACATGGGTTGAATAAATATGATTTTATATACCAAATAATAAAAAAAATATTTAAAAAAACTAACGAATTTTTTTTATATTTAAAGTAGGATAAGATTGAATATTAATCTGAACTAATGGATTTTTTTTATATTTAAAGTAGGATAAGATTGAATATTAATCTTTATTTATTTAGTTAATATAAGATTGAAAAATCATATGATTGAATAGGTGGGAGGTTGTATGATGATAAATCGGTTAACCGTACTGAATGATAAAGATAATAGTGATTGTTGAACAAATTAATTAATCGAATTCTAAAAGACTATATTTCTCATAAAGCATAATTTTATCTCTCACCTGATACATCTAAGAATGCTTAGCTTATACTGATTTAAGTTGAGTGGATTTAACCTTTTAAGATAAAATATGAAGGTTAAAATAATTAATTTTTACTAAGACAATTCTAACCCTTGGGTTTATAGAATGTGACATGTTTCATGTGGAGAGTTGTGTTTATGCTGATGAGGTCGTGACATGTTTGATTTGTTTATGTTATTATTATTATTATTATTATTATTATTATTATTATTATTATTATTATTATTATTATTATTATTATTATTATCGGTGATTGTTAATCATGTTCTATTAAATAACTTTATAAATGACGTGTAGAAAAGATTTGATTAAATATTATTGATAATAAAAATTTGTATTAGATTAGATTTTAGATTTGATTAAATATTATTAATAATAAAAATTTGTATTAATTTAGATTAAATATTATTATTATTAGTATTATTAATAATTTTAACCAATTAAATGAGAGAATGACAAGTGTCCAAAAACATATTTCTTTTATTATATAGTATAGATATTATTATTATTATTATTGTTATTATTATTATTATTCATTTAGTTATGAAGCAGATGATTTATGCACTTTTTTTCCCGAATTGTCTGAATTTATTACGTTAAAAAGTGCGCTATACTCTAACAATACTCATGTAAAATAATGAGATCAGATAAAACATAACTTGTATTGAATAAGTGATCTTCGTAAAAGTTAAAAAGAAAAAATATGAATCATAAAAACTGAATGACTCAAAACAATGATCGATTGAAGGTTTAATTTACACAGGTTGTTTTGTGTGTATTTGTGCCATTACTTATATCTTGTAATAAACATATACTAGGTTAAAACCCCGTGTATTACACGGGTTGTATAAGTATAAATTTAGATAATAAATAATAAAAACGATCTATCTTAAAAAAAAACCCGTGTATTGAACGTATTTAACAAAATATAATGTCATATATTAATACATACAGTCGTCATATTTTATCTTTAAAAAATTAACTTTGATTTACTATTTACTTATTATAACATTTTACTTTGTTTTTTATATTTACTATTAGCTTAAAAACAGATGTATTACATGAGTTGAATAATATTGTCATGATGCATTCAAATTATGAGATACAATTATTTTAGTTAGTTTTAAGGACCTTCATGCTTGTTTATTTATTTTGATAGATAAAACACTCGTCTCAATTTTGTATTCAAGAGAGTTTATGGTACAAAAAGGTGAAGATCAATCCCCACATTTTTATGTATTTCATATTTTTTTTATGAATTATACCGTAAGAAATAAATTCTCTTTGAATGGAGTATAGAATTGTTATATTTTTTAAAATGATGTTCTTTCTAAATGTTGATGCAATGTGCGATGAATGATGGGTACAAACCAATTATAACACCACGTCTAACATTACAAAGGAGAAACTAATTTGTCTAAATTTGACACTTGAAAGAATTGTGCGACTATAACGGTGAGTCCAAACCATTATAGTGATGCATCTAAAAACACTTATAGTTTGATAAAAGCATATGCCCTGGACCTAGAATTATTTAATTCTAGCGAAAGAAAAATAATAATGCAATATAATCTAATCTAATTCTAATAAAGGATTCCAAATAATATCACGTGGAGAAAGCATGATTTTTGTTTATTAGTATAGGAAGAATAGGAAGATTTTAATAATATAAAAGATGGTTGTTGATTTTGCTTAATATAAAAGCCACTTAATGAAAACTATAGTAAAAAAAAAAAAAAACCGCAAAATGTTGGATTTTTCTCAATTAAGGTACATACGTATGTTTTCGTTTGTTGGAATATAATACTTTTTAATTTTTTTTCTTAAAAAATTATTATTTAAAACAATTATTGTTGTTGTTATTATTAATATTATTATTATTGTTATTTATCTTTTATATAGTAAATGAAAGTCTTTTATAAAAAAGGTGTATCCTTATCTAAATTTTTGTTTAAAATTATTTATAGAAAAACAAATATTTATTCTTATCTAATTTTTAGTTTAAAATTATTATTGTTATTTAACATAGATAAATAGAAAAATAATGTAAGAAGGCATGAGAAAGTGACGCGTGTCAAAAAAGGTTTTTGTTTATTAGTATAGGAAGATTTCTTCTCTAAACATGTTTGTCAATATTTGAAAATCGAAGTGGTTTGTTTTAATACTAAAAGTCAAAACAATAAAACAAAGTCAAAATAATATAACTACCATATAATAGCAATAATAAGTAAAAGTGATAATGCCCATCTATCTAGATGAAAACGGTTAATTGATGTCATAACTTAATAATTTAATTGATGAGCAATGATAGAAAATCCAGGAAAATCTAAGTTAGATACTTGAGTCAAACGGGTTTTAGCGGTAATTTCACCGTCGTGCCTATGGGCGGGTGGGTTACCGGGTTTTCCCCGGAATTGGTGGTGGATTCGGGTTACTCTTGGAGTACTCCGTTTGTCCAGTAGGTGCCCCGAGAGTGCTCAGGATTGATTTTGTTGGCCGTTCAAAAAAATAAAATAATTTAATTATCTTAGTATATTTTTTTTACAAAATTTTTTATGTAAATATCGTAGTTCTTTAAAGTTATATTAACATATAACTATTTAATTTACCAGAATTATCCCCTTTGTGTTCTAGTATAATCCTTTTCCTTGTCATTGATTATTATTCTAATGAATACACCAAACAACTTTACCATATAATAATTTTCCTTTTAGTTTTAGAGCTATAAAGCAAACATCATTTTAAACTTTTCAATTGTTACTAGCAAAGAAAAAAGATTTTAAACACCTTATCTAAATCTCAATTGTTTGGTTATGTTTACAAGAGAGATATTGAGTTATAAGATCGTATGCTTATCTCAAATATCTCCAACACGCCTGACGCAACTTATTGATTATGTATGAGAGAAGTAGAGAACTGCACATTTAAGCATGTTCGGGTAGAGCCGTAGAGGTAATCTATTGAAGGGTGACGCCTGGTAATAAAAAACAAAGAAACATGAGCTTCTTGTTGAAAAACGAACAATATGAGCAAGGGTGGAGCTTTATTGGGGCACTGCTTTTTCACTCATAGTGTTAATTTTACTGAAAATTTCTGAAATTTGTTTCTGTAGTGTAAAATATTGGATTTTTAAGAGTTCGGCCCCCACCGAGCTTTCGTTCAAGCTCCACCACTGAATATGAGATGGCATGAAAGACCAAATATAACAAAAAATAAACTACAAATGAGCAGGAATAAAAGAACACCATGCCACATCGCCAAACACCTTTTGTTCTATAAATAAATAAATTGAGAACTACATGATTAATATTTATTTCAAATACAATGGCTTCACAAAAACACATCTCACGTCTCTCATTTGTCATCGTCCTTTTCTTTTACTGTGTCTCATGTTACTCTTTTAGCTACCATGAAGATGTTCATGACTACATGTCTCCTCTTTCAAGAGTGTATACTTGTTGTATAAGAAAAGCCCTACTTTACATGTTTCAAGATCCTGGTTTTTCTAGCAGTTTACTTGCACTTCCATTTGATGTTGATTCTTTTGGCGCTAAAGGCGATGGCAAAAAAGACGATACAAACGTATGTACACATAGTTATGTTTTCCAGATCGATGTGCTACGCTTTCTTACTCATATCTCCCATAAAATTTGATTATCGGATGCATATGTATGTGTTTTTGTATAATTATATGTACATGGGTTGTTTTAGGCATTCAAGAAGGCATGGAAGGAAGCATGTTCCTCCACAACAGCAGCAATATTTAGTGTGGCTAAGAATAAGAAGTACCTTGTAACACCAATTCGGTTTGAAGGTCCCTGCCGAGCTTCGTTAACCATGCAGGTCAGGTGATAGAATTCTAAGAGAGAACTAAACAATATTAGTGAATGATATTTAATGTATATTGATTAACTCTTAAACCTGATAAATATGTAAGTTTAATAATGCAATCATTTCTAAACATATCTCTCATACCAAGCTTTGGTATTTGTATACAAGGGCGTCAAGTTGCTACACTTATTTAAGACTATGCGTAATGCGCATTATAGGAACATGAAGGGGAATGGGCGTTTCTAGTATAACGATAAATAAGGAGAAAAAAATCGGAAAGTAATGATAGAAAGAGCATTAAGAGGGGCGTTAACCATTACACATTTTTCTAAGGGGCCGTTATGATGCTGATGTGCCGAAAATGCCCCTTTAGGGATATTAACCATTACGGATGATCTAATAGTATCAGTCACCAGTCACTTGGGTGTCTATTGTTCGCGTTGAAAATTCTATGTTTTCGTAATTAGTTTTATCATGTGTGTTGCTCGATGTATCACAACTATTATTGCAACATATTTCATTTTCGAAGACAATAACATGATGAATATTTGCAGATTTCAGGAACAATTTTGGCATCCAAACAAGAATCCAAGTATAAGAAGAATGAAAAGAATTGGCTTAGAGTGGAAGGAGTCGATAACCTCGTGGTCAAAGGAGGTGGCGTCATTGACGGCAATGGGGACATTTGGTGGAGTAAATCTTGCAAAGTCAATAAAACGCTTGTAAGTAGTAATTATTATCTTTCTATCCTCAGTGACGGATCCAAAAATTTTATTACGTTATTAACTAACAAAGTTTTGTTTTGTATGGTGAACAAATTCTTGTAGCCATGTAAGGATGCCCCAACGGTACGTTCGTTTTATATAATTACAAATTATGAAAATAAAAACATGAAACAATATCATCAAACATGTGGTCATTGGTAGGCTCTAACGTTCTACAAGTGCAAATCTTTGATGTTGAATAACCTCACGGTTCAAAACGCGCAAAAAATCCATGTTACGTTCGACCGTTGTGAAAACGTACAAGTTTCAAAGATTCAGGTGACTGCGCTGGAGAATAGCCCCAACACGGATGGAATTCATGTCACACACACCCAGAACATCAGGATATCTGACTCCGTTATAGGAACAGGTTCTTTTTCTATTATGTACTTCTACAATTATTTTTTCAAGTTTTCTAATAGATCTTGACTAGCATATTACATTAATTGGATTCGCTACAAATATACCAGGCTTTTGGATATATAACAATGTGTACATGATTTAAATCATCTTTTCTTTTACTTAGTTATATGATTTAAATTTAATGCTTTAAAACTTTAGAATATGATAGACACAGGGAGTATTTATTTGACCATCAGATGTTGAGATTTTAATGGGTGAGCATACTTCCAGTAGCAAATCTTGAAGAGCTAATGTTAGGTACAAGATTATTCCAATGAACACATGCATCTGTAAAAATTAATCAAAAGTTACCAATGGATTAAGAGAGGATTTTTCACCTATTAATCAAAGAAAATTTTTCACCTATTTATCAAAGAAAACTTTTCACCTAACACCTTAAGAAAATTTCACATCATTTTGTTACGTTCTGTCATATGTGAGATGTTGGGCCATAAAGAATTCCCCGCCTCAGATGTTAACGCATTTTGGGCACATTGGTCGTAGATGAGAGCCGAACTCTAAAATTAAGTGTGCTTAGGTAGAAGTACTACAGTGGTACTAGAACGTGTGACCTCCTGGGGAGCCTCCTCTCTAGCAACCAAAAAGAAATCCAATTTTAATAAATATTGTTATAAACACACACACCTTATCTGCCACAATGAAATCAAGAATATGTGGAAACCGACTAATTGAACTTATTAACAAAGGATCAAGTTCATAGCTAAATGGAAATGTAAGTAAATTGACCACGTGTTCTAGTTGATGTTGGATAAAGAAATCTTGTGCTAAAATTGCCATACATCACCCTACATTATTTTAATTGACCAAATGTAAGTCAATCGACCTACACAGTCCCGTGTTGATCTGTCCTTGAGCATCAAGGATTACCTAACGAAAGTTTTGAAAACAAATGTTTTTTTTTTTGGGTGTGTGTGTGTGTGTGTGTGGGGGGGGGGGGGGAGTTAATATATGTTGCACATAAATGAAAAATTACAATTCTATATAAGTTAATATTTTATTTATTTTTTTGTGGTGTGAACTATCCGCCATAGATTTTTTATCGCTGGAAGTCAATTTTCAAGTTGTTTTGAGAATCCACTAAGCATTCTCACACGTTTAAACATTCTCGAGTGAGTATGCAGTGTAGATTTCAACGACCCCTACAAAACCTGGTCCTTATTGTGCAACCCTTCTCCAAGTCCAACGGAATGAGATATGACCCTTCTCATGGCTATAACGGTCAGTTAGTTCGTTGTTATGTTTTTTTCTTGTTTGAACATACTAGAGTAGCATGAAAGGAAATCTAATTAATAATTCAAATAATTTTTTCATCTTCTTCATTACCTACGTTTTCTCTAAAAAGGGAGTGTACTCAATGCTATTTGTTGAGAAATTATTTTCAGTGAGCTAGGAAATATTTTAAATTATACACCAAATCACTTGGTCCCTAACTAGAATCTTAATTACAACCATTTAGCTAGAGATATACATTTATGATGTTTATATTTTTTTTGTTTCGAATGAAGGGGACGATTGTATATCGATTGTGAACGGGTCAAAGAATGTCCAAGCCACTGGTATAACATGCGGACCAGGTCATGGGATTAGGTATGTTACATATCTTTTTCAAATACTCATAGAAGCACACATCTTTTGGTTGATTTTTTGAATTGACTCACAAAATCCTTTTATACATCTTTCTAAGTTTGTAAATGTCATAGGGATCTATCATTTTCTTTTATATAAATTAAGCGTGGTTACAAAATCTGGTATATAAATTATGATCAAGGTTCTAAACACTGAGTTTTTATCTATATAACATATTTCGTTTTTAATTGTTTTTTTAGTCTTACATGTATTGTGGTTGGTGATTGATTCAGTATTGGGAGCCTTGGGTCTAAGAACTCAGAAGCTCATGTCTCGAATGTCAAAGTTGATGGGGCTGAACTTACTGGAACCACAAATGGTGTTAGAATCAAGACTTGGCAGGTAAATTACGACACATACTCAATAAACCTTTTTTTATTTTCTATTAGTTGTTTTCACCAAATACACTAATAAGAATTCTAACAAGTAACAACAGCTGAATTCTATTTTTGGAAGTTGGATGAATCCACTCGGTCAAATCAATTGCCGAAATCATCAAATCGGTTTACTTAATGGTCTTTCATTATTTTCATCAAAGTTATTCATGTTTTTATTGTTCTTGTAATAGGAGATCTTGCCTCTCTCGAATCGGGCCTAAATCATCTTGTTCCTTATAAAATCTAGCCTATTTCTATCTGTATCAATTATGTTTCTATCATGTGGTTCTGTTGTTGGGAAACTTGGATGGCACCGCAAACCCGGAGTAACATTGATCCCAATTCTTCTAATCCTGATTTCATGGCTACTCAATTAGCATGGAATGCTGCCAAGTTAGAGTCACTTGATTTCCTTAGAGAAGATGTTGTAGCCCTAAAATTCCAGCGAGATAAATCAAGCAGAGGATCAGACCGATATAGAGAGGGTGATTCTTACCGAAGAAACCATCACTACCACCGCTCTTCTACCAAGATCATAATTCCCTCTTTCCTCAATAGGGATCCACATGGTTGGATTCTCAAAGCAAAAAAGTATTTCCGGTTTTACGATATTGATGATGATGCCAAAGTCGACGCAGCCTTTATGCATCTTGACGGGGAAGCGTTGGACTTTTACTCTTGGCTCTCGACGAACCACTCCATTACTTTTTAGGAAGACCTCGTCCACTCCTTAAAAAATATTTTGGGGTCGGTTCAATTCCAAAACCCGGACGAGTTTTTTTGTAACATCAAGCAGATGGGTAGTGTTCAAGAGTACCGCCAGGAGTTTGCTAAGAGATCCGAACGGGTGTCTGATTGGTCGGATCATTGTCTTCTCGAGGTGTTCTTGAACAGGCTCAAGGAAGAATTGAAATCAGATGTTCGCATCCATAAGCCTCGTACAATTTACAAGGCTGTGAGTCTCGCTTTGGAATATGAAACCAAACTGGGACAATCGCGAACAGGAAAGAGTTCCATTGAGGTTGTGGAAAACAAACCTCCAATAGCAACTCAAAAGCTCTTGTTACCCCTTCGCCAAAACTCGTTGCCTTGCATTTCAGATGCTGAAAAACAGTCTCGGTTCAATAAAGAGGAATGCTTTAGTGATGGGATAAATATGCGCCCGGTCACCGTTGCAAAACATGCACTTTTCAACTGTTAGAGGTTGCTACTACACCTGAGGGTCACATTGTAACAAAAGGTGAAAACTTTCTAAAAGATCAAGAAGATATGGCTTCAATCAGCCTTCACGCTATACTAGGAAAGTCACAGACACCCACTCTAGCCCTTAATGGTACCATAAACTCATATAATGTGCTAATTTTAATTGATAGTGGATCCACCCATAATTTTGTTGCAGATTCCTTAGTTAAAAAGATGCATCTCCTAACAGAATTATTGACCCTATTTGGTGTGCGGATCGGTAACGGACAGGTTGTGGCCTGTCACCAGATTTGCAAGAATGTGGTGTTGAAAATCGGTGATCTACAAATCACACAAGATTTTACCCGTTTTCCTTGGGGGGGGGGTATATGACGTGATGCTTGTAATACAATGGCCAGCTACTCTCAACACTCTTCAGGCCAATTGGAAGGAAATGTTTTTGGCTTTTACTATCGCAGGTCAAGTTTATAAGCTTTAGGGATTGTCATCAGGGGTTTCTAATTCGGCAACGCTTCACCACCTCATTATCAAACCATTCCAGGAACAATCACATGGTGGGACAACTTGGTTTTCATCAATCTGACTTGAGGGCAAGTCATTTCTTCGGACAAGAAACATTGATAAGAATCCAAACAAGTAACATCAGCTGAATTCTATTTTTGGAAGTTGACTGAATCCACTCGGTCAAATTAATTGCTGAAATCACTCAATTCAATTTACTTAATGGTCACCGGGAAATTAGGGAGTAGATACTAAACTTAATTTAGGAATCTGGTGGTATAAATAAGAGGCTAGTATTCATTATTTTCATCAAAGTTATTCTTGTTTTAACTGTTCTTGTAATAGGAGATCTTGCCCCTCTCGAATCGGACCTTTATCATCAGGTTCCTAATAAAATCTAGCATATTTCTATCTCTATCAATTCTGTTCTTATCACACACGAAAAAAAAGCACATCTGATGAGGTAAATCATATGTCTTTTTTGCTACGTTGATTGCAGGGAGGTTCAGGAAACGCAAGCAATATTACGTTTCAAAATATCAACATGAAGAATGTGACAAACCCAATCATTATAGATCAGTATTATTGTGATCAAGCTAAACCTTGCAAAGAACAGGTCATGACTTTATTATGCAATCGGTTTTTTTAACAATGTACAGTGGCACTTGTGTTTATCAACAAACATACCATTAAATAACCTACCATGATAGGAAAACTTATCATAGAATAACATAACATGATGAAATACAATATTTAATAAAAATAGAACTCGTTATCAAACCATGTAAGATTAGGTATGGGCTGATTGGCTCTATGTGTTACATTTAATTGTTCCAACACTTGTTATTTTCTTTTTAAGGCCTTGGTTTAACTAAAAATATGATTTACAGAAGTCTGCGGTTCAAATAAAATATGTGACATACGAAAATATTAGCGGAACTAGTGCAAGTAAAGATGCAGTAATATTTAAGTGCAGCAAAAACTATCCATGTGAAGGTGTTGTGTTGAAAGGTATAAACCTCACTCAAGAGGACGATGGTGATGCTAAGGCCATTTGCAACAATGTCAAGGTAACTTATGTTGGAACAGTTATTCCTCGATGCTCGGAAAATCTTGTTCAAGAGCAATCAACGTTAATGATAAGTTATTTGTATCTAGAGAAAGTTTCTAGAAATTATTTCAATACTTAGTTTATTAGCCATATGATTAGTTGAAACACTTCTGTTTATGTCTCACATGTAAATAATATAAACATTATGTTTCTTTTTTCATCTCATTTAAATCTCAGGGTATCAAGATTAATGAGTAAATTATTCACAAGTTTTAAGTCTTGCAATTTATGCTTATTTAGATATTGCCGACTGGACTGGTACTTGCTCTTGTGCGATCTTTGCCCAACTTGATTAGTTGGAGTTTCATAAACAACATATAGTTCTAGTACCAAAGTGACGTATCGTGCTCTTGCACATGTTGTTGATGAGCTTCGCTGGATTATGTATGTGCTTAATGAGTTACGCATCCTTATTATTAGTCCACCTTCATTATGCTGTGACAACGTTACGGCTACATATTTAGTAATGTAACTTGTTACAATACAGTACTCCGCTCGTCTACTAAAATACAAATTTAAATATAACCCGTAGAATGACAATTTGTCTAAGGAAAGTAATAGCTAAAAATAAAAACTATATAACTATTGATACAACCCATATTATTGTAATTCGTCCAGTTCACACATCTGCCGTGCCTCTTTATGAGCTAGATAGTTGTCAAAAAATAACAAATGTAGGGATATAACTTGTAGCTTATGACCCAAATTTTTTAAGCATGTAGATAGATTCTTTAAGGGGCTATTTGTTTAGCTCTTAACGAGGCTCTTAATGATTCAGACCTCTTACTGTTTCAACACTTAATGGTTCAGACTGTTTGTTTCGCAAGCAGATGTCTGAATGGTTCAGAAATTTTCCTCTGAATGGTTAAACATTATACCGAGTCTGAATGGTTAAGACTTCTAATCTGAATTAGGGGTTGTTTGACAACTTCTGAATGGTTAAGTGCTGAATCAATAAGATGTCTAAACCATTAAGTGCTGAAACAGTAGGAGGTCTAAACCATTAAGAGCCGGTATAATTCTTAACCATTTAGAGGCAAATGTCTGACCAATTCAGATTAGAGCTCTTAACCATTCAGACTCTGTATAATATTTAACCATTAAGAGATAAATGTCTAAACCATTCAGTTATCTGCTCGCGAAATAAACAATCTGGACCATTAAATGTTGAACCAGTAAGAGGTCTGAACCATTAAGAGCCTTATTAAGAGGTAAATAAACAGGCCTTTAGTTAGGCATTTGCCTCTGAATGGTTAAGCATTTATTGACTCTTAATGGTTCAGACCTGTTGCTAGTTCAACACTTAATGGTTTTGACTTCTTTCTGGTTCAACACTTAACCATTCAGAAGTTGACAAATAGCCCCTAAGTCTTCTTTGGACTTACGGCCTTAGCTACAAGTCCATTTTACATATTCTTTTCAAGTCGACTCGAGTTCATGGCTACATTTTCTCTTTTTTGGCCGTTACTATCATTCAAGTTGTAAATATATGCACTTGGCCTTCCAATGAGATGGAGGGTGTTACAATAGTTACCTAATACATGGTCGTAAAAGTCGTTAGGTGCTCCCTAGTCAGAGTTGATAGTACTCGGTATGTTCTCGGCGACGGAGGGTACTCAGGGAGTACTCGGCCTAGACGAAGAGTAATCGGGCCTCAACACCCTACCTCCGAGATATCGTTTTACAACAATGCCTAGCAGTCAGTTAGTCACGTTTTAAATATGCTAGTGAGGTGCTTAGCCAAACTCAAAGACTGTTAGTCAACTAAATGATTTAGTTAGTTTGCAGTTAGTTGAAAGCTGCAAAATATGAAGCCCAACTTACATCTGCCAAATCAGCAAACTACACTATAATTTATCTTTCGCATAACAATACATACAAAAAGTTATCTAGACGAATAGACAACCATGTTTTAGTAACAAACAACCCACTATGAATATCATGTTGACAATCTACATTCAAGGCTTCAATTTCATCAAATAATTGGTTTGACTTGTTAGAGAAAATTGTTTGTAATCTATACTACGCCCGTATATTACTATGGATATTGTCACACCCCAACCGATGGCGGAATCATCGGGGCATGGCACTGAGCGAAACAGATTGTCCAGAAGTTTCCGTAACAATTATCATCACTATTCAGTTTACATAACACGTCCCATACCGTGTCCCAAATAACAAACAAATTATTATAGATAACAACCAGTCAAATATTCTGTTCCGACAACTCAAATTTAAATAAGACAAATAAATATTGTTCAAATGCTCCTAAAGACCCAGCCTGACAAGATCTACAGACAACTATGCTCTAGTTGCTTTTTCCTGACAGACAACTATTTGTTGGGGGCCTCTAGAGCTTTATTCTAGCCTCGCTTTCCTAGCAAGCAAACATCTTAAACACCTGTCACATACGTTAAAATAAAGTCAATACATATAATGTAAAGGTGAGCATACAAGTTTGATAATAGCATATAGAGTTTGAATAGTTTACGCATAACCAGCACGTACACAGAGGAAAACAAAGCATGTTAATTATCGACATGGACCTATCGATACCAATGACTGCGGGTTGACCGTCCGAGACGGTTCGCAATACATGATTACCACCATAATCCATGCAAGTAATTGTCCTTAACAACCCCCGTGTAAACGGGTGCTGAGTCCAAACTATAGTACTACGTCGTTAAGGCAGGTAGACAGCATTCCACGTGTAAACACAATCAACAAGCATTCATTTAGTCACGTAATACATGCATATTGGTTAGCGTCCAAACAGTTGAGTAGTGTGATCGATTATGTTTTGATATAAGTAACGTATGTAACACCCAAGTCCGACCAGTGAACGGTTTGGAACGGCGGTTTAACGTCTAACTCGAAGTCGGTGAAAATCGTGGATAGAACCCGAATCTTGAACCATACAATCATTAGAATGATTAGTGAGTTGGCTCAAGCTCCGTTTCTACCGGTTTGAAAGCATTGAGTGTAAAAAAGTTGAAAGAAAGTTGAAAATCCTTCTTTCAATCCTTCACATCATGTAAATGTTTAGATCTTTGATAGATCTTAGCTTGTTTATGTGGAAATCGGTTAGATCCGAACTATTCTTGGTGGATTAAGGCCAAAACATGATGTTCTTGAAGAACCCCATGATGACATCATCCTAGAATGCTTGAATCTTGATGATTTCACGGTTAGAAATCAAGATTTGAAAGATAGGAAGGTGTAGGAGCATGTTTTGATTAAGGAAGTACAAGATTTAGGATGAAAACTTACCGGGATCGGAAGAAATCTGAGAAAAGGTGAGGAGCACGAGCTGGTCGGTCAGAGAGTTTCCAAAAGTGGAAAGAATGGCAATGACAGCCCTATTTATAGGTTCCAAAAGAGGAAAGGGCTAGCCGATCGGCCAGGCATCCCGACCGGACAGCCTGCTCGATCGGACAGTCTGTCCGATCGGCTGGGCTGTTCGATCGGCTGACAGCCTGATCTATTAACAGCCTGGTTCGAGTGTCTGGTGCGACGATTTTTTATATTTCGATTTTGATTGAAGATGATACGAATACGATAGAGTTTCCTATTCAAATTACTTTCAGTCCCAATTACTATATCTAACATACAATCATCTATATTTCACCCTATCCTTACGTTACCATTCATCGTAATTCGATTTCGATTGCATTTGACTTGAGTTTCGAGTTTCGATTCGAGTTTCGATTGATTCGATTAATCACCAGACAAAACATAAAGTAAGCACGCACAGGTAACACATAAGGCACACACACAAGTAATGTAACACCAAAATCGCATAGTTCGAGATTCGAGTTCGATGATGGTTAGATTGGTTTGATTACTGATTGATTAACTTTATCGCATTGTTACTTCCTACTATTCACAGTCGTAAGTCGGTTCGCGTCGATCAAACATTCGATTACTTTGATTCTTTCTTGATTACAACACTTACTCCACATAATACAAATAAAACATAAAATCGACTAATTATAGTCAAAGAAAGTCAAAGTTGACTTGGACTTTGACTTTGACTTTGACATTCGAAAACACGGGGTGTTACAGCCTCCCCTTGTTTAGGGAATTCCGTCCCGAAATTAGGCTCGAAGCTGTACGGCACCGTGAATTACCAATTTGACGCTTCAGATCTTCATTGGAACAACTGCGGGTACTTGGCCTTCATGTCGCTTTCGAGTTCCCAAGTGAACTCCGCGCCTCGTTTGCCTTCCCATCGGACTTTCACGATAGGGATGCGCGAGCGCCTGAGTTGCTTGGTTTGGCGATCCATGATTTCGACAGGCTTTTCCCCGAAGTGTAGCGTTTCGTTGACCTGAAGATCGTCGAGGGGTACAATCAGATCATGATCAGCTAGGCATTTTCGGAGGTTCAACACATGGAAAGTTGGGTGGACGTTACTAAGTTCCTCTGGTAGTTCGAGTCTGTATGCGACTTTTCCGATTCTTTCCAGAATCTTAAAAGGTCCAACATATCGAGGCGCTAGTTTCCCTTTCTTGCCGAATCTAACTACACCCTTCCAAGGTGATACCTTTAGGAGTACGTAGTTGCCAACGTCAAATTCAAGGGGCTTGCGTCTCCTATCGGTGTAACTTTTCTGTCTATCCCTGGCCTTTGCCAAGTTGTCTCGAATCTGGAGGATTTTATCAGTCGTTTCTTGTAGTAACTCGGGACCGGTTAATTGCGAATGACCGATCTCGTGCCATACAATAGGCGAACGACATCTTCTTCCATATAAAGCCTCGAATAGTGCCATTTGTATGCTGGCATGATAGCTGTTGTTGTACGAGAATTTGACTAACGGAAGGTGTTTTATCCAACTACCTCCGAAGTCTATGACACACGCGCGGAGCATGTCTTCAAGAGTACGGATCGTTCTTTCAGTCTGTCCGTCAGTTTGAGGATGGAATGCAGTACTCAGGTTAAGCGACGTACCAAGGGCCGCTTGAAACGTTTCCCACAATCGCGAAGTAAACCGAACGTCACGGTCGGAAATGATGTCACAAGGCGTACCATGATTACAAACGATCTCGTCGGTGTAGATTCGGGCTAGTCGTTCTACCTTGTAGTCTTCCCGTATTGGCAAAAAGTGGGCTGATTTGGTCAAACGATCAACTATAACCCAAATGCTGTCGTGACCTGATGGCGTGGGCGGAAGTTTGGTTATGAAATCCAAAGCTATACTATCCCACTTCCATATGGGGATTGGAGGTTGTTCAAGTAAGCCGAAAGGTCGTTGATGTTCAGCCTTAACTCTTGCACAAGTCAGGCAACTTCCAACATAGAGGGCAATATCTCGTTTCATACCCGGCCACCAGTACTTGTAACGAAGATCCTGGTACATTTTATCGGCACCGGAATGAATAGAATACCGGGATTTGTGGGCTTCATTCATTATAATCTTTCGCAAATCGGTCCGCTTAGGGATCCAAATTCGGTCCAGATAGTAGAAAATCCCATCTGCTTTGCTTACAAGCTGAGCTCCATCGTGGTAGATTCTCTCCCTCTTAAGAGTGCGTTCGTTAAAACAGGCATGCTGGGCTTCGCGAATGAGAGCTTCGACGTTGTGCTGGGCTTGGGTATTGCGAATACTGAGCAAATAACTCCGTCTGCTGAGTGCGTCGGCTACAACATTTGCCTTGCCCAGGTGATAACGAATCTCACAGTCGTAATCGTTAAGAAGTTCTACCCATCGGCGTTGACGCATATTAAGTTCTTTCTGATTAAAGATGTGTTGTAAACTCCTGTGATCGGTGAAGACCGTACACTTGGTACCATACAGGTAGTGTCGCCAAATCTTCAATGCAAAAACAACTGCGCCTAGCTCGAGATCATGGGTTGTATAGTTCTTCTCATGGATTTTGAGCTGACGAGATGCGTAAGCTATAACCTTGTCTCGTTGCATGAGAACACAGCCAAGACCAAGGTTGGAAGCATCACAATAGACAATGAAATCGTTGTTTCCGTCTGGCAATGTGAGAACAGGAGCATTGCAGAGCTTGCGCTTAAGGGCTCGAAAAGCAGATTCTTGTTCAGTTCCCCAAACAAAAGACCTGTCTTTATGGGTAAGAGCGGTAAGCGGCACAGCGATCTTAGAGAATCCTTCGATAAATCGTCGATAAATCCTTCGATTCGAGTTTCGATTGATTCGATTAATCACCACACAAAACATAAAGTAAGCACGCACAGGTAACACATAAGACACACACACAAGTAATGTAACACCAAAATCGCATAGTTCGAGATTCGAGTTCGATGATGGTTAGATCGGTTTGATTACTGATTGATTGACTTTATCGCATTGTTACTTCCTACTATTCACAGTCGTAAGTCGGTTCGCGTCGATCAAACATTCGATTACTTCGATTCTTTCTTGATTACAACACTTACTCCACATAATACAAATAAAACATAAAATCGACTAATTATAGTCAAAGAAAGTCAAAGTTGACTTGGACTTTGACTTTGACTTTGACATTCGAAAACACGGGGTGTTACAGATATCAACTTTTTGGTTGGAGCACTTAGCCCCTTTTGAGTGTATGCTCGTGTAAAAGGCTTGGGATAGCGGGTTTGTGAGAAGGGAAGAAAGCTCATAAATAAGAGAGAGCGCTAGTCATGCCATCGTGGAAGAGATGGAGGTTGCTCTTTAATTCAGTAATGCTATAGATGATCTAACTAGCTGTAGAAATTTCTTATGATCATCTTATAAGCATTACATGCTTTTTAGGGTCACTTACGAAAATTGAAGTTACATTACATGTCTAACAAATAATCTTTTTAATGTTTGTATAAACCATTTATAAAACACTTAAAAACATCAAATTTTCTCAAAAAAAAAAAAAACATAACAATTAAATCACATAAATAAGAATCATGTAAGATATAAACTGAATCAAGTACATCTTGGAGTGTATGCTCGTGTAGTAGGATTGGAAATGCGGGTTTTGTAACAGAGGCGAGAAAATTCCATGAAAAGACAAAGTTAGCCATACTGACGTAGAGTAGAGGTGTACAACGGGTTTCAAACCAAACCGAACCGGTGGTTTGTAGACCGGTTAGTATGCTTAATCTTTGAAACCGATTTAAAAAATCGAATCCGGTTTTAAAAACCTGTTTCTTTGACACAAACTGGTTAAAAACCGACCAAAACCAGTTAGACCAGTTACTGTTTTGGGTTTAAAAAATCGGTTAGTTACCGAAACCGGTTATAAAAAACTGGTTTTTGTTTTGGATGAAAAAAACCGATTTATACACCTCTAACGTAAAAACAAAGGAAATCACCTTTCAGCATACACTACGGATAATCTAACTATCTATAAGACCTTTTTATAATCATCTTATAAAATTAGGTTCTTCAATGAAAACTGAAGTTACACTACACTCTTATATCAAATAATCTTGTCCAAACCGATTATAAACACTTTTTTTTTTTTTTTTCTAAAAAGATAATAAAAAACTAAATCACATGAATAGTAATCGTACAAGCTTCGTTATCTACATCTTCTCACAAAACATCAACTGGGCCAACTCAAAAGCCCAACCCAAATGAAGCCCGACAACCAAACCCTAGCCTCTCTCACCAACATATAAACCACCATACCCCCACATTAGGGTTTCACAGCCGTTCACTCTCATTTCACTATCCTCTACCTTCTGCAAACCAAAATCATGGCTGAGAGAGGCGGAGAACGCGGCGGATTCGGCAGAGGCTTCGGCGGCAGAGGCGGTCGTGGTGGCGACCGCGGCCGTGGCCGCCGTCGCGCCGGCAGACGCGACGCTGAAGAAGAAAAATGGGTCCCCGTCACCAAGCTCGGCCGTCTCGTAAAAGACGGCAAAATCACCAAACTCGAAGAAATCTATCTTCATTCACTCCCCGTGAAAGAACACCAGATCGTTGACCAAATCCTTCCATCGTTGAAAGATGAGGTGATGAAAATCATGCCGGTTCAGAAACAAACCCGGGCCGGGCAGAGAACTCGGTTCAAGGCGTTTGTTGTTGTGGGGGATGGGAACGGGCATGTGGGTCTTGGGGTGAAGTGTGCGAAGGAAGTGGCGACGGCGATTAGGGGGGCGATTATTCTGGCGAAGTTGTCGGTGATTCCGGTGAGAAGGGGGTACTGGGGGAATAAGATTGGAAAGGTGCATACGGTGCCGACAAAGGTGACTGGGAAGTGTGGTTCGGTTACGGTTAGGCTGGTACCCGCTCCTCGTGGTGCTGGGATTGTGGCGGCGAGAGTGCCGAAGAAGGTGTTGCAGTTTGCTGGGATTGATGATGTGTTTACGTCGTCTAGGGGGTCTACTAAGACTCTTGGAAACTTTGTCAAGGTTTGTTTATTATTATTAATTTTTTTGTTCTTTGAATTTATTGCAAATTGGTTATTGTTTGTATGCTGCTGTTGTTTGGGTACATGTTTATGGTGATTATTGTTTGATATTTGATGGTTTGATGTGTTAATTTCTGTGATTGATACAAAATTTAAATGTTTTTATATCGTTAGGGTTATATTTATATATACTTTTAATTAGTAAACAGTAATAGATAGATAGATATTTGATCTGTTTATAAATTACAACGGTGCTGTGTTCCTTATGCATATAATTTGAATCAGTTTCCGTTGTGTTGAATTTTTCTGTTTAAAATTCAATTTTGTTATTTTCTTTGTGTTATGTAAGTGATGTTTTAAGGTTGTATTTTCTTGAATAAAGAAACTTATATTGAGTTTTTCTTGTTTTCTGTTGAATGAGTTTTTATTTGAACAGCTATTTGTGTTTTTTTAATTGCAAGTATGAGTGGGAATGATTACCTAGTTTTTGGGACATATTTACATTTTGGGTTTTGATAATTTGAGTTGATTATTTGTGGTTTGGCAGGCTACTTTTGACTGTTTGTTGAAGACGTATGGATTCCTCACCCCAGACTTCTGGAGGGAGACAAGGTTCAGCAGATCTCCATTCCAAGAGTACACTGATTTGCTTGCCAAGCCCACCACAAAGGCAATCACCTATGTTGAAGATGTTGCTGATATTCCCGCTTAAGGCATTCTGAAAGAGAGTATGTTATGTTTTTTGGATGTTTTGTTATAGGTATTCAGTTGTTTTGAACTGTTTAATGGTTTTGAGTGATACTCTTTTATGTCTAGTGACATGGTAAGACATTCATCTTTTAATGTTATGGTTGTTTTCAATACTGCTTTTTATGTTCAAATTGGTTATTGGTCTTAACACCCTATTTTCTTTCTTGCTAGCGTGTTGAATAAGAGTTTAGTGAAATCTGCATTTGTTTTCAATCTGCATTTGATTAAGTCGACTAGTTTGTAGCATTTGATTCTAAAGGGTCACCGAGTAGGCAGTAACAATGTAACATCTAAATGATCTGTGAGAGCCTTGTATTTTGATGTAACATGTATTTAAACGCTGGAGAGTTTTTTATAAGTAGCTCGGATCTTATAAACACCGGTTAACCTTTAATCGTAAACCTTTGTTCCCTGCTAAATAAGCATCGTGTGTAAACTTAGCTACCAATCATCTTCAACGTATTTGTTCCAATTGATTAGCCAATCTTCAAAAGTTACCAGTGATTCCACGCTGTAACACTACTGTGTAGAAGATCGTTCACAGAATAACACTAAGGTGCAAACCAGCTTTGCAGGTACTCCATGGCGTAAATTTATAGCATTTTGTTTTCCAAAAGTGATAAAAGAATCTTTACATATCGTCGAAGCCCAAAGGATGCTTAAAGTATGTTTTTCCCTCGACACACGTTACCCCATGGGCTCTCGCTCTCCCCCTACCTCTTCCTTCTCTGAGACCTTCATTTTCGTAAGGTCTTGTTGCTTCTTTGTCTTAGGGTTGATGGGGAGCCCTTGTGTTCATGATATGGATTGGACGGGTTCCACGGGCCCATTATCCATTCGTCACATGTGATGGATTCAATCTCTAGTTGGTGAACCAGAGCTTGGTGAGGCATGATGACCCTTTGGCAACATTCTTTTTATGAGAGTTGGTGAACCAAAGTAAAAGGAAAGAGATGAACAAGCAACAGGCAACACTGTCGCTAGCCCTTTGAGTTCCTGAACTAGTGTGGAAAGAAGATGAGGTGTCACAATAGGAGTGGATGGTAAGGTAAGGGATGGAACGGGTTGGGCAGGGGGCGCCTTGTCAACCCTTATCTCTTGTATATAGTCCCGTCCAATTTGCTGTCATTTTTGACATTTTCTTAATAACTCATGTGCTACATACTTAAAAAAATCAAATCTTATCTATACTTCATATACATAAGTGATTAAACAAGCTGAATATGTTTTATATTACCATATTATACATTTATACATTTATACCAATTATCGAAAATATGTTTACACTTTTATCTCTCTTCCTCTAATATTCATAGTGATACTCCCTTTGGTAGGAATTGGGTTGTAAGCCTTGGTCTAACATCATGTTTTAGTACATTAATTTGATTCATCAACAATCTTTTACCATTATACCAATATGACTTGACATTATTGACAATATTTTGATGCAGTATTATCTACATGTTTGAATTTAAAATTATCTTTTTTTATTTGTTTATTTGAATTGTAATCTTTTATTTTGTTTCCTATTTGACTTGTAATTCCTAACAATAAAATGTGATCTAGGTTTATTGTTTACTCAGGTATTGATTGAATTAAAATGATAAGAACTTTGTTCTTGAACCTATTGGTTTGTTTGGAGACTTTGAGTAGTCATTAAACTTTTGAGTTATTTGATCGCTTTCATAACTGCATCCGTTGGTATCAGAACTTTGGTTTTCATATAGTTTAAAAGAAACCTTATATATTTTAACCACTAGGTTCAATTTGAAGCTTTTAACTAATCGTATAGTTTTTGAGCCATTTGATCGCATCCGTAAGTGTGTCAATTTTAGTAACCTATAAAAGGACACGTGTACTCGATCGACTAGTAAAAAAATTCACGATCATAACCAAACTTTTGATTAAAAGATGGACTCTTACCTTTACTTAAACGAAGTGGCTTATATGTTGCAAGGATTGGATTAGTTCATGTGTGTGTCCAAGGATTGGAGGAATGTTAGCAAGTTAAACCGGAATGATCATTTTCCTAGCTAGAAAGTCTAAATTGTCTTTATGAGCTCCTTTATTCTCCCTCTTTTAGTCTACTAGATTAAACCATTTCGAGATCAATTAAAGCAATTGCTTATGAAAAAAAAAAGGATAATGTAATTGCATTACCAGTCGGAACTTGAAGGAATTGGATTTCAAATTTCATTCCAACCAAACGCGCAAGCCTTCGTACTTCAAATACGTTAAAAATGAAAACCATATTTCATTTCTAAAAAATTCTTTTGAGTTACGCAAACCAAATACACCCTTACACGCCAACTGGGGCTAGCTCATTTGGTAGAGGCTTTTGCCTCTTAGTGGGTGGTCTTAGGGTGAAGGGGGCACCCCCCTAATGAGGTGAGGGGAAACTTTTTTTAACCCAATCATACGTTGCCATGTCATTTCCCCTCTATAACTTCCCGCTTGTCCAAAAACGTAAAGGGTGCACCCCTATGAGGTGAGGGAAAACCATTTAAAAAAGAAAAACATATTATTGGTTGAAAAGTTAGTTGGCCACCCTCTTCCTCTCTTCCCACAATCGGTGAACATCCACCGATTTTAATCCCCTTCATGCGGTGAAAAGAGATGGCGGCACCCTTCCCTCATGCGGCAAACCCTCCCCGCATGCATTCACCGTGAACGCCCCGCTCACCCTGTTCAATTCCAAACAAGGGTGATTTATTTATAAATATATAAGAGTTTGGGAGAGTAACATTAGCCATTAAAAAAACACCCTTACACTTCCATTTATATCACAACACCATGTGAGATAATACCACACAAGTTACGTAGAAATGTCTACCGGAAGGAGGTTACTCTTGACTCTAAAAAGCCGTAACTTCCCAAATGAAGAAACACCTAACTAATTTTAGGTTAATTAGGTGGTTTATATTACAAACATGAGGGTTAATCAATTTAATCTTCTTAAACTTTCCTGAGCTCCAATGTGATCCAATCTTCCTGCAAAACAGCAACACCGTTAGCTCGTTAAGAGGGGAATATGGGGGTTTCCCTTTTAACCAGACCCCGGCGTGAGAATAAGTAACTGCTTTGAGGAAATTAAATGTGTGTTAAGAGTGAGAGTAGAGGGAACGAAATGTTTTACCTGAGTATGGATGTCCATATTTATAGCCGGAGTGGTGTAGAAGGAGATGGGCTGATGGGCCGGAAGGCGACAACAAGGAATATCCTCTTTGTCTCACCGGTATCGATCGTTAGTGGTTTCTAGAAGCTCTTCGGTGCTGGCGCACCTTGATTGGAGCCATGTGTCCGGGTTGTCGGCCTTGCTGTCCTTCTGCCATTAGCAAGTGAGTGGAGATCATGGGGCAGTTGTCGCTGCCCCCTAATTGGTGCCACGTAGGCGTCCTTGTGTACTTTTTGTCTCATGCACAACTGTTAGTCGTGGAGCACGATAGAGCACAGCCTGGCGGACGCTGATTGGCCCGTTCTTTTGCCACTTGTACCTTTGGTACTTTCTGATGTGGCCCTGCGCCGTAGCTCTTGCGCGACCCTTCTTGTTTACGTAACTAGCCCGCGCAAGGTTGAAGGAGTTGAGGGCTCTTTATTCAGGATACTAAGTGTGAAGCTGATGTAACCTCTTGTTTAGGTCTCGCGCGGAGTTCAGGTCTCACCTGTAGACCGCGCGAGATCTGTGGGTTAATCAGTTTTCTGAGTAAGGAGTATGGTCCAGCGCGCGACCTGAATGGTCTGCGCGGCTTTTTGGGACCATACCCCTTCACCAAAGGTCGGGTTTATCAAGCCAAGAGTTATAGAGTCGGAACGTGGGCGGGCCAAAATCCAAGGCGTCACAAGCCGACAGCACTAAAGGGGTGGTTATGTCTATAGCGGAGAAGACAAGCCTTTTCAAGGAGATCAACCTCCTGAGGAATGGTCGTTCTTTGTCTCATCTTTGTTATGCGGATGGCGTAATTTTCATGGTGGAATGGTCGGATTTCAATATTAAAACTCTCAACCATATGCTTAGATGCTTCTCTTAGAGTTCCGGATTAAAAATTAATTTGTCTAAAAGTTCTATTTTTGGCACTGGGGTGGAAAACGTGGATGTTAGAAATACGGCTTCTAATCTAAGATGCAAGATCTGGGATTTGCCATTTTCATCCTATTGGGGCAAACATGAAAAAGGTTAAGTATTGGACGTCTATCATTGAGAAGTTTCATTTAAAATTGTTGGTTTGGAATGCAATTCCTTTGCCGTTACAATTACTCTTGCCCAAGGCGGTGTGGCGCCCTTCCCGGTTAAAAGTAATTGTTTGCTATAGTGGGCGTTGGGTTAGCTTATTTTGGAGCTATTTTTAACTTACTTAATGACTTATAAAAGGTTAACAAGTTATTTTGTTATTGTTTGAATAACGGTTGAGAAGAAGAAAATGATAAGTTAGAATTTCTCTGACTTATGACTTGGAAAAAAACTAATAAGTCTTAGGGGCTGTTTGGTAGCCTTTGAATGGTCATTAAGAGGCTACCTCTTAATGGAACCATTAAGAATTTTACCAATAAGAAGGTAGAAGAATGTGACATGTTTTTTGTTTTTTGAATTTATTGAAAATTGGTTATTGTTTGTATGCTGCTGTTGTTTGGAAGTTATTGATGCATGAATTGATCTCTTTGCTGTTTGTTTAATTTGTGGACATGTTTTTGGTGATTATTGTTTGATATATGATGGTTTGATGTGTTAATTTTTGTGATTGATACTGAATTTATATGTTTTTACATCTGTAGGTTTATATTAATATATACTTGTAATTAGTAAACAGTAATGGATAGATACTTGATTTGTTAACAAGTTGTTGCTAAAGTTTTTTTTTGCTGCTAATGCTGAATTCTTTAAATTGTTATTTATGTTTAAGCTATTTTGGTGTTTTTTCTGTTTATTTAGCTTCTTTTCATGCATTGTTTGTGTTAATTGTATTTTGTTATTCTCTTTGTGTTATGCGAGTTGTATGTTTTTAAGGTATTATTTTCTTTTTTAAAGAAACTAGGTTTGAGTTTTTCTTGTTTTTTGTTGAATGAGTTTTTCTTTTAACAGCTATTTGTGATCATGTGTTATTTTAATTGCAAGTATGGGGAATGATAACCAAGTTTTTGAGACATATTTACATTTTGGGTTTTGATCATTTGAGTTGTGATTATGTGTTGTTTGGCAGGCTACTTTTGACTGCTTGTTGAAGACCTATGGGTTCCTTACTCCTGACTTCTGGAGGGAGACAAGGTTCAGCAGATCTCCATTCCAAGAGTACACTGATTTGCTTGCCAAGCCCACCACAAAGGCAATCACTTATGTTGAAGATGTTGCTGATATTCCCGCTTAAGGCATTCTGAAAGAGAGTATGTTATGTTTTTTGGATGTTTTGTTATAGGTATTCAGTTGTTTCAAACTGTTTAATGGTTTTGAGTGATACTCTTTTATGTCTAGTGACATGGTAAGACCTTCATCTTTTAATGTTATGGTTGTTTTCAATACTGCTTTTTATGTTAAAATTGGTTATTGGTCTTAAGACCCTATTTTCTTTCTTGCTAGCGTTTTGAATAACGAGTTTAGTGAAATCTGCGTTTGTTAATATTGATATGATCTACTGATTAGTTTGTAGCATTTGATTCTTAAGGGTCATCGAGTAGGCAGTAACAAAGTAAGTTAAACGTTGATGTAACATGTAATTAGACGCCGAACAGTTTTTTATAATTAGCTCGGATCTTATAAACACTGGTTAACCTTACTGTACTCGTAAACCTTTGTTCCCTGCTAAATAAGCATCATGTAAACTTGGCTACCAATGATCTTCTACATATTTGTTCTAATTGATTAGCCAATCTTCAAAAACTTATTTCAGACAAAAATTACAAGCCTTACGAAATTGTAGAAGGTATTAGCTGTAGTGTGTCACTTAGGTTTAGACGATTTCACGCTGTAACACTAATGTGTAGAACATCGTTCACAGAATAACACTAAGCTGCAAACCAGCTTTTCAGGTACTCCATGATGTAAATTTATAGTATTTTGTTTTCCAAAAGTGATGAAAGAATCTTTACATATGACATATCGTCAAAGGATGCTTACAGTCAGTGGCGGAACTAGACCTTCAACTCAGGGGTATCCCAAAATTTTTTAGGGGTGTCCTCGTACTTGTTCAGGGGTGTCCTGTGTATAAAAATCGGAAAAATTTTTCTTTTTTTACACTACTCGTAAAAACTTGAGCCGTAGCCCGGGCTACGCCCGTTTACACTACAGGTCCGCCCCTGCTTACAGTACGTTTTTCCCTCGACAGACGTTACCCCATGGGCTCTCCCCCTACTACCCCTTCCTTCTTTGAGACCTTCATTTCCGTAAGGTCTTGTCGCTTCTTTGTCTTAGGGTGGATGGGGAGCCTTTGTGTTCATGCTATGGATTGGACGGGTTCCACGGGCCCATTCTCCATTCAATCTCTAGTTGGTGAACCAAAGTGAAAGGAAGGAGATGAACAAGCAACAGGCAACACCGTCGCTAGCCCTTTGAGTTCCTGAACCAGTGTGGAAAGAAGATGAGGTGTCACAATAGGAGGATGGTAAGGTAAGGGATGGAACGGGTTGGGTAGGGGGCGCCTCGTCCACCCTTATCTCTTGTATATAGTCCGTCCAATTCCCTGTCATGTGCTACATACTACTTCATATACGTAACTGATTAATCAAGCTGAATATTTTTTATATTACCATATTATACATTTGTACCAATTATCGAAAATATGTTTATACTTTTTCTCTCATCCTCTAATATTGATAGTGATACTTCCTTTTGGTAGGAATTGGGGGTTGTAAGCCTTGGTCTAACATCATGTTTTAGTACATTAATTTGATTCATCAACAATCTTTTACCGTTATACCAATATGACTTGACATTATTGACAATTTTTGATGCAATATTATCTACATGTTTGAATTTAAAATTATCTTTTTTTAGTTGTTTAATTTGAATTTTAATCTTTTATTTTGTTTCCTATTGACTTGTAATTACTAACAATAAAATGTGATCTAGGCTTATTGTTTACTCAGGTATTGATTGAATTAAAATGATAAGAACTTTGATCTTGAACCTGTTGGTTTGTTTGGAGACTTTGAGTAGTCATTAAACTTTTGAGTCATTTGATCTGTCAGAAATGAGAATAATAGATAGTGTAGGGGCTAGTATGTAAAGTGGTGTCCTATATAATCACCATTCTTGTAACCCTAATTTCTTGATGAACTAAATACAATTCAAAACCCCAATTGCCGTGTTTGTCCTCTACACTAGACAACATGGTATCAGAGCAGGTTTCCGATTCGTGAAACCGATTTGCTCATCACCGGCAATCGATCTTCCTCTGGAAATCAAATCAAGCCAATCTACAAGTTATCCTACTTTTTTTTTCAATCTCAGACCAGAAAAACCAACAACAAACTATTGATCTTTGCAAAACCTGTTCCGACCAAATTCCGAGCCGTACCTAATTCCGAGCAACCTTCAGCCGTACCTAATTCAGTTCCGACCAAAACCTGTTCAACACGAAATACCAAACCAGCAGATTAGTTCCGGCTCTGTTACAATATCAGTTCCGGCAGATCAGTTCCGACCAAATCTGCAACAGATCCTTCATCTATTCCGGTCGCCGTGATTTTTGGAGGTTCGCGGTGCTGTGAATAAATTCGCTGCATAAATTCCGTGTTTTCAAGATTTCCTTAAATCTTGAAAGTTTCCTTTTGAATAAATTCGCTGCATAAAGTTTCCTTCATCTATTCCTTTTGAAAGTTTCCTTTTTCAAGATTACCAAACTTTTTCAAGGTTTCCCTTAAATATTGATAAATTCCGGTCAACGTTTCCTTTTTCAAGGTTTCCTTAAATATTGGAAGAATTCCTTTCGTGATAAATACGCTGTGGGTAGCGGAGTTGTTACTAGCGGAATTATTATTTGCGGGTTTGTTTAAATCTTGAACGCGAGTTCAAGTCACCGGTGAATTTCGATAAATTCGCCGCGTGAGATAGCTTCGTCACTTAGTGAAGTTATTTCGAACTTAAGTTTTTGAACGTTGTTCAGCGAATTTGGTTGCCTAGCGAATTAAATCTTGAACGCGAGTTCAAGTTGCCTAGCGAATTTGGTAAATTCGATGGTCAGTCAACCTTTGTAGGTTGCCGGCGTAATTGTTACATTTCCGGCGACTTAAACCTTGGACAGTGTTTAAAAAAAAAAAGGAAAAATGGCAATCAATCGTGGAAAAAACAACTCTTGGATATTTGATTCTGGTGCTACTGACACCATGACGTTTGAATCATTGGACATACGCTCAATGAGCCAACCTCAAAAAACTAAAATCCATACAGCAAACAACGGAACGATGCAAGTGAAAGGAGGAGGAGTAATTGAAATTTCACCAACTATGAAATTGTCAAATTGTCTCTATGTTCCGTCCTTATCACACAAATTACTGTCAATCAGTCATATTACCAAAGAGTTAAATTGCACGGTACTAATGCACCCTACTTTCTGTATCCTACAGGATATCAGGACGGGTGTGATTATTGGACGTGGTACTGAGCGCCAAGGATTATACTATGTGGATGAAGTGACTCAACAGGGTACTGTGATGTTGGCTCATGGAACTGATAACCGGGAAGCCTGGTTATGGCATAGACGTTTGGGACATCCATCCCATGGTTATTCGCACCTCTTGTTTCCAAAACTCTTCCCTTCAAATGGGAAAACAGAGTGTGAAACCTGTCTTCGCGCTAAAAGCCATCGACAATCGTTCAAACCTAGCAATACGAAAGTGGCCTCACCTTTCTCACTTATCCATTCCGATGTGTGGGGTCCTGCTCCTGTGATGGGGGGACAGGGTCTTCGGTATTTTATACTATTCGTGGACGATTGCACTCGCATGACATGGGTATATTTTTTAAAAAATAAAGCCGAAGTGTACGAAAAATTTGTCATGTTTTATGCTATGATTCAAACTCAATTTCGAACTCAAATTCAAATCCTTCGATCCGACAATGGGTGGAATTTGTCAATACATCTATGAAACAATTCTTTAAAACCAGAGGATTAATTCATCAAACCTCTTGTGCTCATACCCCCGAACAAAACGGTGTTTCCGAACGGAAAAACCGTATTATCCTTGAAATGACTCGTGCGCTTTTGATTGAATCTCAGGTCCCAAAATCTTTTTGGCCGGAGGCAGTTGCAACTTCCGTGTATCTGCTGAATCGGCTTCCCACAAAAGCTCTTAAATTTAAGACTCCCTTAGATTGTCTGTCTAAGTCTGCCAGTATTCCTCATCCTCTTACACTCGAACCTCGAATCTTCGGGTGTACTGCTTTTGTTCATATACCCAAAACCAATCGAAACAAACTTGGCCCATGTGCTGAAAAATGTGTATTTGTCGGCTATGGGATCGATCAAATAGGTTACCGATGTTATAATCTAACAACTCGTCAAATGTTCACCACAATGAATGTTGACTTCCTTGAAACAAAATACTTTTATAACACCCAACTCAGTGGTCAGGGGGAGAGTGACAGTATAGACACTCTGAGCTGGTTAATCCAAATTCCCTCATCTGAAGAAGTCACAACAGAAAACTATCACAGTACTGCGAGTCCTTCAAACACAGACACACAATCCGCGGAGCACAGTACCACTGAAGAAAGTCCATCCAACATGATGCCTGAGGTAAGAAATACTGAGAACCCTGAAAGTCCTACGTCTTATAACTATGAGACAACAGGGGAAAACATAGAACCGATAAATACAGAACATGTTGACCTAAATGTTGAGCAGGTTGAAAATCAGGTTGAAAATGAGTCAGTAGTGGTTGAACATGTTGAACCACCAGGTGCATCAGAGACAACCGGAAGATACTCTCTTCCGCCTAGAGCCAATAGAGGGGTTCCTCCAAAACGGTACTCCCCAGAGAGGGAGACCAGAAATTCAAGATATCCTGTAGCTAATATGGTCAACGGGAACTTATCTAACAGTGTGAAAGCGTTTGTTACTTCCCTATACACTGAACAAATACCTAATTCCGTAAAGGAAGCTCAAGGTAAGAAGAACTGGGAAGAAGCAATGGAAGTGGAGATATGTGCTCTCATGAAAAACAACACATGGGAGAAGTGCATTCTTCCTAAAGGAAAGAAAACAGTTGGATGCAGGTGGGTGTATTCGATTAAATATAAACCAGATGGTTCCATTGGGCGATACAAAGCTCGGCTTGTAGCCAAGGGTTACACTCAGACGTATGGGATCGATTACTCTGAGACTTTTTCTCCGGTTGCAAAAATGGATACCATTAGAGTTCTCTTCTCCGTAGCAGCCAATAAGGAGTGGCCTCTCCACCAGTTTGATGTTACAAACGCCTTTCTCCATGGAGACCTAACAGAAGAAGTCTACATGGAAGCACCTCCAGGTTTTTCAGGGGGTTTTAAAGAAGGGGAAGTTTGTCGGTTGAAAAAATCTCTTTATGGGCTAAAACAGTCTCCTCGGGCATGGTTTGGGAAGTTCACGTTGGCCATGAAAGAGTATGGGTATAACCAAAGTAACGCTGATCATACTTTGTTCCTCAAGAGAAGAAACGGCCTTGTAACTTGCTTGATCATATATGTAGACGACATGATTATTACCGGAGATGATACAGAAGAAATAGCACGGCTGAAAAGGAATCTGTTTTCAAAGTTTGAAATGAAAGACCTTGGGAATCTTAAGTATTTCCTCGGAATAGAAGTTCTCAGGTCTAAACAGGGGATTTTCATCTGCCAAAAGAAGTATGTCCTTGATCTCCTAGCAGAAACTGGGTTGATTGATTGTAAACCAGCAAATACTCCAATGGTAGTGAATCACAATCTTCACATGGAACTCAATGGAGAATTTTCATGCGTGTGTAGTGTAATATTATTTTGATGAGTATTTAAGCCCTTTTTACACTTTTAGCCAAGTTTTAAATTTATAAAACACGATATTCACTAACACTAAACACACATATGGGCAAGTGCACCCATCGTGGACGTAGTATAGTATTGGTAAGATACCGAGGTCGTCCAAGGACACAAGAGCTTTTAATACCGGTTTATCCTCAACGTCTAATCAAATCAAAAAGTTAGAAAAATGTTTTAAACTAAGAAAAATAAAAACTAACTAAAATGCTGAAAATAAAAATAAAATAAAAACAGATAGACAAGATGAATCACTTGGTTCCGACACGTGTATTAGTATAACCTTTGATTATTTTCGCACTTTTGCACTTGTTTAAGAGATTATCTTAGTTATTGTAGTAGGCCCCTCTTTTGAAGGCGACGTTACCCTCAACCCAGTAGTTTGAGTCAGCAAGGATACAATCCTAAAGGGTCAGATTATTGAAAGATAATGAATTAAGTTATTAATGCAAATTATGGTAGGCCCCGCTTCTGGCGGTGACGTTACCCTCGGCTAAGTAGTCTGAGTCAGCAGGGATACAGTCATAAATAGCCGGGTTATAGTATTAATAGTAGTTAACTTATGAGGGGATCAAAGAGTTTGGATCCCCGCCATCCAATACCTATGGGCATTGAAGGAGATCCTACTAAATTTGACCCAGGTCCCAAGCAGGACCTCTAAACGCTGAACAAGGGCAAGACCCTTACCAAACCGTTCCCTTAACCCCCGACCAGGTAGCCAACATACCTCCATATAGACCGTGGAGATATGAATGGTGAAAATCTTTTATTTTATATAGACAGTAAAATAACGCCAAGACACCACGGACAAACGATAAGGAAAGATCACCTTCAACATAAGTAACTAGTTATTAAAGTCATTAATACAAAACCAAATAAAAAGTGCAAAAGATTAAAAATAAAAAGTATTATACTAAACACTTGTCTTCACCAAGTGATGTAAGAGACTTAGGCAAACATGGCCTTGATTGTCAAGAACTCTTACGATCAATCTTGGATCCCGAGACGACTCACACACTCTATGATGGACAATGGATGATGGTGGTGGATGATGGTGTTATGGTGGTGGTGGGTGGTGGATGAAGTGTGAGAGAGGTGGTGTGCCAAGGGATGAGAGAGAATGAAGCCAAGCTCCTCTATTTATAGGCTGAACAGAAGGCTGGACACGGCCCCGTGTCCGCTGGACACGGCCCCGTGCCCGCCTGACACTCTCTCTCCTCATTAATTGTAATTGCGAATTACAATTAATGCGCCTGCTGTACTTTCACCACGCCCCCGTGCTCGCTGGACACGGCCCCGTGGTGGGCAATGGAAGCTTCTACTGGTTTGTCTTTTCTGCTGCTTCCTGGGCACGCCCCCGTGTTCGCTGGACACGGGGCGTGTTCAGACTCTGTTTCTTCCTTTTTGCTTTGGGAGGTGCCGTTGAGGGTCCGGGCAGTCTACTTTTGTTCCTTTTCTTGTATTTATGGTAGAATTAGTGGTCTTTTTGTTTCTTTTGTGATTTTGAGCTCATTTCATCCTGAAAATACAAAAGGAAGACAAAAACACTCTTTTTCCAACATTATTACTTAAAAAGGGTTAGTTTTATGCCTTAATTGATGTGTTTTATATGTTGCATTTTACACACATCAAATACCCCCACACTTGAACTTTTGCTTGTCCTCAAGCAAAACTCTTTAAATGTGGCTTACACTCCCAAATGGAATAGGTAGAAGAGAAGTTTTTAGTTTGTCCTAGAGTATCGGGAATCCAAGGTTTTTATAGGCTTTATTTTTATTTATTTACAATCCTATTCGTTATGATTTATTTTGAACTTTTCATAAGATAAACTACTTAGTTGGGCATAACATGCTTTATTAAAATTCCATTTATATACAAGTTCACATACCTCACAGGAGATCACTCAACACTCGGCCGAAGGTGTATATTTTAGTGAATCACTCGAGAGCGGCACGGAACTTACGTATTTCCATAGGCTTGCCAAGCAATCAATCCTCCTCCTTTTTAACTTTTTACCTTTGTAAATATCAAGAGGACTTTTTGGGTGAAGGCTTGGGTTTAAAGGTGGGTGGTTGGTTAGTGGTTAGTAAAAAGGCGAAAATCGTAGCAAGCGTCGGTTTTCGTAAAATACCTTGTTTTTAGTGACTTATTATTTTTGAAGTATTTCTCCAAACAAGCTTTTTATAGCTTTTGTTTGTTTTTTTTTTGTTTTTTTTTTTTTTTTTTTGACTTCATCATCATTATTTTTGTTTTTTTTTTTTTTTGATGTCACATGAAAGGGCAAGTTGACGAAAAACCGAGCTTGTTACTAAAATAAAGGGTGAAAAAATGAAAAAAGTTTTTGGTGGGTAAAAATGGTTTTTTGGGGTAATGAAATGAAAGGTTTAGGCTCAAAAGGGGTTTTCTAGGGGATTTTGGGTAGGTAAAAAAAATGAAAAATAATGGTTTTAAAAGAAAAATGGTTAGTCCTAATGCCTCCATCATTTACTTACTTGGGTTTAAGTTGGTAAGGACCGGGAATGTATCGTCGTGGCAAGTTCTAGAGTTGTAAGGACCGAGCGGCTATTCACACAAGAAACGAAAAATGAGCATTTAATCTAAATATGTGTATTTTTATGCTCAATAAAGGCTCAAAACTCACTTTTGTGGGAATGGGTTTTTAAATGTGACCAAGCATATATAATCGAATTTTAAACTAGACTTGTTATGCCGTTTCATAATTTTCTTATGTTGGTTCCTTTTTTATCACGACGCTATCGGTTGTAAACTTGTAAAAATATAACCTTTTTAGAACTTGTTCTTCCCAACTTAAACTAAGACAAGTAAATAAAAAATGAAAAAGTTTTTGAAAAAATTTGGGGTGTTTAGCGGTTCCAATAGAGTTTTGTGTAAGGCTTGTGTTTAGGATTTTGCAAAATTTCAAGGTTTTAGCATCCCCCCCACACTTAAATTACACATTGTCCTCAATGTGTCCAAAAACAATATTTTTGGTTGATTAAAATGTATAAAAGTGTGTTAAAATGCAAATATTTATGTTACTGGCACTCTGGACACGGCCCCGTGTTCACCGGGCACGGCCCCGTGGTCAAGTGCCAGTAACAAAAATTTCAGAATTGAAACAGAAGCCTGGACACGGGGGCGTGTCCGCTGAACACGGCCCGTGTCCAGTTACCTGAACTGGGTGATTTTTCTGCAGGGGCTCAGCACGGGGCCGTGTTGGTTGGGCACGGCCCGTGTTGAGCCTCCTGTGATGGAGATTTTTGTCGGGTTGCTCTGTTCTTCATGCATGGTTCCATTTTTTCTCGTTCCCTTTTTCATCCATTACCACCATGAGTGTGTTTTATTCTGCAAAAATTAAAAGATTAAACTAAACTAAACTAAGGATAGATCCGCGGAATGCCTCCGTGGTGCGCCACGTTTATAAGGGTCCTTGGCTAGACCCGATTTCTGGTTATATCTCTTCTGAGTGGAGTGCCTTGCTTCCCAAGTTACACCGTCGGAGAGCGGCATCCAAGCTTGAATCAATAACCTTCATGTAATTGACTGGGTCGTCGTCCTCTATTTTCTTCCCAACTCCGAACTTCACCTCATCGTCCCCATACCTCAAAGTCAGTGTCCTTTCATTCATGTCTACCACTGCTTGTGCTGTGGCAAGGAAGGGTCTCCCTAGGATAAGGGGGACCTCGGTGTCTTCCTCCATGTCGAGTATGACAAAGTCAACGGGATAAACGAATTTGCTTACCCTTACCAAGACATTTTTGATGACACCTTGTGGGAATTTGACAGATCGATCAGCGAGTTGTATGCTTATTTTTGTAGGGCTCGTGGTTCCCAAGCCAAGCCTTTTGAACATTGATGAGGGCATGAGGTTAATGCTAGCCCCTAAGTCGGCCAAGGCATTGCGAACGGGTGATTCCCCTATTGAACATGGAATCGTGAAACTTCCGGGATCGATTTTCTTTTGGGGTAGTTTATTGAGTACGAGGGCAGAGCAGTCTTCGCCTAAATTAACTAATTGCAAATTTTCAATTTTCTTTTTATGTGTAAGGAAGTCCCTCATAAATTTAGAGTATTTGGGCATTTGGGTTAGGACTTCGATAAAAGGAATATTGACATGCAATTGTTTTAACAAACTTTCGAATTTTGCGAATTGCTCATTGGTTTTTTGACGAATTAACCTACCGGGGTATGGAACTCGAGGAGCCTTGGTAGGTTCTGGTGATGGGGGAGAGTTCTTTTCCTGCAGATGTGTTGGCATTGTTTCTTCCGTTGGTTGAGGTACTTCTGCAGGCCCTACGGTGCGGTTTCGTAGTGTGATGAGGTGAACTTGCGCCTTTGGGTTTGTTTCGGTATTGCTAGGTAATGCGCCTTGCGGTCTCTCGGAAAAATTTTGTGCTAGTTGATTTATTTGTTTTTCTATGTTTTGAATGCTAGCTTGTTGATTCCTAAAATTAGATTCTAATTGTAGAAATCTTTCCGAGTTTTTCTTATCAGTGTCGGAGACGAGGCGAGATATAGTATCTTCGAGCCTTTCTCGTCCACCTTGTTGTTGAGTGAAATTTTGTGACTCATTTCTTGATTGCTGAAAGTTTGTTCGTTGGGTTTGTTGGTTACTACTATTGCCGGTTTCCCTCCAACCAAGGTTTGGGTGGTTTCGCCATCCTTGGTTGTAAGTTCCCGTTGGAGGACCCGACGGCCTAGGTCTATTATCAATGTAGTTTACCATTTCTTGTTGATCGTCCGTTTCTTTCATGCAACTCCAATTTTCATGTGACCCACCACACCCTTCACAAGCCATAACCGAGACTGTTTTTGTCATTTCTAGTTTTTTTATTTTTGAAGAAAGGGCCTCGATTTGGGCTTGTAAAGAGGTGCTTTCGTCGACCTTATGGGCGCCCGGGGCGATAGACTTATTTCCCCGGGGAGTGTGCCATTGAAAATTGGTTTGAGCAATTTCCTCAATTTGATAATATATTTCGTGTGGGCGTCGATTACCTAAAAGTCCCCCGGAGCTAGAATCAAGTGTCTGCCTAGTGTGTGGCAACAATCCATTGTAGAAAGTGGATACTTGTTGCCATATTGCGAGGCCATGATAGGGACACTTGCGTAATAGCTCCTTGAACCTTTCCCATGTTTCATATAAGGATTCCCCGTCCTCTTGTGAGTATGTATTAATTTCAGCCATTAATTTAGCAGTTTTAGAAGGAGGGAAATACTTATATAGAAACTTTTGGGCTAGTTCATCCCAGGTGTTTACCGATCCAGCTGGGAGGGTGTTGAGCTAAGCTTTCGCTCGGTCTTTTAGTGAGAACGGAAACATACGGAGGCGTATGGCGTCGTTTGATGCTCCATTGATCCGAAAGGTATCACATATTTCTAAGAAATTAGTTATATGTAGATGAGGATCCTCGTCCGCAAGCCCGTGGAAGGTTGCGGAGTTTTGGAGCATTTGTATCAAATGCGGTCGGAGCTCGAAGTTATTGGCTTCGACATTCGGAGCATTGATAGCGGCGCCTAGATTACCTACGGTGGGCCGTAGATAATCCATAAGGGTACGTTGGTCCGCCATTGGGGGTGGATCACCCGAAACCTTCTCTTGGTTTTTGGCTTTTAACCTTTTTCTGAGAAAGCGTTCGGGTTCTTCTAGCGGTTCTTTTATGTCTTTATTGGAACTGGAGCTCATACACTATGTGAGGATGGTGTCGGGTTCCAAGTCCTGCAATAAAAACAAAAAGGAATGTCGGTCAGAAGGTTCACCACGGCCCCGTGTTGAGCGAACACGGCCCCGTGGTCGGAAATACAGTGATTGTTTTCCAGATCCCAGTTACTGGAGGTTGGACACGGCCCCGTGTTGCACCGGCACGGCCCCGTGGTCAGCCTTTTGTAACTTGAAAAACAAAAACTACCAGTAACTTTGCTGAGCACGGCCCGTGTCCGACCAGGCACGGCCCCGTGCTGAGCTCTGCAGAAGCTAAAAAATAAAAAAAAATCCTAAAAAATTAAAGAAAAATAAAAATATGATTAGGCCGTTGATTCCTAACTTTCTTAAAATCCTTGTGTCCCCGGCAGCGGCGCCAAAAACTTGATGCGTGTGTAGTGTAATATTATTTTGATGAGTATTTAAGCCCTTTTTACACTTTTAGCCAAGTTTTAAATTTATAAAACACGATATTCACTAACACTAAACACACATATGGGCAAGTGCACCCATCGTGGACGTAGTATAGTGTTGGTAAGATACCGAGGTCGTCCAAGGACACAAGAGCTTTTAATACCGGTTTATCCTCAACGTCTAATCAAATCAAAAAGTTAGAAAAATGTTTTAAACTAAGAAAAATAAAAACTAATTAAAATGCTGAAAATAAAAATAAAATAAAAACAGATAGACAAGATGAATCACTTGGTTCCGACACGTGTATTAGTATAACCTTTGATTATTTTCGCACTTTTGCACTTGTTTAAGAGATTATCTTAGTTATTGTAGTAGACCCCTCTTTTGAAGGCGACGTTACCCTCAACCCAGTAGTTTGAGTCAGCAAGGATACAATCCTAAAGGGTCGGATTATTGAAAGATAATGAATTAAGTTATTAATGCAAATTATGGTAGGCCCCGCTTCTGGCGGTGACGTTACCCTCGGCTAAGTAGTCTGAGTCAGCAGGGATACAGTCCTAAATAGCCGGGTTATAGTATTAATAGTAGTTAACTTATGAGGGGATCAAAGAGTTTGGATCCCCGCCATAATACCTATGGGCATTGAAGGAGATCCTACTAAATTTGACCCAGGTCCCAAGCAGGACCTCTAAACGCTGAACAAGGGCAAGACCCTTACCAAACCGTTCCCTTAACCCCCGACCAGGTAGCCAACATACCTCCATATAGACCGTGGAGATATGAATGGTGAAAATCTTTTATTTTATATAGACAGTAAAATAACGCCAAGACACCACGGACAAACGATAAGGAAAGATCACCTTCAACATAAGTAACTAGTTATTAAAGTCATTAATACAAAACCAAATAAAAAGTGCAAAAGATTAAAAATAAAAAGTATTATACTAAACACTTGTCTTCACCAAGTGATGTAAGAGACTTAGGCAAACATGGCCTTGATTGTCAAGAACTCTTACGATCAATCTTGGATCCCGAGACGACTCACACACTCTATGATGGACAATGGATGATGGTGGTGGATGATGGTGTTATGGTGGTGGTGGGTGGTGGATGAAGTGTGAGAGAGGTGGTGTGCCAAGGGATGAGAGAGAATGAAGCCAAGCTCCTCTATTTATAGGCTGAACAGAAGGCTGGACACGGCCCCGTGTCCGCTGGACACGGCCCCGTGCCCGCCTGACACTCTCTCTCCTCATTAATTGTAATTGCGAATTACAATTAATGCGCCTGCTGTACTTTCACCACGCCCCCGTGCTCGCTGGACACGGCCCCGTGGTGGGCAATGGAAGCTTCTACTGGTTTGTCTTTTCTGCTGCTTCCTGGGCACGCCCCCCGTGTTCGCTGGACACGGGGCGTGTTCAGACTCTGTTTCTTCCTTTTTGCTTTGGGAGGTGCCGTTGAGGGTCCGGGCAGTCTACTTTTGTTCCTTTTCTTGTATTTATGGTAGAATTAGTGGTCTTTTTGCTTCTTTTGTGATTTTGAGCTCATTTCATCCTGAAAATACAAAAGGAAGACAAAAACACTCTTTTTCCAACATTATTACTTAAAAAGGGTTAGTTTTATGCCTTAATTGATGTGTTTTATATGTTGCATTTTACACACATCAAATACCCCCACACTTGAACTTTTGCTTGTCCTCAAGCAAAACTCTTTAAATGTGGCTTACACTCCCAAATGGAATAGGTAGAAGAGAAGTTTTTAGTTTGTCCTAGAGTATCGGGAATCCAAGGTTTTTATAGGCTTTATTTTTATTTATTTACAATCCTATTCGTTATGATTTATTTTGAACTTTTCATAAGATAAACTACTTAGTTGGGCATAACATGCTTTATTAAAATTCCATTTATATACAAGTTCACATACCTCACAGGAGATCACTCAACACTCGGCCGAAGGTGTATATTTTAGTGAATCACTCGAGAGCGGCACGGAACTTACGTATTTCCATAGGCTTGCCAAGCAATCAATCCTCCTCCTTTTTAACTTTTTACCTTTGTAAATATCAAGAGGACTTTTTGGGTGAAGGCTTGGGTTTAAAGGTGGGTGGTTGGTTAGTGGTTAGTAAAAAGGCGAAAATCGTAGCAAGCGTCGGTTTTCGTAAAATACCATGTTTTTAGTGACTTATTATTTTTGAAGTATTTCTCCAAACAAGCTTTTTATAGCTTTTGTTTGTTTTTTTTTTGTTTTTTTTTTTTTTTTTTGACTTCATCATCATTATTTTTGTTTTTTTTTTTTTTTGATGTCACATGAAAGGGCAAGTTGACGAAAAACCGAGCTTGTTACTAAAATAAAGGGTGAAAAAATGAAAAAAGTTTTTGGTGGGTAAAAATGGTTTTTTGGGGTAATGAAATGAAAGGTTTAGGCTCAAAAGGGGTTTTCTAGGGGATTTTGGGTAGGTAAAAAAAATGAAAAATAATGGTTTTAAAAGAAAAATGGTTAGTCCTAATGCCTCCATCATTTACTTACTTGGGTTTAAGTTGGTAAGGACCGGGAATGTATCGTCGTGGCAAGTTCTAGAGTTGTAAGGACCGAGCGGCTATTCACACAAGAAACGAAAAATGAGCATTTAATCTAAATATGTGTATTTTTATGCTCAATAAAGGCTCAAAACTCACTTTTGTGGGAATGGGTTTTTAAATGTGACCAAGCATATATAATCGAATTTTAAACTAGACTTGTTATGCCGTTTCATAATTTTCTTATGTTGGTTCCTTTTTTATCACGACGCTATCGGTTGTAAACTTGTAAAAATATAACCTTTTTAGAACTTGTTCTTCCCAACTTAAACTAAGACAAGTAAATAAAAAATGAAAAAGTTTTTGAAAAAATTTGGGGTGTTTAGCGGTTCCAATAGAGTTTTGTGTAAGGCTTGTGTTTAGGATTTTGCAAAATTTCAAGGTTTTAGCATCCCCCCCACACTTAAATTACACATTGTCCTCAATGTGTCCAAAAACAATATTTTTGGTTGATTAAAATGTATAAAAGTGTGTTAAAATGCAAATATTTATGTTACTGGCACTCTGGACACGGCCCCGTGTTCACCGGGCACGGCCCCGTGGTCAAGTGCCAGTAACAAAAATTTCAGAATTGAAACAGAAGCCTGGACACGGGGGCGTGTCCGCTGAACACGGCCCGTGTCCAGTTACCTGAACTGGGTGATTTTTCTGCAGGGGCTCAGCACGGGGCCGTGTTGGTTGGGCACGGCCCGTGTTGAGCCTCCTGTGATGGAGATTTTTGTCGGGTTGCTCTGTTCTTCATGCATGGTTCCATTTTTTCTCGTTCCCTTTTTCATCCATTACCACCATGAGTGTGTTTTATTCTGCAAAAATTAAAAGATTAAACTAAACTAAACTAAGGATAGATCCGCGGAATGCCTCCGTGGTGCGCCACGTTTATAAGGGTCCTTGGCTAGACCCGATTTCTGGTTATATCTCTTCTGAGTGGAGTGCCTTGCTTCCCAAGTTACACCGTCGGAGAGCGGCATCCAAGCTTGAATCAATAACCTTCATGTAATTGACTGGGTCGTCGTCCTCTATTTTCTTCCCAACTCCGAACTTCACCTCATCGTCCCCATACCTCAAAGTCAGTGTCCTTTCATTCATGTCTACCACTGCTTGTGCTGTGGCAAGGAAGGGTCTCCCTAGGATAAGGGGGACCTCGGTGTCTTCCTCCATGTCGAGTATGACAAAGTCAACGGGATAAACGAATTTGCTTACCCTTACCAAGACATTTTTGATGACACCTTGTGGGAATTTGACAGATCGATCAGCGAGTTGTATGCTTATTTTTGTAGGGCTCGTGGTTCCCAAGCCAAGCCTTTTGAACATTGATGAGGGCATGAGGTTAATGCTAGCCCCTAAGTCGGCCAAGGCATTGCGAACGGGTGATTCCCCTATTGAACATGGAATCGTGAAACTTCCGGGATCGATTTTCTTTTGGGGTAGTTTATTGAGTACGAGGGCAGAGCAGTCTTCGCCTAAATTAACTAATTGCAAATTTTCAATTTTCTTTTTATGTGTAAGGAAGTCCCTCATAAATTTAGAGTATTTGGGCATTTGGGTTAGGACTTCGATAAAAGGAATATTGACATGCAATTGTTTTAACAAACTTTCGAATTTTGCGAATTGCTCATTGGTTTTTTGACGAATTAACCTACCGGGGTATGGAACTCGAGGAGCCTTGGTAGGTTCTGGTGATGGGGGAGAGTTCTTTTCCTGCAGATGTGTTGGCATTGTTTCTTCCGTTGGTTGAGGTACTTCTGCAGGCCCTACGGTGCGGTTTCGTAGTGTGATGAGGTGAACTTGCGCCTTTGGGTTTGTTTCGGTATTGCTAGGTAATGCGCCTTGCGGTCTCTCGGAAAAATTTTGTGCTAGTTGATTTATTTGTTTTTCTATGTTTTGAATGCTAGCTTGTTGATTCCTAAAATTAGATTCTAATTGTAGAAATCTTTCCGAGTTTTTCTTATCAGTGTCGGAGACGAGGCGAGATATAGTATCTTCGAGCCTTTCTCGTCCACCTTGTTGTTGAGTGAAATTTTGTGACTCATTTCTTGATTGCTGAAAGTTTGTTCGTTGGGTTTGTTGGTTACTACTATTGCCGGTTTCCCTCCAACCAAGGTTTGGGTGGTTTCGCCATCCTTGGTTGTAAGTTCCCGTTGGAGGACCCGACGGCCTAGGTCTATTATCAATGTAGTTTACCATTTCTTGTTGATCGTCCGTTTCTTTCATGCAACTCCAATTTTCATGTGACCCACCACACCCTTCACAAGCCATAACCGAGACTGTTTTTGTCATTTCTAGTTTTTTTATTTTTGAAGAAAGGGCCTCGATTTGGGCTTGTAAAGAGGTGCTTTCGTCGACCTTATGGGCGCCCGGGGCGATAGACTTATTTCCCCGGGGAGTGTGCCATTGAAAATTGGTTTGAGCAATTTCCTCAATTTGATAATATATTTCGTGTGGGCGTCGATTACCTAAAAGTCCCCCGGAGCTAGAATCAAGTGTCTGCCTAGTGTGTGGCAACAATCCATTGTAGAAAGTGGATACTTGTTGCCATATTGCGAGGCCATGATAGGGACACTTGCGTAATAGCTCCTTGAACCTTTCCCATGTTTCATATAAGGATTCCCCGTCCTCTTGTGAGTATGTATTAATTTCAGCCATTAATTTAGCAGTTTTAGAAGGAGGGAAATACTTATATAGAAACTTTTGGGCTAGTTCATCCCAGGTGTTTACCGATCCAGCTGGGAGGGTGTTGAGCTAAGCTTTCGCTCGGTCTTTTAGTGAGAACGGAAACATACGGAGGCGTATGGCGTCGTTTGATGCTCCATTGATCCGAAAGGTATCACATATTTCTAAGAAATTAGTTATATGTAGATGAGGATCCTCGTCCGCAAGCCCGTGGAAGGTTGCGGAGTTTTGGAGCATTTGTATCAAATGCGGTCGGAGCTCGAAGTTATTGGCTTCGACATTCGGAGCATTGATAGCGGCGCCTAGATTACCTACGGTGGGCCGTAGATAATCCATAAGGGTACGTTGGTCCGCCATTGGGGGTGGATCACCCGAAACCTTCTCTTGGTTTTTGGCTTTTAACCTTTTTCTGAGAAAGCGTTCGGGTTCTTCTAGCGGTTCTTTTATGTCTTTATTGGAACTGGAGCTCATACACTATGTGAGGATGGTGTCGGGTTCCAAGTCCTGCAATAAAAACAAAAAGGAATGTCGGTCAGAAGGTTCACCACGGCCCCGTGTTGAGCGAACACGGCCCCGTGGTCGGAAATACAGTGATTGTTTTCCAGATCCCAGTTACTGGAGGTTGGACACGGCCCCGTGTTGCACCGGCACGGCCCCGTGGTCAGCCTTTTGTAACTTGAAAAACAAAAACTACCAGTAACTTTGCTGAGCACGGCCCGTGTCCGACCAGGCACGGCCCCGTGCTGAGCTCTGCAGAAGCTAAAAAAATAAAAAAAAATCCTAAAAAATTAAAGAAAAATAAAAATATGATTAGGCCGTTGATTCCTAACTTTCTTAAAATCCTTGTGTCCCCGGCAGCGGCGCCAAAAACTTGATGCGTGTGTAGTGTAATATTATTTTGATGAGTATTTAAGCCCTTTTTACACTTTTAGCCAAGTTTTAAATTTATAAAACACGATATTCACTAACACTAAACACACATATGGGCAAGTGCACCCATCGTGGACGTAGTATAGTGTTGGTAAGATACCGAGGTCGTCCAAGGACACAAGAGCTTTTAATACCGGTTTATCCTCAACGTCTAATCAAATCAAAAAGTTAGAAAAATGTTTTAAACTAAGAAAAATAAAAACTAATTAAAATGCTGAAAATAAAAATAAAATAAAAACAGATAGACAAGATGAATCACTTGGTTCCGACACGTGTATTAGTATAACCTTTGATTATTTTCGCACTTTTGCACTTGTTTAAGAGATTATCTTAGTTATTGTAGTAGACCCCTCTTTTGAAGGCGACGTTACCCTCAACCCAGTAGTTTGAGTCAGCAAGGATACAATCCTAAAGGGTCGGATTATTGAAAGATAATGAATTAAGTTATTAATGCAAATTATGGTAGGCCCCGCTTCTGGCGGTGACGTTACCCTCGGCTAAGTAGTCTGAGTCAGCAGGGATACAGTCCTAAATAGCCGGGTTATAGTATTAATAGTAGTTAACTTATGAGGGGATCAAAGAGTTTGGATCCCCGCCATCCAATACCTATGGGCATTGAAGGAGATCCTACTAAATTTGACCCAGGTCCCAAGCAGGACCTCTAAACGCTGAACAAGGGCAAGACCCTTACCAAACCGTTCCCTTAACCCCCGACCAGGTAGCCAACATACCTCCATATAGACCGTGGAGATATGAATGGTGAAAATCTTTTATTTTATATAGACAGTAAAATAACGCCAAGACACCACGGACAAACGATAAGGAAAGATCACCTTCAACATAAGTAACTAGTTATTAAAGTCATTAATACAAAACCAAATAAAAAGTGCAAAAGATTAAAAATAAAAAGTATTATACTAAACACTTGTCTTCACCAAGTGATGTAAGAGACTTAGGCAAACATGGCCTTGATTGTCAAGAACTCTTACGATCAATCTTGGATCCCGAGACGACTCACACACTCTATGATGGACAATGGATGATGGTGGTGGATGATGGTGTTATGGTGGTGGTGGGTGGTGGATGAAGTGTGAGAGAGGTGGTGTGCCAAGGGATGAGAGAGAATGAAGCCAAGCTCCTCTATTTATAGGCTGAACAGAAGGCTGGACACGGCCCCGTGTCCGCTGGACACGGCCCCGTGCCCGCCTGACACTCTCTCTCCTCATTAATTGTAATTGCGAATTACAATTAATGCGCCTGCTGTACTTTCACCACGCCCCCGTGCTCGCTGGACACGGCCCCGTGGTGGGCAATGGAAGCTTCTACTGGTTTGTCTTTTCTGCTGCTTCCTGGGCACGCCCCCGTGTTCGCTGGACACGGGGCGTGTTCAGACTCTGTTTCTTCCTTTTTGCTTTGGGAGGTGCCGTTGAGGGTCCGGGCAGTCTACTTTTGTTCCTTTTCTCGTATTTATGGTAGAATTAGTGGTCTTTTTGCTTCTTTTGTGATTTTGAGCTCATTTCATCCTGAAAATACAAAAGGAAGACAAAAACACTCTGTTTCCAACATTAGTACTTAAAAAGGGTTAGTTTTATGCCTTAATTGATGTGTTTTATATGTTGCATTTTACACACATCAAATTTGCAGACAAAGAAAGGTATCAACGGCTTGTGGGCAAGTTAATTTATCTCTCTCACACTCGCCCTGACATAGCTTATGCTGTTGGAGTGGTGAGTCAGTTCATGCATCAACCTCAAGTTGCCCACATGGAAGCTGCTCAGAGAATTTTAAGATATCTCAAGGGAACGGCAGGCCATGGAGTGTTGTTCAAAACAAATGGACATTTAAATGTTGAACTCTACACTGACGCAGACTGGGCAGGGGATAAGGGAAACCGAAGATCGACATCAGGATATTTTTCCTTGGTTGGTGGGAACCTCGTTACCTGGAGGAGTAAGAAACAGAAAGTAGTTGCTCTATCGAGCGCAGAAGCGGAATTTAGAGGTATAGCTCGAGGGTTAAGCGAAGTTCTGTGGATCAGGAAGCTGCTAGAAGACATTGGTTTTTCCCAAAAGGCTCCTAGTAAAGTCATGTGTGACAATACAGCTGCAATACAAATCTCAGAAAATCCAGTTCAACATGATCGAACAAAACACGTGGAGGTAGATCGACATTTCATCAAAGAAAAGTTGGAAGCAAGAATCATAGAACTCCCTCTTGTTTCGTCAAAAGATCAACTCGCAGATATACTCACAAAGGCAGTCAACGGAAACGCGTTTAGTAGCTGTTTGAGCAAGTTGAGTATTGGTGACCCCACTACTCAACTTGAGGGGGAGTGTCAGAAATGAGAATAATAGATAGTGTAGGGGCTAGTATGTAAAGTGGTGTCCTATATAATCACCATTCTTGTAACCCTAATTTCTTGATGAACTAAATACAATTCAAAACCCCAATTGCCGTGTTTGTCCTCTACACTAGACAACATGATCGCTTCCATAACTGCATCAATTGGTATTAGAGCTTTGGTTTTCATATAGTATAAAAGACACCTTATAGGTCTCTTTTAACCACTAGGTTCAATTTGAAGCTTTTAATTAATCATATAGTTTTTGAGCCATTTGATCGCATCCGTAATTGTGTCAATTTTAGTAACCTATAAAAGGACGTGTACTCGATCGACTAGTAAAAAAATTCACAATCATAAACAAACTTTTGATTAAAATATGAAGGGACTCTTACCATTACTTAAACGAAGCTAGCCTTCGTATTTCAAACACGTTGAAAATGAAAACCATATTTCAATTCTAAAAAAATTCTGTTGAGTTACGCAAACCAAATACACCCTTACACTTCCATTTATATATCACAACACCATGTGAGATAATACCACACAAGTTAGGTAGAAATGTCTACCGGAAGGAGGTTACTCTTGACTCTAAGAAGAATACATAAGCTATAACTTTCCAAAGGTCGGGTTTATCAAGCCAAGAGTTATAGAGTCGGAACATGGGTGGGCCAAAATCCAAGGCGTCACAAGCCAGCACTAAAGGGGTGGTTATGTCTATAGCGAAGAAAAGTCTTTTCAAGGAGATCAACCTCCTGAGGAATGGTCCCTCTTTGTCTCATCTTTGTTATGCGGATGATGTAATTTTCATGGTGGAATGGTCGGATTCCAATATTAAAACTCTCAACCATATTCTTAGATGCTTCTCTTTGAGTTCCGGATTAAAGATTAATGCTGAAAGTCGTATTTATTGGAATAATAAGGCGCCGACTAAAGTTATTTACTTTGGGTGGACAACTTCTCTGAATAAGTCTCCCACTTTGAAGGCTCTTGCTTCTCGGGGTGTTCAGATTCCGCATACGTCTTGTGTTAGCTGTGGGATGGTGGACGAAGACGGGGATCATCTTATCATTACATGCATTATCGGCCGTTCTATATGGTGGAATGTCTTTGTTTGGCTTAAAATGCTATATCTAGGTTCGGTATCCTCGGTCAAAGGCATGCTAGACCATTTCATCAATCTTCAACCTTCACTTTCAGTCGTTCCGGTAAGTCTGTTAGTTGAAGCTTAAACAATTCGAAGCATTGGAAAAAAACGCTTGGGGTGGTGTGCCTCACCACCTTTTGGGAATTTTAGAAGGCGAGAAACGACAAGGTATTTCATAATAAAAACTTGTCTTTTTTAGAACGGTAGAAAAGGTTAAAGAATCATCGTTTCTTTGGCTAAGGACGAGGTCTAAATTTCATGATTTAAATTGGAATAGATGGCATGATTTCAATATTCGTTTGTTTGTATATTTATAAATAGAAGAGTTACTCTTAGAGCATTCACATCCATTCCGTCATATTTTCACCCCAAATTACATTAAAAAACACTACATTTTCTCTCCCCTTTTCAATTAAATAATATTTTTTATACCTTTATCATTACATTTTATCTCTCCTCCACTCACAACCATTTTCAAAATATATTAAAAGATTATAGGGGGTGATCAGTGTCCCCCCAAATATACAGATGAACACTAACATTTTCTCTCTCCTCCACTCACAACCACTTTTTATACTCTTTAGGGTGAGAGGGGCACTCCCCTCGTAGGGGAGTCCCCTCTCTTACGCACACCCAATTAGGTTATGCCACGTCAACTCCCCTCTTAAACTCCCCTCACACCCTAATTTGATGGCGGCACTCCTCTCTTAGGGGACTTGCTTTTATATTTTTTTTTGTTTTTTTTTATTTGTTGTAATTATGCATGTTTATAAAATAAAAAAATATTAATAAAAATTAAATAAAATTTAACAAAAGACATTTCAAAGTAGAAAATAAAAATAAAAATTAAATTCAAACTAGAAAATTAAAAGTACATTCAAACTAGAAAATAAAAATTACATTAAAACTAGAAAATAAAAATTTTAGAAATTGCACGGCCACCCGTACTTGTTAGCGATGTCGCGCTTTCGGGGGAGGATGAACGACAACATTTCCGGCGGAGCATCGTCGTGCGGCTTGAGGAATGTTTTCATATCTCGATCGTAATTGTAGTTTTTCATCGTCTCGCGTTGTTCCGATATAAGTTCGCGAGCCTCCGACTCTCTTTTCTTCCTCAATTCAATCGCCTCCAATTCCATCGCGTGCTTCGCTTCTTTCATGGCGGTGTACTCTTTGAATTGTGCTGCCAACTCGGCCAAGCCCTCGGACGATGTCGCTTGACGCTTGTCTTGCCATTGTGTTCTTTGTGGCGAGGGGTCTTCGTTCATATCGGGTATGGAAGGGTCCACGCCAACGAGCTTTCTTTTTTGTGCCGAACCTTCCCTTTCCTCACCCAACAATGGGACTTGGGCCCATTTGTCGTGTTTTCGAACGACCTCCCATGCCTCAACATGTTGAAAACCGTTCGGATATCTCTCTTTAAATTCCTTTAAAGCGACTTTCATCACGTTGAGATTGCTACATCCGCTTCCTCGTGTGCGATCCTACATATTATAAAATAATAAGTGTTAAAAAAATATGAACTTAGTAAACAAAATTAAAAAATATACAACGTTAAAAAATATAATTTTTACCGCTTGTTGGTATAGGCCGTTGAAAAAGTTTATTTTCGTCATCATCGGGCCCCATTTAGACCGTACTTGATGCACGGTCCGGTTACTTCCACCAACGGTGGCGTTAAAATGATCTAAAATCTTACGCCAAAAACTATCGCGGTTTTGTTGATTGCCCTTCTTTTTGTTGGTAGAGCAATGTACCCATGCCTTCGCCAACGCCTCTTCTTGGACCTTTGTCCATTTTTGGCTCTCCATTTTTCCCTTTTTATCCCGAGCGTCATCTTCTTCGTTGCCGGCGTCTTCATCCACATTATATTCATCGTCGCCGGTGTCATCTTCATAGTCGCCCAAATTTTGAGTTTCGGGCACCACCTTCTCGTCCTCGTCGTCGTAAATAGGTAGAGGACGTTCAACATTTCCTCGTGTAGATGGAACTTGTGGGGAACGAAAACCATACGGGTCGAAGGCGCGGGATTGAGGAGGATCCATTGATAACAAATTTTGAAAATAGCCGAAATTGGGTTGAAGGTTGGGTGGTTGGGTGTTGTAAAAGGAGGGGTGTGAAGGTTGTTGGAAAAAAAAGGGGTTGTGAAGTATATCCGAAAGGGGGTTGTGGTTGTGGTTGTGCACTTGCACCGCTCGAACCACCACGAGACGATTGCGAGCCCCGTCCCTTAGTTTTTTTCTTGGCTTCGCGGGGTTGGTTCTCCATTGCTCGGTTTGAGAGTATAAAAGTTTGAGAGTGGTGGGTGTGGTAAAAGTTTGAGAGTGGTAGGTGTTGTAAAAAATTAGTGAAGTTGGTTATTTATATTTGTTTAAAAATTGATTTTTTTTTTTAAATTTGACCGTTTGAAAGATGACCGTTCCTCGATCCATGTGCACATTCAAGCGGTGAACCAACCCCGATTCCCCTCCCCGATTTGGGTCCCTGCGGTGATGGCGGCGGTGTTCCCGATCGGGGAATGGGGTCACCGATACCCCTCCCCGCTAGTGCCCCGTACACCCTTATATTATAAAAACTCTACGCACATAAATTGATGGGATGGATGTGAGTGCTCTTAAAAGTAATTGTTTGCCATAATCCATAAAAAAAAACTTTTGCATTTGGTGTTTAGAGCATTCATATCCATTCCATCATATTTTCATCCTAAATTACATTAGTTTGCTATAATCCATAAAAAAAAAAAAAACTTTTGCATTTGGTGTTTAGAGCATTCACATCCATTCCATCATATTTTCATCATAAATTACATTAAAAAACACTAAAGTTTCTCTTTCCTTTTCAATTAAATAATGTTTTTTATAGTTTTATCATTACCTTTCTCCACTCACAGCCACTTTTAATATTAAAAAATTATAGAGGTCGTCCCCTCAAATATACACACAACCCACTATTTAAAACCATACTTTGTATCGGTGGTCTTTCATCCTCTCGGTTAACGTCGTCAGTCAAGTAGCGTATCCACAGGTATACCCTCCTAGTAATTATTTCAGAGATCGATTTCTTTCATCCTACAACCTCTCATATTTTCGCCTACATTAATTTTCATTAAATTAGGTCTCAGATTCCAAGTTTGATTGAGAAAACCTAGCTATACAAGCCCTAACTTGTTTGCTAATAGTTTACCTATTGAAATTAGGTCTTCACTTTTGCGAATTAAAATGTTATGTTGATTACTCATCTCCATCTTCCTTTGTATTTCTAGAAATTAGTTATCCTTATCAATTTTGCAAAAGATAAAATAAAAAAAAGTTGTTCAAATTCATATCTGATTTCAAAGTTGGAAGCTACTAAATCTGGATACAGGGAGTAGTATTATGGATTGTAAATCCAGATATTGTTGAAGCAACTGTGAATATGTGCAGTCACACACACACACACACATAGACATTAATCCTGAAAGTGCATGTTATGTTCTTTGCTTATCTTGTTGGATTTCCACTTTATTCTGTATAATAATAGTAGTTAGTTTGATTATTAAACCTAATCCGTGCTTAAGGTATCATAGTAAAATGTAGTTGACTACATGTGTATTCAATATTCATACAACAAAATATATATATTTTGTCAAACTTACCACTGTTACAAGTTGTGCAACTGACACCAGTTGATTTCTCTTGCTTGCAGATCAGTTTAAACAAATGACAGGAGCCAAGATTGTTGGTGCTTTAGCCGGATCATTTGCACTAGCCTTCGCCTGCGATTATGTTATTGCAGACAAGAAGATTTTTGGAGGCACAACCCCCTCTACAGTTTCCAACAAGGAGTGGTGGGAAGAGACTGACAAGAAGTTTCAGGCGTGGCCTCGCACCGCTGGTCCTCCAGTTGTCATGAATCCCATCAGTCGCCAGAATTTCATTGTCAAGTCCAAAGCTGAATCCTAGACAAACACTGTAAGTCTGCAACCCTGTTTCTAATAATCCAACTTTAAGCCTCAGGTGAAGGTTGTCGTTTTGTTTATGTTTCCGTAACTTTCATGGATGACTGTTTTGTAGACTCGACCTTATGCTGCTGGTTTGTTATTTTGCTCTTGTTTCTATCGAACATTTCGTCTTCTGTTGCGTGTTTAATTTTTGAAAATGTTGGGTTTTGATGTGGAAAATTGTTATGGTTTCTGTGCTTTCGTTTTGCAATAATCAACATAATGATTGTTGGCCATCAACCATGATTCGTGTTTTCTAATATGTTTTAATCACTTAACATACTTCTATCTTGCGGTCTCGAAAGAATAGGGAGTACTTGAAATACCTTAAATCTGTTGGCATGAATGCAGTTTTTGATGGCAAGTTGTGCTTGACATCCAAGGCTCTTAACTCACCTTTCTAGTGGGGACAATGTTCCTGCAAGAATGGTTATCAGTTCTGGATCCTTGTGATTCATGTATGGTACTTGCTTGTTGCCCATGGTGGTGTTGATTTCTTTAGTTTCACTCATAGTTATTAAAGGCGCTAGGCTCACTCAAGGTGCATAGGTCTTGCCTAGGGCCTAGACGCAGAGCACAAAAAAAAAAAAAAGAAGCAAGGCCTGAGAAAAAAAAGCGCACGATGAAAAAAAAATTAAAAACGTATTATGTGTTAGAGAAATGATACTACCTGTTCAATTAGAATAAACAAAAGCTAATATATAACATTTAATATAATCTATTTAGTACCAAAAGTTCTAAAATATTAGTGTATAAAAGTACTTTTACTTGGATAAAAGTAGAAATTTGTATGGAATCTTGCCGGAATTTAAAGAATTTGGCTGAAAACTCTTTGGAATCTAGGAATCTCGCCAGAACGTGCGCTTGAACCATCACCTGGAGATTTAAAGTGCAATTGTTTAAGTTTAAAGTGCAATTGCCTTGCCTCACCTGGGAAACGGGCCTAGGCGTAACCGCGTAAGCGGCGATTTTAACAACTATGATTTTACCATATGAAATACAACAAATTTTAACTGTTGGAAAAGCAGTTATACTGACTGTCGTTCATGCCCATTATATGAACAGTGGTTTTCAAATAACTGTTTTTGTTAAAGCTTAATTCATTAGCATTGATAGGGTCATCGCCTTGAAAGGTTAGTTTTGGAATGTCATATTGATTCTCCACTGATCATTTCAATAGCTACCTTAGTAAACAATCTTAAGTTGAACAGTGCTAGGCGTTGCAATCTTTGTCCAAACACTCAAGTTTGGGTTCTTATGGACTTTAAATATAAGGATTTAAGTTAAGTATTATTCTTAAGAGGTGTAAATGGGTAAACTGAAATTAAGAGACCGGGTCAGGACGTCAGTTTGGGCAATTAAAAATGGTGGCGGGTCAAAGTGGATTTCGTCTATTTTTGCCCTACAACTCCAAAGAACAACTCATCACTTGTCATTCGCTCTGCTTGCTGGTATCTTATACACAATTAGGTTTATTATATTGGAAGATCTAGTGTGCAAGTTTTATTCATGCCTTCAGTTGTTTGATGAAGTTCCTATGTGAAGAACGCCTATATGATCATTTATTCATAGTTGTTGCATGTCAACCGTATAAATAAACAAATTACTTGTAACCAGATTAAACATAGTTGTCATCTGCCACCAAAAACTACTTAAAAAATAAGGTTAGGTGAGGTTAATGGGATTAAACTATTTTGAAGTGAAATGGGGAAAAGTGGGTGATATGACGACACTTAGGGGGAGTTGAGGAGCGTTAAACTTAAAGTATACCTCAAGGCCTTAGAAGAAGGTGGAGGGGTCACGAGATAAATCTTGACTAATTATTTACAACGACCTGTTGGATCCGTATCTACTTCTTTCAAAACCCATTCTGACCCAAACTTAAATGACCATTTTTTGATAATTCGTTCTGACCCGTTACCCTGGCCAGCATGTTTTTCCAAGTATAGTTAGTGCTAAAGGAGATTAGAGCCTACAGTAATCTATACATAACTGTTGCCATTTATAGCGGTCAGCTTTCACCAAAGCTATAAGTTTACCAATCATAGATTAAACTTAAAAACTGACTTGGTGTAAAATGCCAAAGCTGATTAGTCAGATTTCAGTAAGTTATATTTCATATCTGTGTCATATACAGGGTATGAGATCCGGTTTAATTTATCCAAGCATATACTTTACACCCTGTTTAACTTAAGATAAACTCTTGATGTTCTCATTTTGTAAATCCAGTTACAGTAAACAGTTTGTAACACTAAAATCACACATTTTATTCATTATGATACACAACAATCTTCTTAATTAATGACCCTTAATAATACATAAATGACTATCTTACGGCTGGATCCGATTGTTACACTCTAATAAAATATCATATAAAAACCGTATACAAGATCCAATCCGGGTCGTTTTAATCTATTAGTTGCGTTCATCATGTGCTTCTAGACATGCCAAACCTTGACATCGTCCAAAACCGGACCACAAAAATGACCGTAGTCATTTAACTTAGTGTGGTAAAAGGCACTGTAAAATGTGAGTCTTGTCCTCGTGGATGTAGCAATGAACTTGAGGTTTGCTGGCGTAAACGCGCCCTTTCCTGTAGATTCATGCTTTACTTTCACTGTTTCTTTTGCTGCAAAAGCCTCCACCATCATCGACCCGTGGCAGTCGTTCTTCCCATCTCCAATGGTGAAAGATAGGCTATAGGCCTTGTTGGGCACAGTCCGGATGATTTGCGCAATTGCGGTTTCTCTCCCTCCTACTAACTCAATAGCTGCGAGGCCTGTTGGCACCGAGAAGTGTTTGGAGTCTACGTATTTTGCTGGTTTGAGTGATTCGACGATCCATCCAGGGAGTGGGGATATTATGTCATGTATTTTGGGCAACAGTAGGACTCCAGTTGAGTAGTTCTTGAACACATGAGGACCGATCTCAAAACCGCCATTTTTCACCAAGTTTCCTACATGTTAGAATCAACCAATTCATCAAGAAACTCATAGATAACAATCAATCGTATCTTGTTTATATATTGTAATGGTGTTTTACCTGCGGCGTATCTTAGAGGAGGCATCTCCTTGATTGCAATGGCATCCAAGAGAGGTCCGCAAGCGGGGTCCTCTTGAACCCCCGGGTTATGAAAAGTGACCACTGTCTTCCTTGAAGTAGCCACAAAAGCAAAAGCATAAGTGTCCCCTCCATCACTACTATACAAAGTTTGAATGGGAAGGTCACTTGAGCGATTAGCGGCCGAGACCCTTAGGACTTCATCTTGAGCACAAGTCCGTGTGGCGGCAAATGTGAGGGAGTACACCTTACCTGGCTTCAAGTTAATAGCTTGGGATATGGTGGCTTCATTGCCAAGTCTTGCTGCATGGGCCCCACGTGGGATCGCAAAGTAGAACCCATCTGGTTGGGGCCCACCAGAAACGTACTCTACCATGCCAGATATTACCCATTTAGGTAACGAGTACTTTCCTATGATTACAGTTTTCTTGAGGTTTGAAGGTTTTGGCCCTTCTTCGAAGTTGCCATTCGCGAGCAACCCTATTACACAAAAATTTGAAACAATGTAAGAAAGATAAACTAGAAATCATGTTTGGTACCTAAAAGGTTTTTTTTTTTTTTTTTTTTTTTTTTTTTTTTTTGGATCATGGTATTTAGTTTTTATAGCACTATAGTATACATGATTGTTAAAAGAGTGTGGGCCCACGATAAGATAGATCTAAGATGTTAAAACCAACTCAAATACACATTAGACCACTTTACCGTCAAAATACGCAGGTCTAGCAGGAGCTGCGGCTTGCGAATATAACAATGTAGAGAAGAGAACACAAAGAAAGAGGAGATGTGCCATCTTTTTAGACGATCCGCTATGGTGAGTAGATTGCGATAGGCGAATTTGTAGGTTTTGAATCCTACGGGACACACAAGTACATAGGTATCATGAAGGGTATTTATGCAACATTATAGGAAACATCAAGGAAGGGATACCATGTTAAAAGAGCACCAAATCAGGCGATGAATGTGTTGGATTGTATGCTTTTGGACCCACAAAGGGCATTGGCGACCGTGATTTGCTCTCACTCAAGTTTATTAGATTCCTTGTGTATTCACGACCCTTACTATTTTTATATTTTAATTTTAATCTTCTTGATGATTGAAAAACGGGGATCACTTTGCAAGTTTCAAAATTTGCATTACTTTTATGTTTATTTCACGTGATGATAATTGGATCTGCCATAAATATAACTAGACACATAAAATATGCTTTTGAGTGTATATTATTAACTATAATGGGACCTTCCAACCTATTTCAGGGTGTAAAGCAAAATTCTAGATTAAGAGTTTTTAATATCTATTGTCGGCATAGAGGACAGGATGAATTAGCCGGTATAATACAATGCAATATAATAATACATACAAGTATGTAGTGAAAGTTTTAAATACAACTCGGCCTGTGCGACGGTGCACGAGTGAAAAAGTAATGTGTGTTTCGTAATTAGAGTTAACCCAACCCCATGTGTAATTATACAAATATTGTACGTAAAACCTAACCCATACGTAATTATACAAATAACGTGCGTAATTATGTATCATAACGTGTGTTTTTTTAAAATGAACATGAGTAATTCACTCACGCACCGTTGCACGTTAAGAGGCTATTGTATGTTAATCTTCCCCTAAGCATGTATATGTATAATATCAAGAATTAAGTGAAAGTTAATTTTTTTAAAGATTAAAAGATAATATCTTGGGCTTACAATTTTAGGCTTAAACCTATTATTATATTTATAAATTGGTAATTAACTAAATAATTCATTAGTTGTTCTACTTGTAATGGCGAAGCTTAGTGTATAGGGTAGGGGGGGGGGCACCCGCTCCCCTGAATGTTTCAGTTAGAAGTGTAAAATTTTCTATTTTTCGTCCGAAAATTTTAAAATTATATAGGATTGTCCCCCAATTATTTTGCCTAAATATTGATACAATATATAAATTGGGTCACATGACTTTCCGTCCCCTCGAAACTTTTGGTCAAGCTCCGCCACTGTCTACTTGTTAATATACGAATAAATGAAACATACTAATTTAAGCAATACGAATAAATGAAACATGAAACATACTAATTTAAGCAATACGAATAAATGAAACATACTAATTTAAGCAATTTAAATACAATAAGTGATAAAAAAAGTGTAATTGTAATAATCCTAAACATCCATGGATTTAAGAGTAATATATTTTAAGAGTAATTTAAACAGTAGCATATAGGTTTTTGCATAGGTGTTAGGATTTTGTAATTTGTTGTTTTTACTCTTTTAACTGTAGCTACTACAATTTACCCATCATTAATATGTTACAAATAGTTTACAACTTTCGTTAGTAGTAATTATGTATATGTATGGTTGTTTGATGTGATTTTTTTAGCCACATTTTTAGTTTTTTACCATTCTGAAAAATAGTTATCCACACATTCACATTTGAATCTCTGTACCGTCACAAACCATATAATTTAAGGAAAAAGTGATTGTTTTCCTCAATTTTTACATTCCATCTGAATTTAAAAAAAAAAAAAAAAAAAAAACAGGGAAATATATGGGTTGAATAGTGAATCCGTAAATGAAATTACTATTTACTCCATATATTTATCTCACATATTTTTTTGTGAGCGTTGAATAATATACTAATAAATAATTAAAGAAGTATTATTAATTGAATAAAGATAGGAATCGATGTACGCGGGTAGGGATGGGCATTCTTTCCCAAATACCCGTACCGATTTTAGGTACTCGATACAAGCATTGTTATCCAATTTTATTAATTCTGGTATTCGGTATTTTCGGTATTGGTATGGGTACGAGTACGAGTAAAAAAGAGTACTGGTAGCCGAATTTTATATAGAACTTTAAAAGTTTATTATATTATGTTTTATTTCATATTATGATATTTATCGTACTCGTATTTTTTACCTATTTGGTACCGTATCATATTGGTACTCGTGATAATTTTACCTCTTTAGTACCTGTACAAGTGCTTAAAAACTAAAATAAAAACAAAGTGGTACCAAAGCGGGTACCGTACCCAGTTTTGTTGAAATTCAGTACCAGTATTTTCGAAACCGGTACGGGTACAGATACGAGTAGTGTACCAATCTCATCCCTATACTTGGGTTTTAGAAAATGAAAAAAGTTTTAGAGATAAATGTATTTTTTTAATCTAAACTATACCTCAAATGTGAAATACATACGCCCATGTAGACGTTAACATTAAGGTCAGTTGTACTATAGAGACGTTGACATTAATTAAGGTCACATGGACTTTGTGCATCGACAAAATGATAGTCACTAGATTTAAAATGTGTTGTTTTCAATGTTATCATTAAGAACACCATATATAAAAATGAAGAATCTGAGATTGTTTTTGGTAATGAGAATGAGGCCGGCGTCACTGGTGCCACTCGCTCGTGCATCAAAATGCAGCACGTGATTCACCAATAAAAACTAAAAACCCTGTGGATTGAGCTCTTCTCCAAGATTTGTTGAAGAAAGAAAAATGTTAAAAGAGAGAATTACAAACTTACAAGACAAGCCTTAAAAATCATTTGAGCAAGGGTTGGCTTTAAAATACATATTTGAGCAAGGGTTCTGTGTTAATGTTTTAAAAATCATGGCGGATATCAAACCAATCGCTCCATCAGTTCATCGATGTTAGCATGTTTTAAAAACCGGTTCAAACCGGCCGGTATTACAGGTTGAACCAGCTATCGGAGCATCACTGGCACGATAGAGCCCTGTCTAACTAGAGCACCGGTTTAGTTTTCGAACCGTCGGAAAATTCGGTATTACCGGTACATGCATACCAATAAATTGGTTTATACCCATGTTCAGTTTTGAGTTTTAAGCTCCTCATTGGTAACTAAAACTTCTTATTTAATATTGTAAGTTTCGAAAATAGTTATGCTCTTGTTGATAAGGATGGCGATTAGAAGCGGATCTACCATGTAATGAGAGGTAGCCTGTAATACACTAATACCCATCAACTTTGTTGGCGAAGTACAACATTAGTGCAAAAAAAAAAAAAAAAAAACACACTTTGTAGTTTTATGTATATTTTACCCGTGAACAAATATTAGGATCCCTCTAAAGATTTCTAAATAGATAAGAAGAAGAGATGGGAAAAGACAGTTTTATTTAAACAAGCCTTGAGAAAAACTTTCGCTCAAACTGGTGTCGAACTTTTGAAACTGGATGATTAGCGTTGTTTGAATTAATATCGGTTGAGTGTTTGTATAAGAGTCAATTCCTTTACCATTATCATATTCTTAGTTTTTAATCATCACACATGCGTCTATTTGCACCAAATATCAATGAATTAGGTTACCAAATTTTTAAGATTTTATAAATCTTGCTAGTCTAAGAGCATCACCAATAGAGATGTTTTTTGGTGGTATTTTTTAGTGCTAATGTGACATCTGCTCAACCAATGAGAGCATTTCTCTCTCTTGACCCACTCACATACACAAAAAAACACTATTTCTCTCTTCTCTCCCCTCTTTCCTACATCACACTCACATAACTTTATTCCCTCAATTTTTTCTCATTTTTCCTCACATATATAACTACACTCTCTCTCCTCCACCTCACACCCTCTCTCCTCCACCTCACTTTCTCTCTCTTTAAAAACACCAAAAGATATATCTATTGTGAATGCTCTAACTCAATTGTATTGTTCAATAAATTTGGTACACTGACTCATAGCAGTGTTGATTAAGAGCTATGAGAAGAGAATATATATATTTTTTTTTGAAATAGGCGGATTTATTGATAGAAAAACAACAACAGAAGCAACCTTAGCAAGATGCTAAGGCATTAGTACATGTACAGCATAAAGCAAACCAAAATATAATTATAAAACTTAGTAAAATTATTTAAAACAACTGAATCTACACCATTCTTTCCACTCCAACTCTGATTTTCCAGCTCTAGCTTTGACCCATAAGAACGATATTGCTTTAATGTCACCAACTGCCCTTGAAACGTGTGTTGGCCTCCCGTTAAAAATTAAATTATTTCTGATCCGCCATAGACTTCAACATGTTGCCGCAATAATAAGGTAGACCGCCTTCTTTTTATCTTGTGACGAACTATGAGACTCAATATATTCCATTAATCCCACGACGCTCAAAAGATATCTCGGAATGGGTATTTTGACCCATAACGAGATCGCCGTCCAGACTAAATGAGCATATTGACATGAAACCAATAAATGATCAATCGATTCAGTAGCCGAACAACATAATGCACATAAGACCGAAGGAATATGAATGTTTCTTAATGCCAAGGCATCTCTAGTCGGTACTCGATCCAGCACCGCTCTCCATAGGAAGCAATTTATTTTCTTCGGTATCCAGCTAAGCCATTTGAGAACCTGTGTCTCCGGGATCAAATCCATTCCATCCAACTCTGACCGCAAGTCTCTAACTTTGAATACTTCTTGTTTATCCTCTTGTTTCCAAAGCCACATGTCTGATTTCTTTTCTATTTTTACACCTTCTAGCAATTTTACACACTCGGCCCATGTTTCAGTCGTGTCTGTATGAGTAGCCGGAGACTCGCCGCCCCAACTCCACATGATTTCCCCGTTTGTAAGACTGTATCTTTGCTGAACCAAGCATAATTTATTTGTTTGTGCTGCAAAAAGACCGGGAAATCGATCCTTTAGCGAGTAGTCGCCTACCCACTTATCTAACCAAAAAAAAGATCTTATCCCCACAACCCATTTTCACTTCCAGCCTGTTTTGTACATCTGAAAGCTTGAGATTCGACCCCTTTCCTAGCTGCACAATATTTTTCCACACACCACTTATCGAGTTTTTTATTGGAATGGTCGTAAAAGAGCGTCCCCCACTATGTATTGCCATTACAACTTTCGCCCAGAGATGTGATCTTTCACTTCTAAGTTTCACAATCCATTTTACCATCATAGCTTTGTTCATCGAAGCCAAACTGCCAATCCCTAACCCCCCTTGTTCTTTAGGAGCCACCACTTTAAACCAAGGTACCCAAGCCATCTTATTTTTATCTATACAACCTCCCCATAGGAATTTACGCCTTACTTTTTCTAAATATTTAATGATATGTAACGGTGCACTAAATAAGGAGAAATAGTAAGTTGGAAGGTTACCTAGAACCGCTTTCACAAGTGTCGTTCGTCCGCCAAATGATAATGTCCGCGCCTTCCACATTGAAAGTTTGCTTTCAAATCTATCAATAACTGGTTTCCAGTTTTTAACCAAACTCATATTGGAGCCAACCGGAAGACCTAAATATATAAACGGTAACGAACCTCTTTCACACCCGAGAATCGAAGACATATGCGAGATCTCCTCATTTCCCACACCCACGCCAAACACTTTACTTTTTGAGAAATTTACTTTTAGACCCGAGGATAAGTGAAAGCACCTTAGAAGCCTAGCAAGGTTGTGAAAGTTATCTTCTGACCACTCTCCCACAAATATTGCATCGTCTGCATATAAAAGATGTGAAACTCTTGGTCCCTCTCCCGGTGTTATGACGCCTTTAAAAATTCCCAGCTGAACCGCACTTTCCGTGGCAATATGCAAAGCCTCCATCGCCAATATAAATAGAAGTGGAGATAACAGGTCACCCTGTCTGACCCCCCTTTGAATTTCAAACTCCAAGGTTGGTGACCCGTTTACTAAAACCGACGTTCTAGCCGTTTTTAATAATCCCATCGTCCATTTCCTCCAAAGAGCCGGAAATCCCATTTGGATAAGACCGAATCCAAAAAACTCCAACTTATCGAGTCGAATGCTTTCTCGAAGTCCACTTTAAATAGCATCAATTTCTTCTTACTGTATTTTGCCCACGAGATGAGTTCGTTTATGATCAGAGGGCCTTCCAAAATACTTCTTCCTTCAATGTATGCCGTTTGTACATCACTAACCAATAAATCCATGACCTTTTTGAGTCTACTCAATAGAATTTTCGTCACCACTTTTGAGATGCAACCGATCAGATTGATTGGTCTAAAATTGTTAATTGTTTGAGGATTATTTGATTTGGGGATGAGTGAAATGAAACTCGAATTACACCCACGATTCAGCTTGCCATGAACATAGAAATATTCAAGTGTCGACTCAAAATCCTTTTCGAACAAATCCCAGAAATTCTTTATGAATTTGAAAGTAAAACCATCAGGGCCCGGTGTTTTATCTCCCCCACAGCACCATACCGCTTCCTTAATTTCCTCCTTTGAGAATCTTTTCATTAACATGGCAGACTGAGCCAAAGTTAATACCTTGAATCCATTGTTACTAAATGTCGGTCTGTTAGACTCATGTTCAGTAAAGATAGACTCATAGTACTTTTTAATGTTTCCTTTGAGCTCCTCTGGTTGTGATATCCATACCCCATCAAAATTCAGCCCACTAATTCTATTGTTTTTCCGATGTCCATTAATGACAACATGGAAGAAGGCTGAGTTCTCATCCCCATCTACTGCCCATTTGACCTTTGCCCTCTGTTTGAGATCTTCCATCCTGTTATCTTCTAACTCATTCAACATTTTAAGCCACGAGTCCCTTTCACATATCTCCATTTCAGTTAGTGCTACCGATTCTGCTTTCAAATCCATGTCATCTACCTTTTTTTGAAGCTCTTTTATCACTTTTCAATCTCTGTTTCTTATCTTCTCACACCAAGGTTTTACTGCAACTTTGACTGCTTTTAATTTTGCTGCTAATAATTTATCTGGTGGATAGAAGCCAATGACTCCATCGTACACCTTTTTGACAATATCCGCTAACCCATCCTCTTTTAGCCAAGAGTTAAAGAAACGAAATGGTGGTATACCAAAAAACACATCAGAGCATAGCAAGAGTAATGGTCTGTGATCAGATTTGAATCTCGATAATCCCAAAAGTTTAGCCGATGGCCACAAAGATAGAAAAGAATAACAGACCAGTACCCGATCAATTTTGCTAAACTTCATACCATCATCTGTCACACACGTAAAGGCACATCCCAACATAGAGTACTCCACCAAACCTGCTTCGCTAATGAAGAAATTGAAGTCTTCGGCCTCTTGTTTATTAAATCTAGAGTTCTTTCTTTCCGTGGGTTCCCTGACACAGTTGAAGTCGTCTAAGAAGATCCACGAGCCAGAGAAGGATCTCATCAAAACAATTAAATCTGCCCAGAGTTGTTTTTTTTTATTCTGATCATGGGGTGCATATATGTTAACAACTGAGATATCTCCCCCCATTACGAAGTTCCCCCATTGTGGCTAAAAAGTGTCTACTCTTTACTGTTGTCTTTTTTGTGAAGAGTCCAGGGTCCCAAATACTAAGGAGACCACCCGATCTGCCTGTGGCTTCAATTGAATCAAAATCAAAAGGAGTATTATCCCAAAAATTACTAACCAGAATGTTCGAAGAGTTTGACATCTGCGTTTCTTGAATAGCGATAAAACCGAGCTTGTTATTCCTTTTCAGATTCCTTATGTGCTCCGCCTTGCTGGAGTCACCTGCCCCACTAATATTTGCTGTAACGAAATTCATTGGGAATAATTTGTCGCCTGTGCTTCTTCAACCTGTCTCGTGATCTTCTAGCCATAGCCCGAAACCCGAAAACCAATGGCCTCACCAACCTTTATTGTCGATTCTACCTCTTCCACAATTGAATCTCGATTTGTGTTTCCGGTGTTCCCAACCTCGTCTTCCCCCCTGCCGTTCGATGGTTCCCCACCTCCATTTGTCGATTTACTTTTACTCTTAGAGGATTCATGGTTTCTTCCCAACCAGAGAGCATCCTTCATCTTCATCGAAGGAAAAAATTGTTTCTTCTTCTTATGCCCTAATTTCTGCATCGAAGGAGGAGCCTGAGCATTGCTATTGTTGTTACTTTTATTCTGCTGTTTCATTCTGCTGTGAGGAGCACGGTTTATTGTTCAAGTCAAAGTTCCTTTATTGTTGTTCCTGGGCCACCTGATTGATAATATCTGTTGGGATTGAACCCTACCAGAGGAACAGATAATGTAAAGCCAAAACCGGATCACATCAGTGGACTAACAATAAGCAGCAGTTTACACTTTGCTTTCCCCTTGACAGTGGTATTCTAACAGCCGATGGATCTTAAGTGCTGCTCAACTACAACAACTGATGAACCAAACACTGATGGAACAACTAAAGACTGCTAAAAGGCAAACGTTGAGCTCTATCTACTGCTGTCTCTTAAGTACTGCTGAAGATTCAAGCACTGCTCATTCAAAGACTGATCACCTTTTGAAGAAAGCACTGATGTTCAAGTAATCAGTGCTTAGGCTACAACAGTGGAACGTGAACAGTGTTAGACTTGTTTTGTATTGTATTATCAATCAGCTGTTAGACATCAGTAGTTTTGTATAGATCAGTGTTTATAGGCTGTTAGGCTGTTAGAAGTCACTATCATGGTGACGTCAGCTAAGATGCTTCAGTGGTTTGGTTTGCCTATAAATGTAACAGTACCCTGTACTGTTACATTTTATTGTCTGAGTGGATTCTTGTTCTTCAGTCTAATCCTTTCATCTTGTGCAACCAACCTTGGGGTATCAGGCTAAGGGGGAGCTTAGTATTGTAAGCATGCTTGTAATCATTTGCTTTGTAATTCAATCATTCGACTTAATGAGAAGCAATTGTTTATCATACTATTTTCCTCTTTGATTGGGTTTACAAAGTTTGTATTCATTTCCGCTGCACTTTATATCATTTCATATACTCTGAATGTTAAATTTATACAAACAAACACAATCATGAGAGCCTCGGATCCTAACAATTGGTATCAGAGCTTGGACAGTCAAATTCGATCTAACAATCAATTTGACATAACAATTCAGCTCACAATTCATTGATACTAAGGATGGTTGTATTCAGTTGTAAAACAGAGTAACGAGTGAATCATGATCAAAATGGTTAATCAGAAACTCTGTAAATCAACCAAGATGTCATATGACACACAAATTTCACGCAACAAGTGATATCATGCACAAGTCACTCATAGTTTTCAGATATGTAAAATATCTGATAAATTATGGGATCGTTCGATATTTTCAAATTGATTTCAATTGTTGTTTTGATATTTGTGATGTTTTCACTAAAAGCTAAAGTATGAAACTCAGATTAACAAAAACCTATGTTCTTAAAACATTAGTGTTTTTGATAACATAATAGAGGGAAATTAAAACTTTAGCCATTCAGATCTTATGTGTTGAAAACAGGTTGAGCTCCTCAAAAGGACAAATCAACTATGTTAAAATACATTAAGAAAATCAGGAGTCAAAAATGTCCAGATCATAGGTAATGAGAAGGTTGGCATAAGCATGTGCAAAAATGACCAAATCTCTCAAAACATTACTGCAAAATGATTCTGGAACAAATATTCCTTCAATAAATACCCCTCAGTAAGTATTTCAATACTTATGATTGGGAAGGGTAAAAAGGGAAGAAGAAAATTCACAAAAACTCAGAATTGTGTTTATCTCAAAACTCTTCAAGTCAAAAGAAAAGAGTATAAACATAAAACACTTATGAGTCTTAGTTTAGAGTAATAATGATCATTAAGCAACTATGTGCATCCATTTGCTCAGGAAAAGGTTTTGATTCCGGTGAATGAACTCCAAAGAGGACTAGACAAATTTTTCATCCATGTGTCCTCATGTTTGCAATCAACTGACCATTTTGTTAAACTTAAGAATGATATGATTACGTACATATGTCAAGGTCATGTCATTTTTAGGGTTGTTTTAAACATCAAAGGTTGATTGCTAAACAGTGCTTAAACTACTGAGGCATTTATGTTTTACTTTGAATACTAAACGATAATGAGATGCCTTAGTAAAAAGTTTTCATCATCTGGGGTATTTAACCACTGTTCTTCAAAATAGACATGTGGCAAAACCTTGAATGAATACTCTCAAAACAGTTGCTGAAATATTTGTTCTTCAAATCTGTATCATTTACTCTAATCACTGTTTTGTTCAAACATCTGATCACTAAATACTATCCACTGCTGAAAGTCAACCACTGATTTCTCATTTTGCTAAGACAAGCACTGATGCTCAAAATCAGTGTCTTATCCACTGATATACTATCCACTGATAGTAAAAATCTTCCACTGTTTTCATATTATTACCGTTGTAACCACTGATGCTTGATTCATCAGTGGCTCTTAAAACAACTGTCCTCCACCCCTCATCCATTTCATCAATGTTTGACACGTGGTCAGTTTTTTAACCTTCAGATCAAAATAACCGCTGCCACATCAGTGATCACTTTTTCCCTAAATAAAACCCTGCCCTAAACCCCCAAACAGGGTTTTACACTGTCGAATTGAATTCCAAAGTTCTCTTCTCAAAGCAGTTTTCAACCCTTCTTCTCAAAACACTCTCCGATTCTTCTTCATCAAAATGACGAAGTCAAAATCAAAATCAAAATCTAAACCAAAATCACCATCATCTTCAAAAGAGGTCGCTCAAACGACCGAAGAAACCATTGAAATCCCATACAAATCACCTCATAACTACGTAGGTCTCCTCACAAAACCTACCGATAACCACACCTTCGACTCCATCATTGATACAATATCTGCATCAAAGTACAAAACTTTGTTGACAGTAGATGCTCCCATTTACTTGCTAACCCAGAGAGAGTTTTGGAAAAATACAAATCTTGAAAAACAAGACGGAAAAGTAGTAGGCATTAACTCCTCGATACAGGGTAAAGCATTTCAAATCACCCCACAATCAATCTCAGAGGTCTTCAAACTCGATGATCTGAAAGGTAAAACTTCTTTTGATAAAACCGAGTTAAAAGCTGATTTTCTGAAAAGAGGGTATGTAGAACAATCAAAGGTAGATACCTTACAAAAAGGTTATTTTCCATCTGCACCCAGATTTTTATTCCACACACTTTTAAGTTGTGTTTCTAATAAAACAACAGCGTTTAATGAAATACCATTGAAGATTCAGTGCCTGGGATATGCTATTCTAAACAATAAAGATTACAACTATTCCCAGGAGATCTTCAATGACATGGTAAAGAATGTTGACAGCAAATCATTTCTTCTTTTTCCAAGATTTCTGAGCTATTACTTTAAACAAAAATTTGAAAAAGAGGATGAAAATTTGCCCAAACAAGGTGTCCATTTTCAAATAAAAGGTTTAACAATTGAAACATTTTCAAGAATGATGGCACCAATAAAATTAAAAGCAAAGGTGCCTGAGCAGACTTTAGAAACTGCCACTGATCCTCAGGCAACTTTTGCTGAGCCCACTGCTCCAGGTGATCAACGCAGCACACCCACTGCTTTGAAACCCACACCTGCCACCACAAAAAGAACCAAAAAGAAAAGATCCAGAAAGCCCACCATACCCAAAACAAAGGCATCTCTGGAAGATGTGATCCCAGAGACAATGCCAGTGACAGCACAAAAGTCACCAATAACCACTGCTGCTACTTCCTCACAGCAGGTGGAAGAAAGATCTCAACCCCAGCCTCAAACTCCTCCTGCATCCTCACAAAAGGATCAGGTTGTAACCACAGGGACACCAAATTATGAAGCTCTGGATCCACTCGGATCTATCTTCCACAGTCCTGATCCCAAGGACATGTCTCTTTCAACACCCATACCCTCACCAATCATAATGCCACAATCAATAATACCCCTGTTGCATGCAGTTGATATTGCACAGACACAAACCAGTTCCTCTCTATCACCCATTACTGAGAGTATACCTCCACAATTGACTGGGTCTGATGCTTATACCTCTGCTATCCCAGCAACAACTGAGGAGGTTACACCCCTGAGTTACAAGTAACTCTCGGTGGTGGTTCAAGTGGAGCAGCAACTACAACTGATGGATCAACAGATCTTCAGTTGGACAGTTGTTTCATAAATAAGACTCCCTTGAAGGCAATTTCTTCCATGGCAACATCGGTAACCACCAGTGAGTTGATTTTAACCAACGGTACCATCAAAGGTTTATCGAGTGCTGAAGAAAGAAGTCCCCAGTACCAAGAACAAGGGGTATCAATGGATGATTTTTGGGACTCAGTTCCTAAGTCACACATTGGTACAACCACCACTGGTGGGGATTCAGATGATCCTACTAATGTAGGTGATGATTCAAAATATCAGGAATTGACGAAAAGAATTGAAAAACTTGAAGATTCAGTTGCTGAAATTAAAGATATGGTGCAAGAGATTTTAAAAGCTCAGAAAGCACAAGCTACTGCTGTTCCTGCTCAAGCACCTGCACAACATGCATTTGCTGCAAATGAGCTTTGGAATATTTTTCAACCCATGCTTGAAAAACAGCAACATATGGCTGATCAAAAGCATGCTATTCAAGTACAAATGCTGACGAACATGGTGGAATCAAGGTTTAAAGACACTCAAGCAGATATCAAGGCTATAAAGGCTAGCATACAAAAGACTGCCCATAGTGGAAAAGTTCCATCCTCCATTCTCTTCATGAATACACCCCTTGCAGATAATGCCAAAAAGGGGGAGAAAATCAAGTTGAGACAGAAAGGAATAGAAGATGGGCTGTATATTGAACCAGAAAAAGAAAAACAGTCATCTAAATCACCTCAAACCACAAAATCCAAAACTTCAAATCAAACAGCTGATACATCAGTAGTTACAAAAACTGCTGTCAGTAGCCAAACAACTGCCATGTCATCAACACACACACCATCAACACACACCACTCTATCACATACCATCACAACCACTGTTCCACCACCATCTGTGTCTACAGCACAAAAACCACCATTACCATCACAAACAGCCAAACCATTATCACCCCCTGCCAAAAAGCAGAAGACAACAGATGTTACAACATCTATTGTAATGGCAACAGTGGTTGAAACACCAGTTGTTTCAACTACTGTTAGTCAACCACTGATCACCACTCAAACAACTGCCATCATAACCCCTGCTCAAAAGCAGAAGACATCTGCTGACACATCAGTAGTTGTAATGACAACAGCAGTTGAGACACCAGTTGTTTTAGCAGCTGTTAGTCAATCATCCACCACTGCTATCACCTTTCCTATATCACAACCAAAGCTCATCAGTAGAAAAAGAAAGCCAATCCCTGCCAATGAGGGAATACATGATCCTAATGCTGCAAAATATCCACTGGAACTTGAAGCTCTCAAAAATGAGATGAGGCAATTCTATACAGAAGAAGATCCTTCAAAAAGAAGATTTTCCTCACTCATAGGCTACATGCCACCAGAGGATATGGATGATTACCTCAAGATCAAGGCAAGGCAAGCTAAAGTAAAAGCTAAGGTTGATAGTAAAAGTGAAGGTCTAAGCGACGAAGGGATTGCTAAAAGACTGGAGTTCTACTTCACAAAAGTAAAGCAGATAGAAGAATTTGCACAAGAGCTAATCAAAGAAAAGGCTGATCAAAAGAAAAAGTTAAGGAAACAGTATCTAGCCTACATCATGAAAGAGAAATTCTATCCTGCTGAAGAACAACAGTTTGAAGAATGGCCATTAGTTGCATTAAAGCATGAAGCTGAGAGGATTGACAGAATCAAAAATGATCCTACAAAGAAGAAAAATGCTTCAAACTGGAGCAAATACAAAAGGCTTATTGCTGACCTCACTGCTGAGTACAAAGGAAAGAAAAAGGAGCTGGTGGATGCAAAAATGGATACTGCTGAAGCCATATCAAAATGGTCCAGGCAGCAGACTGATGAAGCCTATAAAAGGCTAAAGAAAAGAAAGATAACTGCTTCAAGTGCTTCAAAGAAACAAGAACACATGATGAAACTTGAACAGCAGATTGAAAACCTCAGAACAATGTTCAAATCAGCATATAATCCTACTTTTGTGTCAGAACAAAAAGAAGGTAAACAGCTGACTGAGGAAGAGGTCAAAGAAATAGAAGCAGAGTACTTCAAGGACGCCATCATGAAAATGGGTCTGAAAGAAGATAGCTCAACAAAGCTTCAGAACCTTTTTGAGAAGGTGTTAAACAAACCTGCATCACCAAACACTGCAACAGACATGTCAGAAATTGAAAGGCAGGAGCTTATTGAACAAGAAACTGCAGAAGACATAGCTGCAGCAAACAAAGTCATTGAAGAAGCCTTCAAAAGAATGTCTGAGAGTTTGCAAGTGTTTACAAGGCCATCATCCCCCAACTCATCAAAGAATAAATCTCTCCCAAGAAACCCATTAGGATTTAAAATACTAAAGTGGATGTCTGATCAAAAGACCCACGTATTGACCTTGGTCAGATCCAGTGGCGAAGTGAAGTACATATCAAGGAAAGAAGCACTAGGCCTTAGTGTTGAAGATTTGCAGGATCTCCTTGAACTTACACTGTGTAGGGATGAAGATGACCAGAGTGCCAAGGAATTTGAAGCTGAGTTCAAGAAACAAGCTAAGGAACTCTTGATGAGAAATAAAGGTCCTGAATAATGAAGGGTTTTGGCATTATCTGTTCCAGGGGGAGATTGTTGGGATTGAACCCTACCAGAGGAACAGATAATGTAAAGCCAAAACCGGATCACATCAGTGGACTAACAATATGCAGCAGTTTACACTTTGCTTTCCCCTTGACAGTGGTATTCTAACAGCTGATGGATCTTAAGTGCTGCTCAACTACAACAACTGATGAACCAAACACTGATGGAACAACTAAAGACTGCTAAAAGGCAAACGTTGAGCTCTATCTACTGCTGTCTCTTAAGTACTGCTGAAGATTCAAGCACTGCTCATTCAAAGACTGATCACCTTTTGAAGAAAGCACTGATGTTCAAGTAATCAGTGCTTAGGCTACAACAGTGGAATGTGAACAGTGCTAGACTTGTTTTGTATTGTATTATCAATCAGCTGTTAGACATCAGTAGTTTTGTATAGATCAGTGTTTATAGGTTGTTAGGCTGTTAGAAGTCACTATCATGGTGACGTCAGCTAAGATGCTTCAGTGGTTTGGTTTGCCTATAAATGTAACAGTACCCTGTACTGTTACATTTGATTGACTGAGTTGATTCTTCTTCTTCAGTCCAATCCTTTCATCTTGTGCAACCAACCTTGGGGTATCAGGCTGAGGGGGAGCTTAGTATTGTAAGCATGCTTGTAATCATTTGCTTTGTAATTCAATCATTCGACTTAATGAGAAGCAATTGTTTATCATACTATTTTCCTCTTTGATTGGGTTTACAAAGTTTGTATCCATTTCCGCTGCACTTTATATCATTTCATATACTCTGAATGTTAAATTTATACAAACAAACACAATCATGAGAGCCTCGGATCCTAACAATATCCATTAAGTTAAAAGGGTCCGATTCATTATCAATATCATTGTCTTCATTGGGCCTTTTTGACGGAGTGTCTACCACAACTTCCTCCTCATTAAACAAATTATGTAGGCCCAAACCTGAATTGGGCTCCTTGCTGGACCTTAAATGGCGAACTGGTGGAGGTGGAGGAGTGACACAAGGGTCAGCAGAACTTTTATTAACTTTATTATTCTTATTTATTGTTGAGTCATCATTTTGTGTGGTCCCCATATCGCAGCACCCTACCTCGGAACCCAAGTCCCCATCCATTCTGTCAGCCGTCTTTTTTAATGTTTCATTTGTATTTTCAAGATCCCCCATTTTTTTGTGCGACTCTTCATTCTCCGATAATGACGTTTCATTGTCTGCGTGTTCGACCGCTGGTGTTCTGTTCCCCCATTCCGGCGACCGGCCCTCATCCTCCCACATGTTCCAAGTTACATCCGCCTCCGAGATCCATATGTGTAAAGGTTCCCCGTCCCATCTTACGTTAACTTGCTAGTGATACGGCCAACCTTTTCGGACAAGATATCTATCATATTACCAGATAGGTCAATATCCTCATCTGAAGCGTTTGAGGGGATGATAACCTTTCCGACCATATTTCCAATTTGATTAAAGATGTCTGTGCCCCAGAACTGTAATGGAACTCCTTTGATTCGTACCCATGCAATCCTTTGGAAAGACAAATGTTGTCCTTCCCATCTACATATAGATGAAAACCAAGTGGACCATTGCTCCTTCTTCATTTTTACAAAGTCCCCCGCCTCTACGTCCGTCTTGAATACGAGTAACACCCTAAGACCACCCAGATATTTCATGGAGAAACCAGATAAACCATCAAATTCCAACAGCGTTTGTAAATCTTTTAAGTCATAGGGGTTCTTCACTTCACCAACTATGGATCTTAACCTCCATCTTTTTGAATTTTCACTTTCCTTAGATGAATCTCCAACGTTTCTTCTGGGACCTTCAATTCCCGTATCCCGGTTTCAATTTTTGGTTCCGCATTCTCTGATCCAACTTTCTTTTCTAACTGACCGGCCGTATTCTTAGGTAGCCATGCATTATTTTGTTGTTGATTCTGATGGACATTCCTCTCCCTAGTGTTGTAAGTTTTTGCTTCTGGCTTATTAGCCACCGGCTTCTGGGGTGCATTGGCCTTATTGTTATCCATGAACCGGCCTTGGGGTGCACTGTTCTGAAAGTTTTTTAACCGGCCATGGGGTGCATTGTTCTGAAAGTTTTTTTCCTTTTTCAAATTTAGCCAAGTTGACGAAGACTCTCACCTTATCAATTCTGACCGATCCTAGATTTTCCCCTAAAGCATGTACGTCTTTTACACCCGCAAACCTGATGAAACCAAAAGTATTTCCAATCCGATCTTTCTTTTTTGGGATGTAGGCATCTGTCATGTTACCGAAATTCTGAAAGATATCCCACAGGAGATAGCTTGAGCAATCATCCGGTAGGTTACCAATGAAGTATGTTGTTTCTTTTGTAAATGGCCGCTTTTGCTGTATGTCTTCCTGAACCAACCTCCTACCCTTATATCTTGCAACCCGCCATGGCTCCTCTCCCCTGTCATCATTCCATCCTGAGTTGTCGTATCTGCCGTTGCCGTTGTAATCTTCATATGTTCTGTAATCCTCGTATTTCTTGCCATTGTTATGAAAAAATTGCCGCCCGCTCTCCATGTCCGGTATTAACACCACAGCCTCGAACGCCAATCTTTATAGGTTATTACGGAGGGAATAAAATACAGGAACAAACCCCGGTAGCGAATGGAATCGATGGAGATTCAGATAGAATGAGAGGTAACGTTTGAGTCACAACCAATATGTTCCTCAGGTTATACCTCAGACGCTATCTCAATGACCACTTCTTCGTCGAGCACCCAGCAGTATATGATGAAGTTGAAAATATATTAAATTTTGAAAATAATTAATAGAAATCAAAGTAATAAGTAAAAGAAGCATAATATTAGAAAAAAGTGGAAGATTTTAGTATCAACGGATAAAAAGAAAAGTCAAACTTCTAAAAATATATGAATATATTGGTCAAGCAACGTTTGAACTAATGACATTGGTGAATAAATAATACGAAGAGTAAACTGCCATTTTGGTCCCTGTGGTTTGAACACTTTTGCCATTTTAGTCCAAATCTCAAACTTGTTAAATCTGGGTCCCTGTGGTTTCATTTTTATTGCTATTTTAGTCCAAAATTCAAAAACTCCTTTTTTTTTACTGTTGCAACCTGCCTATTTTGTATTTTTGTGCAGGGGTATTTTTGTCCAACTGATTTTCACTTAGTTTTATTATTTAAGAATATGTTAAATGAAAATCAGTTGGACAAAATACGCCTGCACAAAAAGACAAAATAGGCAGGTTGCAACAGTCAAAAAAGAGAGTTTTTGAATTTTGGACTAAAATGGCAATAAAAGTGAAACCACAAAGACCCAGATTTAAAAAGTTTGAGATTTTGACTAAAATGCCCAAACTACAAGGACTAAAATGGCAGTTTACTCTAATACGAATTATTTAGAAAGTGTGTCATGAATCATCATTAAAAAATAAGACCACCCAATGTTTAAAGTATTGGGCTTTGATGCAATTGATTTTGGTACGTCACTTCTAGTGATGAATTAAGAATTATACTGATTTCTCTCCCGTGAAAGATAAGACAACTCGTAGTGGAGGATTTTTTAGGCGTTTTTCTCAAAAAAATGCCCCTCCACGACCCACACCCGCCCCCTAGGCGTTTTTTTTTTTTTTTTTTTAAAGGAGCATTCTTTTTTCCACGCCTCTTGTTCAATTTGTTGGCCAATAACAGCTATTCTTCTTTTTGTTTGGCCAATACCTTTTTTTATGATTTTTCTTTTATTTAATTATTTACACCCCTTTTAACATAATGTTTCACAATGTTCACATTCCCACTACACTCATTTTAGAAAAATACCCCATAATGCCTCATTGCTGACTAGACTGGCACATGACGTAAAACGCTCAAGGATGAGGACATTATTTGTGTCTTTCACTGCCCATGTTCTAATAATGCAAATCAAGAAAGAACCCATAAATGTATAAAAGAAAATAAAAGGCAACTTTTTGCAATCGAGTGATATTGGTTGGTCAAATCAATGGGGGGTATGATGCGTCGTGTGATAACACGCTTGAGTGATGTTAAAAGCAAAAAAAATATTATTTTGATGAAATTTGAAAACAAAGAACTTGGTGGTTGAGAACTAAATTGTATCTTTTTATGATTTATTTTGGAACCGATAAATATATTAAGGTTAAATGGTGAGGCACACGCCCTCTTAGCCCTTGGCACACAGCCTCAGGGGTGCCAGCTCTGCTCTGGTTATCTCTTTAAAAGGCACGAGAAGAGGGGAAAGGTGGAGGTTACGGAAAAAAAAAAAACCAATCACATTTCTTTTTAGTTTTTTAGTTTCTTTTTTAATTTATATTTAAACCATGCCATACTAGTTAAGAAGTGGGTTAGTTAAAGTCCATTGTCTACCTTGCGGGGTGTTACATTAAACCACACCATCTAGCCTAACTGCAAGATTCGTATAATGCAAACTGCAAAGTGTTTTGAATGTGATAATATGAGATGGTTACTTAAACATCACACATAAATTGATATCTCTCGTACATTATATGCAACTGAATTATACAGTTCTCGTATTTTTTAACGTATTATTGGTCTTACTGACCGTCACCTTTCTTCTCATGTCTCAACCGAGTAACCAACCTTCTGTGGGCTTCTGCTTACAAATTATGTCAAAATTCATGTATCATGGAATGAGAAACTAAAGAAATCTTTTATTATCACAAAAATACTATCAACAACGATTACAACTATGAAACAACAGATCTACACTCTTCCTCACACACAAATCATTTATACAACAATCTGTTTAATCTCTCACACGATCTAATGGACACTCAAACGACCTAAACACACATGATCAAGAACGCCCTAAATCTGAGTTTCCATATGAAACCCAAGAGAGAGAAACAACAAAGAGAGAGGAACAATCTGCCATTCTGAACTCTGCAACAAGCTGTGTTCATTATATATAACTGAAGTAAACTTGACCTGGAACAAAAATATGAGCACCCGACCTTTTATCTCTAATATGACCTTTTTCTCTAATATGTCCAGCTACAAGAATCCAAGCCCAACAGCCACACTTTAGCCCAACAACCTCTAATCCTTATAGCCCAGCAATTAAACCTCATAAACCAATTAAAAAAAAAAAACAAAACATAATATATCAAATGTTAAAGGCTTATCTCAAAACTTATAAAGTATTAAAACTGATGTTATATGTTAATATCTTTAACAAATTAATTTCCAGCCCAAATATAGTTAACTGAACACTTAAAAGCCCGATTACAAATAATTATGTGAAGCCCATTCTCATAACCAACTGATGTCTTTGACAACCATTTCTGACTTAAACTTTGATTAAAGCTTTATTCATGTTTATTTCATTTTGGCAAGAAACTTTCCAGTCCATCCTTAGCATACAAAATAAAAAAAACAAATAAAAGGTATATATTTATATTATTTTATAAACATCAATGCATCTATCTATCTCTCGCTTAATTAGCAGACAATTAAGTGTAGAATAAAATGCAACGAACATGTAGATAAAAAAACATATCAATGAACTTGATTGTTGCTCCCTGACGATACATAGTCGACCCACTCCTACCCACCTCAGGCACCCATAACATGACAGGAACAGACGGGAATTAAAAATTTTAGTCAAATTCTTTTATATAAAAATATCCAAAAAAATTATTTCTCACACCCATGCCATTAGGTTTTGCCGCAACCATTGATCTAATGTGATGATCAACTGGATGATAGAAAAAAAAATCAGAACAATGGGATTTCTTTGGGTCGAAAACCGATCCAAGGTAGCTTCTTTAGATTGGTTGCAATTGTGTTGGTTTCAATTCTGTAATTAAAAATGCTGGTGAGTTAATCTGCAGTTATGTAAATGTATCAAGGGGGAGGTGATGTAGTTTGGAGGTTTTGTGTTCTTTCGGCCTTTGTGGGCCTGTGAATAAAATTTGGACTTTTAAAAAAAATTAAACAAACCTTGAATAAAGGAAAAATAGTAAATAATAAATATTTTATATTTTAACATGCAGTTGAATTAAACGTCTCCGTCTTTAATCTTATTAAATATTAATAATAATAGTCTCATCGTTTTCATCCAATTCTAAGAAAAATAGATCCAACCAAATCCTTTTTATTCTTATCCACATACTTTATTTATATTTATTACTCTAATTAATTAATGCTAGACGAAGGATAATATATTGCATTATCCATATACTTTATTTATATTTATTACTCTTAATTAATTAATGCTAGACGAAGGATAATATATTGCATTTCATACTTCATACAGATGTACCGTAATTTAAAAGTTGAGTTAAATGTGATTTTAGTATTTGTGGTTTGAATCATTTTACTAGTTTAGTTCAAAGGTTTCATTTTTTGTATGTGGGTCCAAAAAGTATTTGTTGTTGTCATTTTAGTCCAATTGAACTTCATCCATTTTTTTTCTGCTAACGAGAAAGGCAATTCAATCATTTTATATAGCCGAATTGCCCTTCTAGTTAACAGAATTACATATAAAATGACCGAATTGCCCTTCTCGTTGACAGAAAATGGATGAAGTTAACCCAGTAGACTATGGCAACGGTGAAATCTTTTTGAACCCACAGGTAAAAAATGAAATATTTAAACTAAACTAACAAAAACAATCCAGACTCTGTTTAATAAATAATTCGTCGAATAAGTAAATTATACTAGCCTCATCTTTCAACTTAATTACAAGACTAACATTTCCTTATTTTCCAGCATTATTATTATTGCTTTTTTAAACTCTTTTTGTTATTCTTTTGCCAACCACCGTCGTCTACAAGACCGACAATACTACCACCGTCCGCCGAGAGCGTCTTGATTTAACTATTTCTGTTACACATCGGAACCATCTGCGGCCGGCTAGAGGATGTTTGCAGCCACTCAGATCTCAACGATGTTCTTCTTGCGGCGGTGTTAGGGCTGCGGTAGTGATGTTCTTCGTTACGACTATTAGATCCACACCGACGAAACAGAAACAGGGAGGTGGTGGTAGACGGCGGCAACAACCCACCGGAAGCTTTCCGGCAAGTAGCGTCCGGGCACGCATTGATACTCCGACGATGAGGTTTTGAGTTGGTGTGGTTAGTTATAAACCTCCGAGTAGATAAAGAATAAAAAACAGGGATTTAGAGGTATAGTGTTTTGGTCGGGTGGAGGCTGGACGATGGTGATGATAATTAACGGGATGTGGTAATTAATACTTATGACCATTTAAATTACTTTTTTAACAATAAAAGGGTGCTTTTATTCAAGTTATGGCCATAGATTTGAATTTGATCGAGAAAAGCAATATAAAAGGAACTGGTAAATAATAATTATTCACATTTCTTTAAAGGAAAACTAAAGCTGAATCAGGTAAATAATAATTATTCACTTTTCTTTAAAGGAAAACCATTTAAAACGTTCCAAATACTGATATTCAAATTTAGTTTATTATGAAATTTCTGATTTAACACATTATATACGAAATTAATAAAAACAATAATGTTGATATATAAAAGTTAACTAAACAGGGGATGGTTCAAATGAAAACCATTTTTATTGTGAAACCTCGAAAACTAACTAAAAAAAGCCTAAAAAACACACAAATTTTTTTTTTTTCAATTTTTTTATAAAAATCGCTGGTTTTTATATATGAAAAAAAAACTTTTTTTCAAAAAAAAAAAAATTGTAGTACACATGTGTAATAATACACATGTGTAGTACACATACATATGTGCACTACACAATTTTTTTTTTTTTGAAAATTTGTTTTTATATAAAAAACCTACGAAAATTATTATGCAAAAAAAAAAAAAATTGGTATGTTTTTTTGGCTTTTTTAGTTATTTTTCGAGTTTTCACAATAACTAGTGGTTTTTATTTGAACCTTCCCCTAACTAAACAAACCATAATATATAAGAAATAAATAACTAATAAAAAAACTTTCACCTGTTTTACTCATATTACTTTTACAATGTTATATTATTCTACCATTCTTTGGAACAATATATGTCATAACATATTTTATGTTGCAATTATTTCGCTATGTTTTGATTATATATGTTAAACAATTTGTGTATTATATTTACTATACATTTAAAGTTATAGAATAATTATAATTTTTTTCTGAATAGTTTATAAAAGTTATTTATTCAGTATGACAATTTTGGATAGGTAATAGATTTAATCAAGTTTAATTCACAGCGTAGCTTTTTCATAATTTGCGAATATACCATAACGGATGTTTTTATCTACATTTTGATGGTATTACTCAAGTTTATATTACGGCGTAATGTGCCGCGTTGCGGCGCATTTTATACTAGTTGTATATAGTTACAATTTAAAGTTTCATGTACAGTAATAATAATAATAATATTTTATTTAACTTTTTTGCTTTACGCCTAGGATGGAATTCTTAATTTACAAACCACCTCAATCATGTTTTGCTCTTCATAATAGAAAGTTTTACATTAAATCTATATTCTATAAAAAAATATTTTTTCTAGAAACAAGTCGGGTAAAATATAATACGTGTTCATGCTTATTTTTATGTATGTTTTTAGTTGAATTACGTTTTGACGTAATTTTTTTTTATCAAAACACCACGGCAACGCATGAGACAATTTACTAGTTTTAGACAATAAGATGTAAACGTTAAAATCCTTGAACCTAGTAAGACTATACGGAGTCATGAGAGTAAGGGCAAAACCCCCAGCCTATTACATAGACGCCACATAGACAATGCGGGTTTTGTCCTCTACATCAGAAAGGGAAGGAGTGACGTATTGACGTTGTGGGCAAGCCCAAAGAAACCAAGTTAGTGAAGAGGGGGCAACCCCATGGAGAATCCCACAATGGGTTTTTTTTCCTTCAAGTTGGTGAAAAGAGGAAACACCCATGAAGAATCCCACAATGGGAAGGGGCAAAGCCCTTGCTAATGGTGGCGGGGTGATGTTGGTAGCATGGAGGGACTTCCCCTTCACTCTCCACGCCCTTAGGCCATCACCACTTTGGTGGGTGGTAGAGGCTTTGTACCTATTGGTGAGAGAACAGGGTTCAAATCCTGATGGGGTAGAATTGATGTAATATAGGGGAGTGTTTCTGTAATCTTTGCCGTTAAAAAAAAAAAAAAAAAAAAAAAAACAAACTCTGCACGCCCTTATTCCGATGTGTTCTAAATTGATTAAAATTCACCAAGGATGAAACTAATTGTTGCACTTTGTACAAATTTTTATCTTAAATAGTTAATATAAATATTATATTATCTCCTTAGTCCAACTAATTTACGATTTTATCCCTGTTTTAAAATTACATTTTTACCCTCAGTTTAAAGTTACGTTTTTGCCCCTAGTTTAAAATAAAATTATATTTTTGCCTCAGCTAAAATTACGATTTTGCCTTTGGTTCAAAATTACAATTTCGTCCTCAGTTCAAAATTAAGTTTTTGCCCCCATTTCGAAATAAGATTTTACTTCTGCCTCAAGCTAAAAATTACGATTTTGCCCCCGGTTTACAACTATGATTTTGCCCCCAGCTTAAAATTATGATTTTGCCCGTAGTTCAAAAATATGATTTTGCCCTCGTTTCAAAAATTATGATTTCGCCCTCAGTTCAAAATTACGTTTTTACCCCCAGTTTAAAATAAAATTTATGCTTTTGCCCTCAACTCAAAATTACGATTTTGCCCTTAGTTCAAATTCCAGCTGCTGCCTGACACTCCCCATTGGTCCGGGTATATTTCGGTTTTATCCCAAGTTTAAAATTACGAATTTACCCCTGTGCAAAATTACGATTTTGCCCCTGGTTCAAATTTACAGTATTGCCATCACTTTAGCTTTTTGGCAAATTACGATTTTACCCCAGTCAAAAAATACAACTTTGCCCTCAGTTCAAAATTACAGGATAGTCATCGTTTTAGTTTTTTTTTTATTAAAACTATAGAAGTGTTTTGTTTTAATTGGTTGACTCGATTTAATTTTTTTCGTATCAAAAAGCTGTCTAGCACTCACTCATTAGTCCTGAAAAGTTACAATTTTGGCTCGAGCTCAAAATTACGGCATTGCCTTTGTTTTAGTTTTTTCTTTTTCTAGCAAAACTATAATAGTGTTTTTTAATTGGTTAAGAACGATTCGGCATATTGTCCCACAACGCACACGGGGCATCAACCAGTTATATCAATAATGAAGATTTTACACATCTAGTATATTGGTTCTCCACAAACTTATTTATGGGACAATACTGTTGCTAAATGTGTCGAGTCCACACCTAAAAAATGCATATATCAGGTCTAGTGTCGTATTACATAATCTAAATGTATGGGCGATAGAGCAAAAAATTACATTTATAGTCAGTGATAAATGTCTTTTTTTAGCAGCGCCCATAAAGTTTATGCATAAACGGCTTTGTAAAAATAAATAAATATCAAGTGCCTACAGAAGAGCTTTAACCTATTTTAAACAGAAAAAAGTTGAAGCAGTACATAAAACCTTGTACGAATTCTATAAACCAAAATAAATATGAATATCTATGAATATCTGTATAGGGTTGAGGTTCCTGTAAAAATGACTAGTTTTATTAGAACGTAAAACTATATAGTGCTTATGTGGGGAAAATTTATTTATAATTATTTTTTTTTATCAAACTTCATAAACAAACATACATGCATACATATTTATTCAAAATATATGATGAAAAAAAAACACACTATATGCTTCTGTTTACTAATTCACAATTTTGTCGTGACCGAAACAGACCAAGTCTTGCCACTCAACGACCACAAATAATATCAAATCCTTCGGTCCCAAGGTCTCTGTCCCCTGCTGCAGTAATTGCCATACGTACATCCGCTCCATCTCAGCTTCAAGGAGAGGTGAAAACATCCATGGGTTCGGACCACTTCTCGTTTGTGGTCCGATTAGCCAGGGTCTCAAAAGTACCTTTAACTTTGCGTATGCACTTATGGTAACGAATTCGCCACAGGACCGCCTCTTTGTCGAGAGCTTCAGCGGGTTGATGATGGGCGAGTTGGAGTTTAGTGGTGACCTGATGATGATTTGGGGTTTCCGGATCAGGTGTTGTTGAATTAGACATGATACAATGAATGAGTACGTAACGTAACGTATGGTATGATATGAATGAATGAAGGGTGAAATGTTATTTATAGAGAGTTAGTGGTGGATTTCTGTGGGCTTTGTGATTGGGAGGTGACTGTGAATGGTTTTGTTGTTTTCATGAAAATTGTGGGTGTTTTTGGAAAGTGAAAAGTAGCAGTTTCTTATAAATGTCGGCTTTTGTGATATCTTTTATCGCTTGTATGTTGCAATAATGCATGTGCAATTCGACTTAAAATAATAAATATATGTAACTATAAGATGCCCGTCCACGTTGCGTGACAATTACTGAATAATTCTTAATCAATTAAAAAAAACTACTATAAATTTGCTATGAAAAAAAAAAAAAAAAAACAATGATAAGACCGTAATTTTGGGCTCAGGGCAAAACTATAATTTTTCAGGACTAATGAGCCAGTGTTAGGCAGCTAGAGTTATGCGCCGCCCGCGTTGCGGGGCGCTAAACCGAGTATTTCTTAGGTTAATAACATGTACGCCTTTATGTCGGTTAGTTATACATGCTACCTATAACACGATATCAAAAAAGATACATCAAGTTAACCAATCAAAGAAAAACAGTACCATAGTTATGATAAAAAAAAAATTTAACTAAAACGATGACAAGCATGTAATTTAGTAATATTTTAGCTGCGGGCGAAATCGTAATTTTTAGCTGGGGGCAAAATCGTAATTTTAAACTGGGAATCAAATCGTAATTTGGCAGGACTCTAGCTGAGGGCAAAACCATATTTTTATTTTGAACTGAGGGCAAAAGTGTATTTTTTAACTGAGGAAAAAATCGTAAATTTAAGCAAGGGACAAAAGCAAAATTTTATTTTGAATCGAGGGCGAAATCGTAATTTTACACCTGGAATAAAATTGTAATTTAGCATCACCTATAAATAACTATTATATGAAAAAAGAAAAAAAACAAAAGTCAAAGTGCCGCCAAAAGTGGCCAACCATTTCACACAACTATTCCCCGATGACGTCATATGAACTTGAGAATGTATATGTTGAGAGTTTAGTAGCATGTATAATTTAGAGGTGTTAAAAACCGGATATTTGAAGGATGTCTGATAATTCGGATATGGATATCTGAAAATTTCGGATACCTGACTTCATTATTCGAATTCGTATCTGAAATCTTGTATATTCGAAATCGGATATTTCGGATTTTTAATTTTTATTTTTAAATGTATTCAAATTGGATATTTCGGATTTTCGGATATCCGAATATAAATTTTCGGATATTTCAAATATTTTCGGATATTTCGAATATCCAATAAAAATTAAAAAAAATTAATAAAGTTTTGGATATTTCAGATATCAGAAATATCCGAAATTTCTTAAAATCACAATCTGAATCCAAAATATTAGGATATCCGAATTTTTGAATAGTTCGAATTCAAATATTAGATAGTTTGGATCAGATTTTCGGATTCGGATACTTTTGAACACCCCTTGTATGTATGTGAGTTTTGATTCATATAGATACGAGGCTAATTTTGCTAAGTTACACACCTTTTAAACTCTAACTTCACAAATAATATATTGATGAGTTGAGGTTAAACTATAGTTTAAGTTAAATGAATCAAACTTAAACGTAATTGGGTCCATGAGGTGGTGGTGGAGTGGTTAGGGAGAAACTTAGTGTTGTAAGGGACCCAGGTTCAATTTCTGCCATCTCCATCATTTTCTGCGGCACCTGGTGATGATGGGAGACTAGGCGAATATGTGGAGATCGCTAGTTCGATCATTGAATTGAGCGGGTTTTACCTCACCACACTGTCGTGCCTTTGGGCGAGTGTTCATGGGCTTCAGCCCTAGGTGAGGGTTTTCCCCGGTTCGGAGGCGAGTATATCCTGATGTGGTGAATTTCGTCAGTATCCCATTTGAATGATTCGTTGGCCATTAAAAAAAGCATTATTGGATTGGAACTTGTTCAACTCATTTCCAATTTTCCATTTCAAAATTCAGTCGAGAGGGTAAGGCGTTAAGTGGCTTAATATTAGAATCAAGTAATTTGGCCTTGTTTCTTTAACGGCAAATATATATATTTTTTTTATGTAAACTAGATTACTAGTATTGACAAACATACATATTTTAGGGAAGTTAGGTGGGCGACTACATATGGTCCATTTCTAAGAGGAGAACAGAATCTATTGTTCTCCTCTTAGAAATGGAGTCTCCCCCTTGTCGAGCTCAAGGACAAGGGCTTTGTCGTAGGGCAAGCGGTGCTCAAGGCAGAGGCGAGCAAAGTGGCAAAACATGAGAAAGCCTGCCTGGAAAATCAATATGTGTTTGTCCCGTTTGCGTTTGATACCTTTGGTGGTCTCGCTCCTGACGCTGTGCGACTTTTGAATCGGGTTCAAAAAGTCGTTAATAGTAATTCTTCGTCGCTATAGGTTTCAAACTTTGTATTTAGTAGAATTGGTTTTTCTATTCAAAAGGGGGTGGCAGCGCAACTTGTTGCCCGACTACCTGCCATTGCTTTGTAATTGCCCTTTGTCGTGTGGAATGATAATATTTTGTTAAAAAAAAGTTATTAGGAATATATATATATATATATATATATATAGGACAAAGATCCGTTAGGAACCACCCTTTATTGCGAGAACCGCGAGAACCAGTGTGAACGCAAACAGTAATACCTAAAAAAATCTAAAAAACACCCAAAATTTTTTTTTTATTTTTTTACTATTTTTTATATAAAAATCGCTACTTTTAGTATCCAAAAAAAAAAAAATTTTTAAAAAATTTTTTTTTTTAAAAAAAAAAAAAAAATTTTTTTAAAAAAAAATTTTGTTTTTGGCTACTAAAACTAGCGATTTGAACATAAAAAATAGTAAAAAAATAAAAAAAAAATTTTAGATTTTTTTTTGATTTTTTTAGATTTTTTAGGTTTTTTGGGGGTTTAGTTTTTAGCATTTTAGCTTGGGGGTGGGGGGGGGGGGGGTTTAGGTTTTTGGGGGGTGGGGGAGGGGGGTTTAGGTTTTTGGGGGGGGGGGGTTGGGGGGTTAGGTTTTTTTTAGGTTTTTTGAGGGTTTTAGTTTTTAGCATTTAGCTTGGGGGGTGGGGGGGGGGGGTTAGGTTTTTTTTGTGGGGGGAGGGGGGGTGTGGGGGTTTAGGTTTTTGGGGGGTGGGGGATGGGGGTTAGGTTTTTTTTAGGGTTTTTTTAGCTATTTTAGGTTGTGTTCACATTGGTTCTCGCGGTTCTCGCAATAAAGGTGGTTCTCGCATGAACCTTACCCTATATATATATATATATATATATATATATATATATATATATATATATATATATATATATTTATATATATATATATAGGTAGAGGATCATGTACAAAGTGGAACTTTTGTGAGAAGTATGAGAAATAATTTGGGAATGACAAGTGTCCTTTATCCTAAGTAATTCAAAAGGGTATATTAGTAATTTGACATTCTTATCATTTAATTGATTTCCAAGATAACTGCCAAAAAAAAAAAAAAAAAAAACTGGCGATGAGTTTTTATAGGGATTGATTCGAATTTTGAATTTTTATGCAAGATCCAATAAGATTATCATCTACGCATCATTCTTCATCAATTATAAATACATGTAATCGCCAGATACCTTCCCCAGATACAATACAGTTGTTTACTTTCTGCGCGCTTCTTCGATTTTGGTGTTTTATAGCATTTACAGATGTATAATGTTTTATCCTCAATCAATAGTGTTATATTCTGTACAGACATCTTAATTTCCTTTCACAGTGTTTTATCCCCAATCAACAGTGTTATATTTTGTACAGACATCTTAATTTTCTGGTTCATAGTGTTTTATTCACAATCAATAGTGTTATATTCTGTACAAACATCTTAATTTTCTGGTTTATAGTGTTTTATCTCCAATCAATAGTGTTATATTCTGTACAGACATCTTGATTTTTCTGGTTCATATTGTTATATCTTCATATAGTGTTTTATCAAGGGTTCATAGTGTTATATATTCATATAGTGTAGGATACGGTTACCATTTTTGATTGGGGAAAGTCGCTGATTTTTAGGAGAATAATGGGGGTTTTGGTTGTGTAGGATACGATTACCATATTTGAAACATTTGAAAAGACACTATTGCCCTTCAATTTTACATAAGACCCTTCTAATTAAAACACAATTTACATTTTATACCATATTGATCTCAACCATTAGATCAAATATCCAATGGTTTAAAACACTTCTTACCCTTCTCAAATTTTAAACACTTTTTACCATATCCCTACCCTATATATATATATATATATATAGGGGGCCGCTAGAATGAGAACCACCTCGAGTTGTAAGAACCGCGAGAACTACTTGATTCGGGGCGAGGTGGACCAATTTTTTTTTTTTCAAAAACGTAGATGCATGTATTATAAACACATTCGTAAAAAAAATTAAAAAAAATGCCGTGCGTGTAGTTTTTTACACCACAAGTTTGTGGTTTACGAGTTCCGTAAATTTACGGAACTCGTAAACCACAAACTTGTGGTGTAAAAAACTACACGCACGGCATTTTTTTTAATTTTTTTTACGAATGTGTTTATAATACATGCATCTACGTTTTTGAAAAAAAAATTTTGGTCCACCTCGCCCCGTACGGTGTGGTTCTCGCGGTTCTTACAACTCGAGGTGGTTCACATTCTAGCGGTTCCCCTATATATATATATATATATATATATATATATATATATATATATATATATATATATATATATAGGGTAATCCTTGATTTAAGGATTTGGAGAGAGAAAATCCTGGATTTAAGGACTTATAACCGTCCATAAAAATAACACCATTCAGAGTATGTTCATACATGGTGTTTTAAAATATAACACCATTCAGAAAATATAACACCATTCAGCACAAAAATAACACCATTCAGCACAAAAATAACACCATTCAGCAGTAAATAAAAAAACACCATTCAGTACAAGAATATAACACCATTCAGCAGTAAAAAAAAACACTATTCAGTACAAAAATAACACAATTCAGTACAAAAATAACACCATTTAGTAAAAAATAACACCATTCAGTACAAGAATATAACACCATTCAGTAAAAAATAACACCATTCAGTACAAGAATAACACCATTCAGTACAAGAATATAACACCATTCAATACAAAATAACACAATTCGATACAAAAAATAACACCATTCGGTACAAAAAAACACCATTCACATACACACGGTAAACATATGTTGTAATGGAACCCATACATCGTGTCGTCGTGGAAATCGAAAGACAACCCATCCTACGTTGAATCGCCGAGACATAAAACGCATTAACAACTCACCTATATCTCTCTGATCCGAAACAAACCGATCGAAAACGAGATGCTCGCCGGTTCCTTCCTTGCACAGCATCAACGATTCTGATAGTTAGTGACGATTGTTTCCTTGCTCGCCGGTTCCTTCCTTGCACAGCGATTCTGACAGCGTCAACGAGCACAGCGTCAACGATTCTGACAGCGTCAACGAGCACAGCGTCAAAAACGAGATGCTCGCCGGTTCCTTCCTTGCACAGCGTCAACGATTCTGACAGGCTAGTGCAGCGGCAATCTCCATGATGAAAACGAAAAGTGGAATTTGTGGAGAGAGAGAGATATTGTAGGGATTTTGATTGACAGTTTCTATTTTTGAATGTGTATAAAGACTTTATTGCCCCTAGAATTTACAATTCAGTCCAAAAAATAAACCAAATTTTACAATTTGGTCCCTATTAATCTCAACCATTAGATCAAAGATCTAATGGTGTAGATTCTTTCTTACCCTTCTCACAGTTTTAGTCTTTTTTACAGGATCCTAACTCTATATATATATATATATATATATTGTTCCTCGTGTATGTATTGTAGGTCGACTAATAGTGAAGGCATTCATACAACTAAACAATAGAACAAATACGCTAACTAAACCAATTAGCCATTAAACATTTAAACCCATTGAAGCATTAAAATTTAAACCCATTCATTTCAAAACATAAAAACTGAAAGCTAAAAAATAAAGGGACAGTATATTAGCGAATGGGCGATAATAGCTAGGGGCCTTTTTTTTTTTTTTTTTCTTCTTCTTTTTTCTTCTAACCCCCCATGTCCTCCGAATTCTCAATGATTTTTGTTTAGTGGTTAGTTGGTGTACATTAACAAGTGTACATGTACATGTCGATAGGCATGCCATGTTAATTTATGGATACTTGACTTAGCTTAAATTAAAAATTAGTTAGTTATGTAAAGATATCATCAGAAAAAAAAGAAAATAACAGTTATAAATACATTTATTTCTATTTATGAAGAAAACGAAAGGTCACCGAAGAAAAAGTAGATCTCCTACCGCCGCTGGGGGGGCTCGACGAAGAGGATAATCTTCGGATTAGCGTTCGAGGTCGCCGATATCCGGCTGGACCTCTCACCCTAATCTGAAATTTGAATCTTCTATTCGCCTGTTCCGGGGTGGTTGAAACACATCAACTGTAGTCGGTGGGGAACAAAGTGTTGGCGGCTCGACGAAGATAAGGACCTTGGTATAGCGTGTGAGGTCTGACTTGAGTTACATACTGGTTGTGACTCCGACGTGACCTTCCATTCTATTTCGAGTTCTTTAGATTCCATTCGCTGGCCAGGTTGTGTTTCCCGATTGGCGAGTTTTCGATATGGATAAGAGTGGAAGGGGAGACAAGGAGACACGCACTTGGAGGCCCAAAGTAAAACCCACAGAGTTCATAAACCAGGCAGAAGAAGACGAAGAATGGGAGAAGGTGAAGAAGAAGAAGGGTAAGGAAAAGATTGATGAAGAACCAAGTACCACAATATTCATTGCAAACTTACCAGAAGACATCTCTAGAAAAGAAATTTGGCTGGAATGTAGGAGGTGTGGGAACATCACAGATGTGTATCTACCATTCAAAAAGGATGTGAAAGGTAAAAGATTTGCGTTCGTTCGTTTTAATAAATTCTGAGATCTGGATAAATTGATTCAAGCACTAAATAATGTATGGATTGGGGAGAGAAAATTAAAAGCTAATGTATCTAAGTTTGAGAGAGAAGAACTCAACGATGGGAGAGGAGGAAGGAAAGAGTATGGCAGACCAGGGGGTATGACGTCAAATATGTACCGAACAAAATCACAAGGAAAACCAAATGGGTATGATGCGAGTCACAGTTTGGACATAAACACAGGAATGTATAACAACAATGAAGGTGGTGCAGGAAGATCGTATTTGGATGCAGTGAAAGGAATTAGGAGAACAGTCCAAGATGTATCAGTTGTATTACCGGATAATAGTATGAATGACATGGGTGATTGGAATAAGAGAACTTTCATGCTGGAGGCAAAATCTATGGAAATCCTTTGCAAGGCAAAAATAATACTAAGTGGAATATGCTCAGATACAATGGAGGTGAGATATGCAGGAGGCATGAATATAGTGGTCACAGTGGGGTCACAAATGGTCGCTGAAGAAGTCATGACAACATATAAACATCAGTTGGAGGAATATTTCCTACACGTGGGATTCTGGAAGGAAGATATGGCTCGGTATGAACGGCTTGCCTGGGTTAGAATATGTGGAATTCCGATAAGCCTCGGGAAGAAGGAAACGTTTAACGTTATTGGAGGCCATTTGGGCAAAGTAGTAAAAGAAGCAGAGGCTTGTATGGATGATATTAATCTCACATGTGCTCATCTTGGTGTCATAATCAAATCAGGGAAAGTGCTTAACGATGAAATTTCAGTACAGTACAAATCCTCAACATTCAAATGTTGGGTCTCCGAGGTCTCAGGCAATTGGGCACCCAAATTCGTGGAAGATGAATCGGCTTTTATTAATACTCCGGTTGAAATATATTCAGAGCTTGGTGAAAATGAAGTACCGATGCAAGAGAATGATCGGAAAATCAATAGCGATTCAGATAGCGATAATGGTGAAACTCCGGTAGACGGTAACGATGAATCGGAGAAGACGAAGGGACAAGGAAGCGAAAAGTCACATAAGGAATATAGTGAAGGTGAAGCGGCATTAAATTTTGGTGGGAACTGGCAGGAGTTATTCGCTGAACACATCGGTAATGATAGAAGGAAGGAATATTCATATCCTAGTAATAATGGTAACATTGACCTAAATGAGAACACAGGTGGGGCCGACAGAATTTTCAATTTCAATTCAGGTAATAGGAGTGGTGAAATGGGTAATGGGCCGAGAGAGGAAAATAATAATGATAGTAGGCCCAATATTAACAATTCAGTAGATATAGTAGATGGAAATGGGCTTGGGTTAGACGAGGATGACCCTTTCAACTTAAACGAAATTATATGGGGAAAGGTAAGAAGGCAGCAAAAAGGAAAAAAAGGAGATTCTTCTTTCACTTTTACTAGAAAAGATAGAATTGCCAACAAGAGAATTAGAACAGAAGAAGGTGTCACAGAAGTTGGGCGAGCTTTGGATGAAGATGTATTGGATTCTATTGATCAAAGCTTCGATTTGAATAAAGAACCAAATGATGTAGTGAATGTTGAAACAGAGGCCACGATAACAATGGGGAAAATTGTTGGTATAAGGGTTTCTAAACATCGTCAGGAAATAAGGAATGTCGTCCAGGAGGAATTGGAGACAGTTGTTGCACCATGAATTATTTGACCATAAATATAAGAGGAATTAGGGGTATGGAGAAACCTAATTGGATATACAAGTTAGTTAAAGAAAATAAAATATCATTCCTATGTATACAAGAGACACAAGTATCAAGTTGGATGAAGTGACTATCGGAAGATATTGGGGAAAAGCAGATATGGAATGTGAAACAGTGGATGCTAGGGGTAGATCAGGGGGATTGGTATCGATTTGGGATCCTGGTGTTTTCACTAGACAAAATGTGGTTAAACATGAGTCTTTCTTATTAGTAAGTGGAATACTAGCAGGTAGCAATATTATGATAAATGTAGTTAATGTGTACGCCCCATGTGATGTGGTTAGAAGAAGAGTTCTCTGGGAAGAATTGAAGGCGATTAAAGAAAGCAACATCGATGGCCTGTGGATATTGGCCGGAGATTTCAATGAAGTCAGATTTGAGGAAGAAAGAATGATATCAAAGTTCGATAGTCAAGGTGCGATAATTTTCAATAACTTTATAACAGATACTGGACTAGTAGAATATCAAATGGGTGGATACAAGTATACTTATATGTCGGAGGATGGGAAGAACCTTAGCAAGATTGATCGAGTACTTGTATGTGATTCCTTTATGGAGAAATGGTCAGGAGCGAGATTGGAGGCCTTAGGGCGATACTTGTCGGACCACTGCCCTATAATACTTACTTGTGAAAAGGCAGACTTTGGACCAATACCTTTCAGATTCTTTAACAGCTGGTTGGAAGACGAAGGAATTGACGGCGTGGTGAAAAAAGTTTTGGAGGCACAAGACAATGGAGGTAACAGTATGAAGAACCTGGCAACTATTCTCAAAAATCTGAAACTTGATATAAAAGATTGGAGAAGGAGTATAAAAGATCGAGAGGAACATGATGTTAAGGAGGCGGAAAAGGAAGTAGTACAAATCGAAAAGATAGCGAAAATAAGGGATTTAACGGCTCAAGAGAAGGAGCGTAGAGTAACCGGGAGATGGAAGATAAAAAACTATAAGAGAAAGAGGCTGAATGATTTAAAACAGAAGGCAAAATTAAGATGGGTTAAGCTGGGAGATGAGAATTCAAAAATTTTCCATAGAATAATAAATTGCCGGAAAGCTAAAAACCGAATTAATGTTATTAGAGTTGTTGGTGTAGCAGTGACGGATCCAAAGGTAATAAAAGAAGAAATAAAAAAGAAGTTCGCGATACGTTTCACGGAACCTTTAAAACACAGACCTTCAGTTGATGGGAGAGGTTTCAAGCACATCTCACGAGAACAATCCAGCATATTGACATCGGAGTTTTCAAAAGAAGAAATAAAAGAGGCGATATGGGCGTGTGGAAGTGATAGAGCACCGGGCCCGGACGGGTTCTCGTTCAAATTCATTAAGAGGTACTGGGATCAACTTGAATGCAATTTTGTAGAAGTATTTAAAGATTTTCATGAGAGAGCATATATAGAAAAAGGGTGTAATTCGTCGTTTATTGCTTTAATACCCAAAGTTAAGGATCCACAGTCAGTGAATGAGTTCAGACCTATATCGTTGATTGGGGTAATATATAAGGTTATAGCAAAAATACTTGCGAACAGACTAAAGAAGGTTATACCGTCTATTATGTCATCGGTACAAACTGCGTTCGTGGAAGGTAGGTCAATCTTTGACGGGCCTATAATTACAAGCGAAATCACTTCTTGGGCTAAGAAGTGTAAGAAAGGAATGTTCTTCTTCAAAGTTGACTTCGAGAAGGCCTACGACTCGTTGAATTGGAAATTCCTCCTAGCAACCTTAAAAGCGATGAAGTTCCCTAGTCGTTGGATAAAGTGGATTGGTGCATGTTTGACGTCTTCATGGGCTTCGGTCCTTGTAAGCGGATCACCGACGACAGAATTTAAATTACAAAGAGGAATCCGACAAGGCGACCCGTTATCACCGTTTCTCTTTATAATTGCAATGGAAGCGTTAGAGGTCATCATGAAAAGGGCGGTGAAGAGAGAAGCTTTTAGAGGTATAAACTTACCTAATGAGGGTCCAAGTTTAACTTACTTATGTTATGCAGATGATGTTATTTTTATGGGGGAATGGAGTGAAATGAATGTCTTAAATCTCAATCGTATTTTAAGATGTTTTTTTCTATGCTCGGGGTTGAAGGTTAGTTTACAAAAGTCAAGTTTGTATGCTATAGGAGTGGGTGAAGAGGAGATTGATGTAGTAGCGGAAAAGCTAAAGTGCAGTAGAGGGAAACTACCGTTTAAGTTCCTAGGTTTAACTATTGGAGCTAATATGAAAAAAGTGAAGTACTGGAAACCAGTCATAGATAAATTCAATAAAAAGCTATCGGCGTGGAAGGCGAACTGTCTTTCGTTTGCAGGAAGAATGGTGCTGGCAAAAGCGGTAATGGGGGCACTACCAAACTATTATTTTTCCATGTATTCAGCACCAAAGAAGGTTATAAATACTCTTGAGGCAATTCGTAGAGATTTTATTTGGGGGAGGAAAGCCGGTAAACACAAAATACGATGGATTGCATGGGGAAGAATGATTAAAGCAAGACAATATGGCGGTTTGGGATTAGGAAATCTGAAAATAGCAAATCTCGCATTCATGATAACAAGAGGAGCTGTAAATTTATACCTACTAACAATAATTTTGCAGGGGTTTGGAAGGACATATCGGCTGCAGGTAAAGAGTTGGAGGAGTGGGTGTCTCGGTCGAGAACGAATTAATTCCGGAGATAGGCAACGGGAAGACAGTAAGATTTTGGCTGGACAGATGGAGCGGAGACAGGAACCTCAAGGAAACGTACCTGGCAATATTCAAGATCGCTTCAAATAAAAAGCATTGGTTGCGGAGAATGGTACAATACTACAAAATGAAATCCAGTGGTTCATTACGTGTGACCGACCACCGAATACAGAGGAAGAATGGGCTCAGTGGTCCAAATTGATGCAACAGATCAATGATATAAAAGTTAGGAAGGGTGAAGATAAGTGGGTATGGAAATCGGACAGCAGTGGGTCGTTTTCGGTCGCTATAATTCGGAACCATTTAAGTAAAATACAAGCTAACGTTGACACCGACGAATGGAAGTTCTGGAATAGTTGGTCTCCGCCAAAAGTAAATTATTTCATATGGAGAGCAGTGTTAAAAAAGTAAAAAAGATACTGGTGAAGTAGGAATTGGCGAGGAGATATATTCCGTTAAGTAGCGTATTGTGTGCAAGATGTGGGCTTCAAGAGGAGTCTGTGGATCATCTTATTTGTGAATGCAGCAGATCACAAACAATATGGAAAGGTATCTTTATTTGGTTGAAAATTCCATATATGGACAGGGATTTCGGTCATGCAAAGAAGTGCTGGAGTTTGGCTATAATTTAAAAGGATCAAGTGAATGGAAGAAGGTCATCAATGTAACATTCCAAGCGACCATTTGGAACATATGGAAATCTCGTAATGATAAAGAATTTGAAGATTATTTACGGATGGACAAGGAGATAATAGAGATAATAAAGAAGGATAGTTTCATTTGGTTAAAAACAAGGTCGAAAATGCAAAATATGGTGTGGGATCGATGGGCGGATTTTAATATTAGAGATATAGTAAGCTAGGCGTAATGTAAAGGGCGTGTTATTTTTCTTTTCTTGTAATGTACTGTTGTTGGGTTTTTACAGCATATGCTGGTCCTGTTCTATCTATCATAGAATTTTACCATTCAAAAAAAAAAAAAAAACAGTTATAAATTAAACCGAACAAAGACACATATTATAAATTAAACCGAACAAGACACATATAATTGCTATAAGATAACACTGATAAAGAAGTGACAAGTATTCCATAAAATAAAATGAACGGTTGAATTGAAAGAGTAAACAATCGGCAAGTAGGCTAGGGAAACAAACGGCAGAGAGAACGTCGTCCCACGGTTTTGGATTTTATCAACAACCTGAAACCCATAAACTGATTTAGACCCAACCTATATTTTAGGAGGATACTACGTGTATGATAGATATGTTGCAATTTGATTTTCATTTTGTATTTTTTTGGCTTATTTATTGTTCGAATATTCTTTGTTACAAACAAATATATGTTTAAGCTTTCATGCTGGTTAAATACAAAATGCTAAAACAAAAATGACCAAAAGGTTTAGTAATTGAGCCGTATCGACATTAACTTCATCGAAATCAAGCTTGGCTCATTTAAGTTAAAGAGCTTAGGTATGTTTTATGTATGAAGTTAAGGCTAGACTAATGAGTAAGTTTTCAAATGTAGCAATTAGATATATACTTGTTTATAGGGTTGTAAACGAACCGAACGGTTCGTTCATTAAGGAATAAGCATGTTCATAAATTGTTCACGAATGCTTACCGAACAAGTTTTTTTTGTTCGTTTTTGTTTATTAAAGAAATAAATGTGTTCACAAACACTTACCAAATGCAAACGAACTAAAACAAATTCTCATGAACATAAATGAACACAAACAATGTTTATGAACACAAATGAATACAAACGAACATATATTCACATTAGAATAAAATCTACATTTTTCATCACAATGATTACGAAGAATCTACCAAAAAATAAATAAGCACTTAACATGAAGAATCTACCAAAAAATAAATAAGCACTTAACATAATTATCCAAACACAATTGACGTAGTTACCAAAAACATGATAGATGTTTGTCAAGCTTTAAGACAAATTGAAGTTGAAATAGTCAAATTAGAGATGTTGGTATAACTAAGGTTTCAAATTTTTAAAAACTAAATAAAATTCAACAAATAAAAACCTATAAATGAACTGAACGAACACAACTTATGCTCGTGTTTGTTCGTTTAACTTAACGAATAAAATTTTTTGTTCGTGTTCGTTCATTTATTAAACGAATGAACATGAACGAACTTATGACCGAACGGTTCATGAACTGTTTGTACGCTCGGTTCGTTTACAACCCTAGTCGTTTCATTCATAGACTCATTAATTTAGAAATTACACTTTTCGTCCTTTATGTTTATATCAAATTTCAATGTATGTCATTTAACTTTTGAAATTACAAGGATCATCCTTTGTGTATTAAAAACATTGCATTGTATGTCCTTTACCACTAATCCGGTTAAAATTATTAGTTAAGTCTGGGCATATGCAAGACGGATGATGGTAGATTGATAATTTTACGCATTTATTTAAACATATATTTAACAAATAAGATGAAAACAATTAAAAAACTATATAAAAAATACAATATCACCTCATTCTCTCTCAATTCTCTCTCTAAAAGTTACAAACATCGGCCAAAAAAGAGTTTAGTTGAAGCACCGGCCCGAATTCAACAAACACCACCACTGAAGAACACCCAAATCAAAGACAACAACCCACTCCATCTCACATATTTCTCTCTCTCTCTCTCTCAATAAATCTAATGCTTAGTTACGTAAATATAATGTTTAGTTACGTACTATTTAGGTGTAAGAATATACTGTTAAAAGTATAAATAAAAACTTGAACGTTACATAGATCGATGAATGCTAACATAAAAAATCTAATGTTTAGTTACGTAAATATAATGTTTAGTTACGTACTATTTAGGTGTAAGAAAATAGTGTTAAAAATATAAATAAAAACTTGAACGTTACATAGATCGAAAGTGACGTCACCTTATCATCTCCCAGGTATGTATTCATTCTTATCTTTATCCTCTAGTGAATCGAATATCCGAATATCTGGTTTTTATTTTTTTATTATTATTTTTATATTTAGAACCGGATATTTCGGATAGTTTCGGATATCCGAATATAATTTTTCGGATATTTTTCGAATATTTTTGGATACTTTGGATATTCGGATATCCGAAAAAAATAAAAATTAAATTTTCGGATATCCGAGATATCCGAAAATTTTTAAAATCACTATCCGAATCCGAATTTGAAAATTCGTAGATATCCGAATTTTCGAATATTTCGGATTCGGATATCGGATAATTCGGATCAGGTTTTCGGATACAGATAGTTTTGAACATCGTAAAGGTAAAATCAAAGAAAGAGAACGAATAAGATATCTACCTAAAAATACACTAACATTTTTAGCGGGCTGGCTTCCCTCCACAGGCAAATGTAGGCGGATTCAGGTGTTAAGGAGGATTGGCTCACCCACAAAATAAGTATGTATATGTATAGTTTTTTTCTTATATACAAATGTCCGAGACATATATTTTTGAAGAGTAAATTACAAAAATCGTCATTTATGTATGTCACTTATTGCAAATAGTGTCCTTTATCTTCAATAATTATAGAAAATGTACTCGATGTTTGCAAACCCTTGCAAGTTATGTCCTTTAGCCCTAACTCAGTTAATTTTTTGTGGTTAAATCTGACCAAATGGACCCCACATGAGGGTATTTTAAACGGGTCGTGTTAGTTGACCTAAACCTGTTTTTTTTCATGTCGGGTTCGGGTCGTGTCAAGAATTGTCGTCCCTAGTTTTCTCTAACCCATTTTAACCCGACTTGTTTTAGCATGCATTCTTTTAACCCAACTAATATGTGCCCTGTCAACAAAAAAGTTTCTAAATTCACCGTTGTAATTAGTCCATCCCTTATAGGTCACTTGTCTTGTTTCAACCACTAGCTTTTCTTTATGTTCCGGAGTTTTATTTAACAGGGAAGATGAAGGAAAATTTTCTCTCCTAATCTCTTCAATTTGAGAGGATGAATATATGGTCATATTTTCTTCCCTTTTCCCTCCTTTTCCCTCCCCTTCCCCCCTGTTAAATGAGACTCGGGAACATCGTTAATCATATTTTCATCTCTTTTCCCTCCCCTCCCCCTGTTAAATGAGACTCGGGAACAGAGTTTAAAAGTTTAAGTTAGATTATATGTTGTTTTAATTTACTATTACAAGAAAATCAAGATCAATTCGAGATCTCAAAATCATATAGTATAGTCGATCGAAATCCACGCAACAACACAAATTCTATGCAAGGCTGGCACGTTGTTGACCAAAATCATAGTTTTTAAAGGGGAAAATTACCAAAATGTCTGTTGACCAAGTGCATTTGCAAAATTGTCACCTTCCTGCGTCTTTGGAAGGTCCTCACAGCCTCGGAAGCGTCCATCTATCATGTTGTTGCGTCCATTTCCTTTAAGCTGACACGTGTCCCACACGTGTCCGACAATGTTCAAGCGTCGGTGGCCGATGCATCATAACCAGAAAGTTTCTTGATGCGTCCGGCTTTGAGTTTTGCTGACGCATCATCTCTTCCAAAAAGTTTTGGCTCCCAGACGCTTCGAACGGCTTGCCGACGCTTCCTCTGATGGCTTCCTCGACGCTTCCAATGGCTTGGCCGACTCTTTCAGTTTGTTTGGCTCGGCTGATTTCTCTAATATATATTTTTTTTGTTTTTTTATTCTATTAAACATAAATTTTTCCAATTTAAAAATATTAAAACCTAAAGATATTAGTTAAATATAAGTTTTTAAATTTTCAGCCTATATATACTGGCCCACGTTATCCATTAGTGTGTATGAGCATGATGGCAACCAGGAGGCGTTCCAGTAACATACCGGAATTAGTAGAAAACACTATCTGGGTCAATGATAAGCAACAACATGAAAATTGGTCTCCAAATGTTCTTGAGTTTTATTATGAGGGTGGCTGTTCTTCCTGTTGTTCCAGCTATATTGGGAGCCAACCTCTAGATAAACACTGGTGGGGTGGCCTATTAGGTTTATGTGGAAACGGTTTTATTCAAAAAACGGTAATTGTGTAATATATTTAAGTTTTATATTAAAAGGTTAAAATATCAAAATTTTGTACACAGCATGTCGGAGCATGGAGTAACAGGCTCGTGCAGTCGAAGAAAAATGAAAATCCCGAAATTGCGACTTCATCAGTTAGTTATCGCTGGATGGTGCTCCCACCTCAATTTCTCAATCTCCTTGTAGAACAACATCATGATGCTTACGGATATGTAAATGGCTCTAGCGGAATATATCCTGCGTTGTGGGATGTCGATACGGTAAAAAAAAGGGACCTAAAAATAATAGTAATTTTTTTTCCGAAACTACAATATTAATGTTAACTTAACGTTTGTCAGGTACATAGGTATATATACCGGTGTCAGCAGACGAAGAAAATTGGATCCTTATTAAGATTGAAATGTCGTCACTAACTATTACTGTTTATTATACAAACAATTGCGATGCAATTAATTGTGGTGATTCGTTTTGCATCCACCAGAGAATATACCAAACTCTTATTGAATTCGAGTCGGCATTCCTATGGTTTCTAGAACATATAGGTTACTGGGAAAAAATTGGACTCAGCGAGGCTGACACATTAGAATATGTTGGGGATGTTGTATGGCCTACGTGTGTTCGTCACGTTCGGCGAAATTCTGGGGTTATCGTATATATATTACTACAAAATCTGGTTGAAAACCGTTCACTGAAATGCGAAGAAGGAAACATTCAAGATGCTTGTATGAGATATAGAAGATTTATGGCTGACCAACTGTATGCTGGCCGCTATGTTTAGCAAATGTTAACAAAAACAAATAATATAATTGATGCGTGTGTTAGTGTTGGGTTGGACCTGGTAGGCACGGTGGTTCGAGTCCCACTGCCATCATTTTTTTTGATGTTTTACTTTCAATTAAGTTTAACATAAAAAATTCAAAAAAAAAAGTAAAAAATTAAATTAATGAGTCAGCGGACGCTTGGGAATTTGTCAGGCGTCGGAGGCGTCTTGCGTCAGACGGACGCGTGGCAACATATTTTTTCAAATTATTTGATTTTTATACTCTGTTATAATTTTCAGTATATAAATACCCTTGGAAATCAGATGTTTTCTTTCCAAGCAACGTTATTGATGTGTGTAAAATGCAACATATAAATTACATCAAATGAGGCATAAAACTAACCCTTTTTAAGTACTAATGTTGGAAAAAGTGTGCTTTTGTCTTCCTTTTGTATTTTCAAGGTTAAAAGAGCTTAAACGAACAAAAGAAGCAAAAATGCAGCCAAATCCAACGTAAATACAAAGAAAAGGAAGAAACGTGGCATGCCCGACTCCTCAACAACATCTCCCAAAGCAAAAACAAGAAGAAAGCTGAGCATTGGGCCGTGCCCATGTCACACCCCGATTTCCATGTGTATCACCGGTGGGCCCGGTGGGGGATTACCGTGACGTAGTTGGCAACAATATAGTCAAACCACACAATTATATGAATGCACAACGGAAGCATAAAGATAAATACAATTCAACCTTTGATTGTAATATCAAATGTATTACAAATAGTCGAATGGTATCCACAGGGGATCAAAATAATAATAAAAATATTGTTCAACAGACAAGGCATCAAAGCTTGCGAGACTTCTTAAGATGCTAAGGAGCTATTGCCAGCCGATTACGTGTAGTACCTGCACTTAATCTTTTTGGGAAAATACGTCAGTTTACACTGGTAAATACATTCAACCGACACTTTTGAAAATGTTTATTAAAATTGATTTGAATGCACAAGGCACAAATTCTTTTATAACTTGGGAAAATTATTTAATATTATAATCTTGTAAACGAATTACATGTTCCTTCTTTGCGTTCAGTAGCCCGGATCTAGTCCGGGTTAAAGATCAATAGAAACACCACATTGCGTAAAACCGCGGTGGGTAAACCAACGGTTACGTCTTTTAATAATATAGACATAATACCGGGTGTACGCCTACACCCGAGTGTCGAGGTCGTGGCCATTTCGTAAAATGATGCCTAGGATATCCGGGACATGGTCATTAACCCCCCAAAGGCTTTTAAGTAACAAGACTGTTTAAATGAGCCGATCAAATTATTCAATTAACCACCTAAATGGTGGAATATTTGATGCTCAATCAAGCGGTATTAATATACCGTAACCCAAGCCCGTATAACGAAAAATAAGTTAAAAGTATTTACCTTTGCAAGTATTGTCCTTAATTGATTAAATCACAGATATCTTTTACTGGGGCTCCTACTCTGGAACGAAGGTTTTAAAATAACCTATTAGAATCCTAACGGGTCTTTATATTAGCCGTAGCCTAGACCGGTCAGTTTCAAGGGATAGATACGGTTTTAATCGCGTGAAAGGCGAAAACCGAGAATGGAATGCGATTCTGACCCAACAAGTTCGAAGACTTATTTTATATGGGTTTAATATTCACACTCTGGAATTTGGGGTCAAAATAATATGGTTTGACCCGTATCGGCTAATTTTATGTAAACTAGTTACATAAGCCGAACCGTGCGCGCAAAAGGCGCAACGGGTAACCGTAAGAGTCCTACACTTATTTCCTAAGTCAATATGCCTTAAAGAGGTTGTGATATCAGTAGGATACCTTCCGTGATGCCCGTAACGAGTTTAAGTTCATTTTATGCCCCGTAGGGGTATTTCGGTCTTTTTAAAGATTATAAAAGAGATTTCTGAGTTCTACAGGAAATCTGAGTTTCCCGATCAGTTTATAAAGTTCAAAATACTTTATTTATTATTTAAAATCAGTAGCAACTGGAATCGGGTCAAAAGACCTTGTAGAACTCAAGTTTTGGCCGAAAAGGGCATATTCGGTATTTACCGAACCGTTGCCATAACCGCAGGTTATGAGCAGGTTAAAATTTATTAAAAATCTTTAAAAATCCCAAAATATTATTTTACAGCAGTGAGTAAAAGGTTTGGTGTCGAAATCTTGGTTTAGGTAGGCGTTATGCTAATCGCGCCGTTTATTACAAAAGTTTACTTTAATTGCGCTAGTTAGCATAACTCCCATTCTAGACCTCGGATTGGCGTGAAACTTTAGGGACATGCTTAGAATTTAATAAGCAAGGTTATGGTCCCTTCACGTGTCCGAAATACTCGTTTTATTTTGAAAAGGGCGTTATGGTCAACTTTTAAGCAATTAACGGAAATGCGTAAAAGACTCGGACAAACAACGAACCGGTCACAGAGGGTGATACCATCACGTGACCTGGTCCTAAGAGAGTCCTAAGGCATATCTACATTGCACTAAAACGGGTCAGAACTGAAGTCAAAGCAAAAGTCAAACTTTTGCGACATTCGGCTCCGAACCGGGTCAATATATCAAATGGCCGAATCAAACGAGCTTAATCAAGTTTATATACTTAATATCATGTTTTATAAGTGTTCAAACAGGTTTCATATCATCTATATTACAGATTATGCAAGAATCACAAAAATGGCTTTCTGTTGACTTTTTAAGTATACGTTTGACTCGACATTTGAACTAGTTAGAGTGGTGATCAGGGGGAACCCTTTTAGGGGTTTATTACCCATACAAATACCAACTTATAACTACTTTTGATTCGAGATATGACTGAGCCATTAAAGACTTATCTCGAAGTCAAACCGTAGTTACGACGGCTTGATTTATAGCTATTTAACTAAGTAAAACTAAACCACAAAGGATTTAAACAACTTACAGAAGCTTGAGCACGATTTAGGATGATAGAATAAAGCTTGGAAGCTCCAGAGGTGATCAAGAGAATGTGTTTTGAGGTGTGGTGAACTTATGCACACAATAGGCCTATTTATAGTGCAAAACTTGGCATGGGATCATCACAACTCAGCCTACCAAGCATCATGGATGTTCAGCAGGTGGCCCTGAGTGCTAGGAGGCAAGTAGAGGGCACCCATGCCTCATTTATCGCACATTTGGTCGTTCACTAGCTCAAAAAGCAAGTTAGTCCAAACTTTCTGCATCTGGGCGGTTCACGCGGCCCGCATGAAAGGATCATGTAACTTGTTCGCGGGTCGCCTGGGATTATAAGACAGAACGCGTATATGCAGAAGGCTCGCGGCCCGCATCAACTTAACCATATCTTTTACGCGGCCCGCGTTAGGTTAAATTTTCAAGATTTCTAAATCTTTTATAATCATTGCCAAAATCTTTGTAATTAATAACGAAATCTTTGGTAATTAATAACCTGACCTTTCGGGTTTGAAGGGGTAACTTTGCGATTTGGCCCTCGATTATTTACAACTAAGGGCCTCGTGTTGTTTACCCGCATTGTTAAGTCCCCTGTCAGTTTGTTAATTATCTGGAAAGCCTTAACTTTCATTGTTGACGCTTTTAACCCCTCTCATACGGATTTGATCATAACTTTCTCGTTTTAAAACGGAACTTCGCGGAATTTATATAGTACATTCTAGTGAGCGTATTTTACTGTTACAAAGCCTCGGGTACGTCAAAGGGTCACTCAGAGGTATAATTAAACATGTTGACACAGTTAACTCCTGTAGCTTGTAATCTCTCACTTTCTTCCGCGTTTTGCTTCCGTACGATCCATGATTTATTCTTTTGAAGGTACGAGCATCGTTTAGGGTTACTATACAGTATACTCACCCTTTTTTGACATTTCTAACCCTCGAATTTACATACTTTCAAGGTTTGTCAACTTTAGTCCTTTATTTAATATTAAATGCCACGTGTAAACTCAAGACACGTGTCAATACATTATTGGACACAAAATTTCGAGGTGTTACAGCCCAGCTGAGCATGGGGCTGTGCCCAGCTGAACACGGGGCGTGTCCAGCTCAACACGGGGCGTGTCCAGCTCAACACGGGGCGTGCCCAGCGAACACGGGGTCATGGTTAGCCTTGGCACAAAAGACAAACCTGTAGAAGCTTCCATCGCCCACCACGGGGCCGTGCTCAGCGGACACGGGGCCGTGTTCCAACTGTTGCAGGCGCATTTATTGTAATTGCGAATTACAATTAATGAAGAGAGAGAGTGTCAGACGGACACGGGGCCGTGCCCTGGCTTCTGTTCAGCTTATAAATAGGAGTGCTTGGAGCCATTTCAACTCATCCCTTGGCACACCACCTCTCTCACACTTCACCCACCACCCACCACCATCACAACACCATCATCCACCACCATCATCCATTGTCCATCATAGAGTGTGTGAGTCGTCTCGGGATCCAAGATTGATCGTAAGAGTTCTTGACAATCAAAGACCATGTTTGCCTAAGTCTCTTACATCACTTGGTGAAGACAAGTGTCTAGTGTAATACTTTTTATTTTTAATCTTTTGTACTTTTTATTTGGTTTTGTATTAATGACTTTAATAACTAGTTTTTTATGTTGAAGGTGATTCTTCCTTATCGTTTGTCCGTGGTGTCTTAACATTATTTTACTGTCTATATAAAATAAAAGATTTTCACCATTCATATCTCCACGGTCTATATGGAGGTATGTTGGCTACCTGGTCGGGGGTTAAGGGAAACGGTTTGGTAAGAGTCTTGCCCTTGTTCAGCGTTTAGAGGTCCTGCAAGGGACCTGGGTCAAATTTAGTAGGATCTCCTTCAATACCCAAAGGTATTTGATGGCGGGGATCCAAACTCTTTGACCCCCTCATAAGTTAAACTAATATTAATATAATAACGCGGCTATTTAGGACTGTATCCCTGCTGACTCAGACTACTTAGTCGAGGGTAACGTCACCTCCAAAAGAGGGGCCTACCATAATTTGCATTAATAACTTAATTCATTATCTTTCAATAATCCGACCCTTTAGGATTGTATCCTTGCTGACTCAAACTACTGGGTTGAGGGTAACGTCACCTTCAAAAGAAGGCCTACTACAATAACTAAGATAATCTCTTAAACAAGTGCAAAAGTGCGAAAATAATCAAAGGTTACACTATACACGAGTCGGATCCAAGTGATTCATCTTGTCTATCTGTTTTTATTTTTATTTTTATTTTTCAGCATTTAGTTAGTTTTATTTTCTTAGTTTTAAAATCTTTTCTAACATTTTGATTTGATTAGACGTTGAGGATAAACCGGTACTAAAAGCTCTTGTGTCCTTGGACGACCTCGGTATCTTACCAACACTATACTACGTCCACGCTGGGTGCACTTGCCCATATGTGTGTGTAGTGTTAGTAAATATCGTGTTTTATAAATTTAAAACTTGGCTAAAAAGTGTAAAAAGGGCTTAAAATATATACCTAAAACATATACACACTAGCACGCATCGAGTTTTTGGCGCCGTTGCCGGGGACACAAGGATTTTAAGAAAGCTTAAAATCGACGGCCTAATCAGTTTTTCAAAACCCTTTTAAAACGCGCGCACATTTTTCTGCATTTTAGTTTAAGTTTGCATTTACAGTAGCCTGAACACGGGGCCGTGTTCACTGAACACGGGGCCGTGCTGCACATTTTTAATTAGATACCCAGATACAGAGTCTGAACACGGGGTCGCGCTAACCGAACACGGCCCCCCATGCTCAACGAGACCAGTAACTTTAATTAAAACGCCTAGTGATGTGTGTAAAATGCAACATATAAATTACATCAAATAAGGCATAAAACTAACCCTTTTTAAGTACTAATGTTGGAAAAAGAGTGTTTTTGTCTTCCTTTTGTATTTTCAGGATGAAATGAGCTCAAATTCACAAAAGAAGCAAAAAGACAGCTAATTCTAACATAAATACAAGAAAAGGAATAAAAGTAGACTACCCGAACCTTCAACGGCATCCTCCCAAGCAAAGAAGAGAAAACAGAAGCCTGAACACGCCCCGTGCTCAGCCAGCACGGGGCCGTGTCCAAGAAGCAGCAGAAAAGACAAACCTGTAGAAGCTTCTATTGCCCACCACGGGGCCGTGTCCAGTGAGCACGGGGGCGTGGCGAAAGTACAGCAGGCGCATTAATTGTAATTGCGAATTACAATTAATGAAGAGAGAGAGTGTCAGACGGGCACGGGGGCGTGTCCAGCGGACACGGGGCCGTGCCCAGCCTTCTGTTCAGCCTATAAATAGGAGTGCTTGGTTTCATTCCAATCCATCCCTTGGCACACCACCTCTCTCACACTTCATCCACCACCTACCACCACCATAACACCATCATCCACCACCATCATCCATTGTCCATCGTAGAGTGTGTGAGTCGTCTCGGGATCCAAGATTGATAGTAAGAGTTCTTGACAATCAAGGCCATGTTTGCCTAAGTCTCTTACATCACTTGGTGAAGACAAGTGTTTAGTATAATACTTTTTATTTTTAATCTTTTGCACTTTTTATTTGGTTTTGTATTAATGACTTTAATAACTAGTTGCTTATGTTGAAGGTGATCTTTCCTTATCGTTTGTCCGTGGTGTCTTCGCATTATTTTACTGTCTATATAAAATAAAAGATTTTCACCATTCATATCTCCACGGTCTATATGGAGGTATGTTGGCTACCTGGTCGGGGGTTAAGGGAACGGTTTGGTAAGGGTCTTGCCCTTGTTCAGCGTTTAGAGGTCCTGCAAGGGACCTGGGTCAAATTTAGTAGGATCTCCTTCAATGCCCATAGGTATTGGATGGCGGGGATCCAAACTCTTTGACCCCCTCATAAGTTAACTACTATTAATACTATAACCCGGCTATTTAGGACTGTATCCCTGCTGACTCAGACTACTTAGCCGAGGGTAACGTCACCGCCAAAAGCGGGGCCTACCACAATTTGCATTAATAACTTAATTCATTATCTTCCAATAATCCAACCCTTTAGGATTGTATCCTTGCTGACTCAAACTACTGGGTTGAGGGTAACGTCGCATTCAAAAGAGGGGCCTACTACAATAACTAAGATAATCTCTTAAACAAGTGCAAAAGTGCAAAAATAATCAAAGGTTATACTAATACACGAGTCGGATCCAAGTGATTCATCTTGTCTATCTGTTTTTATTTTATTTTTATTTTTCAGCATTTAGTTAGTTTTTATATTCTTAGTTTAAAAACATTTTTCTAACTTTTTGATTTGATTAGACGTTGAGGATAAACCGGTACTAAAAGCTCTTGTGTCCTTGGACGACCTCGGTATCTTACCAACACTATACTACGTCCACGATGGGTGCACTTGCCCATATGTGTGTTTAGTGTTAGTAAATATCATGTTTTATAAATTTAAAACTTGGCTAAAGGTGTAAAAAAGGGCTTAATAATATATCTAAATTATATACACACTACACACGCATCAAGTTTTTGGCGCCGTTGCCGGGGACACAAGGATTTTAAGAAAGTTAGGAATCAACGGCCTAATCATACTTTTATTTTTCTTTTTAATTTTTTAGGATTTTCTTAGTTTTTCAGCTTCTGCAGAGCTCAGCACGGGTCGTGCCCGCTGAACACGCCCCCGTGCTCAATCATTGGAACTGGAAATCTTGTTTTAAGTCAGACAGTAAGCTGAACACGGGGCTGTGCTCACTCAACACGCCCCCGTGCCCAAGATTCTCTTACTGAAAACAGAACCGTTAGATCCCGGCGGTTGGTAATTTCTGACACAAACATGAGTAATAGTAATTCTTTTTACTTTAGGCACTCTTATGGTATGTGGTGTCAATTATGTGGAGGCGAACATGAAGAATTAAAATGTTATTTTCTAAATTACAGGCCCCACTATATAGACCCACCAATTCCTTATAACCTTAAGAGGGGCGAAAGTAAAGATAAGCACTATCTCTCCCTCGAATGCGCCCAACCAGATATTCTAGGGGAAATGCTCCTTGACGAGTTATTTCAACTAGAAGAACTAATTCTAAATTGGTCAAAAGAACTTAGGAAGGATTTTATTGATCCGCCCCAAGACGATGACCATGAGAAAATGTTGGAACCGCATTCCAACAACCTCGTTGCTCCCGAAAATACCTTCATACCTAGAAAAGACTTGGACGATAGTCGTCCCTGTGCCGATTGTGCCGTGAAGGACTCTCCATCGACTTCGTTCGGTGCATACATAGACCTGAGCGATTCAGCATACACCTTCTTTAACGAGAGCCCGGAAAAGGGTTGGACTTGTCCACCTAGAATAAGGTATCTTAGGCACTTTGGGGTTGTCCCATCCAGTAAGGAACCACCCGATATGAATAAGATCCTTAGGAACAACAAAAACCTATAAGGCAGTCTCCAGACACGGGGTCGTGTCCGGCCAACACGCCCCCGTGCTCACCCAAAAGATTTTCTGCTGATTTTGTCAGAATACGGACAAAATGTGTCAGGATTTTCTCTGCACACGGGGCCGTGTCCAGCAGACACGGGGCCGTGTCCAGCGTGCTGTCGTTTTCTTTAAATGCAGCCTGATTCCTGCTCATTTTTGACCACTTCACTAGACAGAGATTCCTGGGATCTTCACATAATACCATCCTAGGTAAGTGCTAAAAGAAGGTTCCAAAGGACCATCTTGTCCCTTCCACTTTTGTTCATTTCCCCTTCTTTCAAAAATTTTTCAACATCTCCTCCATGGAAGCTTGGAAACTCCATGATTCCAACCTTCTATGTGGAGTTTGTAAGATTATTTGCTACGGATTCTTGTTTGAATTTAGTTGTATAACTTTGTTTTAAATTATCTAAGCTTAAACCACAGTTAAAAACTATGAAAATAATTTAAAACCCCAAGAATCCTTAGCCAAAAATCCTGCAGACAACTGAACACGGGGCCGTGCTCAGCGAGCACGGGGCCGTGTTCGAGGTACTGTTTCGCAAAAATTTAGCTATCTTCGGTTTCTTTCACAGAAAATGGCCAGCAGAACAAGTGGATCATCTTCAAGGGGTAACCGAAATGGGAGAAGGTCGTCGACAGCAGAAGACTCCCTAGTAAACTACGTTTACGCCTTAAGGGAGGCCATAGACGAAATGACGGGAGTAGAAGAAGCGTTAGTGGACCGTATTAACCATCTGACGGTGGGGTTGGAGGGCTGTCTTCGAGAAGTGAACCTCTTGCACCAGAGGTTAAACCTTCTCGCTTCCCCGCCTTTGGTTCCCATAATAACCCAAAGAGCGTGGAATGTAGTACCCGAGGTCGTCATTCCGGCCGAATGGTATGCCATGCACCGAGAACCTCCGCAGAGGGTGGTGCAAGGAGTCCCGGTGAATGTTCCTCCTCCAGCCACTGAGGAAAATGAAGCCGCTTTCTTCCTTCCAAGGGAGATAGAGGAGTGGCTTTGAACAATATCCGAGAAACAATCGGCAAAAGGTCTTACTACATCGGGAAACTATTTCCGAAATTTTCTTAAATAAGTAGAACCCTTTATGATAGCCTCGTGTAACCCCCTAGTTATTTAGTTAAGTTTTTAGTTTATTTTGAAACTATATGTATCTCTCTATGTTTGCAATGAAATGATGGTTTATAAAGGTTTGATGGTTTATAACAAATAAAACACACTCGTGGTGGTAATGGATGAAAAAGGGAACGAGAAAAATGGCCCCATGCACAAAGAACGAAGCAACCCGACACAAATCTCCATTACAGAAGGCTCAACACGGGCCGTGCTCAACCAACACGGCCCCGTGCTGAACCACCTGCAGAAAAATCGCCCAGTTCAGGTAACTGGACACGGGCCGTGTTCACCAGACACGCCCCCGTGTCCAGGCTTCTGTCTCATTTCTTTAATTTCTGTTACTGGCACCTGAACACGGGGCCGTGTCCGGTCCCCACGGGGCCGTGTCCAGACTGCCAGTAACATAAATCTTTGCTTTTTAACACCACATTACACATCCAGTCAACCTAAAAATTTATTTTTGGGACACATTGAGGACAATGTGTGATTTAAGTGTGTGTGTGTGGGGGGGGGGGGAAGCTAACACTTTGAAATTTTGCAAGTCCTAACAACAAGCCTTACACAAAACTCTATTGGAACCGCTAAACACCCCAAATTTTTTACAAAAAAAAAAAAATTCTTTTTTTTTACTTGTCTAAAGTTTAAGTTAGGAAATCCCAAGATTAATAAGGTTATATTTTTATAAAATTTACAACCGAAAGCGTCGTGATAACAAGAACCAACATAAGAAAATTATGAAACGGCATAACAAGTCTAGTTAAAATTTGATTATATATGCTTGATCACATTAAAACCCATTCCCACAAAAGTGAGTTTTGAGCCTTTATTGAGCATACAAATTTACATCTTTAGACTAAATGCTCATTTTTCGTTTCTTGTGTGAATAGCCGCTTGGTTCTTACAACTCTAGAACTTGCCACGACAATTCATTCCCGGTCCTTACCAACTTAAACCCAAGTAAGTAAATGATGGAGGCATTAGGACTAACCATTTTTCTTTCTACACCATTATTTTTCAATTTTTTTTTACCACCTACCCAAAATCCCCCTAGTTAACCCCTTTGAGCCTAAACCTTTCGTTTCTTTACCCTAAACTTTTTTTTTACCTACCAAAAACCCTTTTATTTTTTTTATGTATTTATTTTTTTTCTTCACCCTTTATTTTAGTAACAAGCTCGGTTTTTCGCAAGCTTGTTCTTTTATGTGACTAAAAAAAAAAATTTTGATGATGAAGTTAAAAACAAACAAAGCTATACAAACAAAAGCTTGTTTGGAGAAATACTTCAAAATAAAAAGTCACTAAAAACAAAAGTGTGTTACGAAAACCGACGCTTTTTACGCTTTTCGCCCTTTTACTAACCAATAACCCAACCACCCACCTTTAGCCCAAGCCTAACCCTTCACCCAAAAAGTCCTCTTGATATTTACAAAGGTATAGAGTTAAAAAGAAGGAGGATTGATTGCTTGGCAAGCCTATGGAAGGCGTAAGCTCCATGCCGCTCTCGAGTGATTCACAAAAAAAAAAAAAAAAAAAAATACACCTTCGGCCGAGTGTTGAGTGATTTCTCCCGTGAGGTATGTGAACTTGTATATAAATGAAATTTTAAAAAAGGCATGTTATGCCCAAATAAGTAATTTGTCCTATGAAACGTTCTAAATAAATCATAACGAATAGGATTGTAAATAAATAAAAATAAAACCCAAAAAGATCTTGGATTCCCGACACTCTATGACAAGCCAAAAACCTTCTCTTCTACCCATTCCATTTGGGAGTGTAAGCCACATTTAAAGAGTTTTGCTTGAGGACAAGCAAAAGTTCAAGTGTGGGGGTATTTGATGTGTGTAAAATGCAACATATAAATTACATCAAATAAGGCATAAAACTAACCCTTTTTAAGTACTAATGTTGGAAAAAGAGTGTTTTTGTCTTCCTTTTGTATTTTCAGGATGAAATGAGCTCAAATTCACAAAAGAAGCAAAAAGACAGCTAATTCTAACATAAATACAAGAAAAGGAATAAAAATAGACTGCCCGAACCTTCAACGGCATCCTCCCAAGCAAAGAAGAGAAAACAGAAGCCTGAACACGCCCCGTGCTCAGCCAGCACGGGGCCGTGTCCAAGAAGCAGCAGAAAAGACAAACCTGTAGAAGCTTCTATTGCCCACCACGGGGCCGTGTCCAGTGAGCACGGGGGCGTGGCGAAAGTACAGCAGGCGCATTAATTGTAATTGCGAATTACAATTAATGAAGAGAGAGAGTGTTAGACGGGCACGGGGGCGTGTCCAGCGGACACGGGGCCATGCCCAGCCTTCTGTTCAGCCTATAAATAGGAGTGCTTGGTTTCATTCCAATCCATCCCTTGGCACACCACCTCTCTCACACTTCATCCACCACCCACCACCACCATAACACCATCATCCACCACCATCATCCATTGTCCATCGTAGAGTGTGTGAGTCGTCTCGGGATCCAAGATTGATAGTAAGAGTTCTTGACAATCAAGGCCATGTTTGCCTAAGTCTCTTACATCACTTGGTGAAGACAAGTGTTTAGTATAATACTTTTTATTTTTAATCTTTTGCACTTTTTATTTGGTTTTGTATTAATGACTTTAATAACTAGTTGCTTATGTTGAAGGTGATCTTTCCTTATCGTTTGTCTGTGGTGTCTTGGCATTATTTTACTGTCTATATAAAATAAAAGATTTTCACCATTCATATCTCCACGGTCTATATGGAGGTATGTTGGCTACCTGGTCGGGGGTTAAGGGAACGGTTTGGTAAGGGTCTTGCCCTTGTTCAGCGTTTAGAGGTCCTGCAAGGGACCTGGGTCAAATTTAGTAGGATCTCCTTCAATGCCCATAGGTATTGGATGGCGGGGATCCAAACTCTTTGACCCCCTCATAAGTTAACTACTATTAATACTATAACCCGGCTATTTAGGACTGTATCCCTGCTGACTCAGACTACTTAGCCGAGGGTAACGTCACCGCCAAAAGCGGGGCCTACCACAATTTGCATTAATAACTTAATTCATTATCTTCCAATAATCCAACCCTTTAGGATTGTATCCTTGCTGACTCAAACTACTGGGTTGAGGGTAACGTCGCCTTCAAAAGAGGGGCCTACTACAATAACTAAGATAATCTCTTAAACAAGTGCAAAAGTGCGAAAATAATCAAAGGTTATACTAATACACGAGTCGGATCCAAGTGATTCATCTTGTCTATCTGTTTTTATTTTATTTTTATTTTTCAGCATTTAGTTAGTTTTTATATTCTTAGTTTAAAAACATTTTTCTAACTTTTTGATTTGATTAGACGTTGAGGATAAACCGGTACTAAAAGCTCTTGTGTCCTTGGACGACCTCGGTATCTTACCAACACTATACTACGTCCACGATGGGTGCACTTGCCCATATGTGTGTTTAGTGTTAGTAAATATCGTGTTTTATAAATTTAAAACTTGGCTAAAGGTGTAAAAAAGGGCTTAATAATATATCTAAATTATATACACACTACACACGCATCACCCAGATACAGACCCTGAACACGGGGCCGTGTTCACCAGACACGGGGCCGTGTCCAGCCTCTGTTTCCGTCTTTGTTTCTGTTTTTTGGTCCCGAGACTCAGTTGTGGTCTGCTGAGTGATTCTTATGGATCAATACTCAGGAGGTTACAACTACACCTTTGAGGAGGATGATTATATGAGAGAATATTGCACTAATTGTGGTAATCCACACTCGGTACAATGTTGTAACTTATTTCAACCATCCACTTCATACAACTATTATGAGGAGCCCAGGTATGAGCCATCAACTTCATACACACCCTATGAAGACCAAAGGTATGAACCTACCCCCTCATACTCATATTTTGATGAACCAAGGTATGAACCTTCATACTCATACTTTGAAGAGTCAAGATATGAGCCACCACCTTCATATACTTATTATGAGGAACCATGGCGTGAACAACCCACCTCATATGAGTACTGTGAAGAACAAAATTTCGACCCTTATCCATCATATGCTTACAATGAAGGACAATGGTGTGAACCATCTACTTCATATGGGTACTATGAGGAACCAAGGATCGAACAACCGGATTCAAGCTTTGAGGATCCCGATCCTTTCTCTATCACCGAAGTGAGCGATAGGATATTAGAACACATTAAAACTATCGAACGTTGCATAAAAGAATCTCACGCAAGGGAAGAGGAGTCCCGCGCAAGAGAAGAATTAAATTGTAATAATAACGTAGAGATAGTTGAAAATGTAAAAATGGAAGAACAAGAAAGTGAAAAACCGACACATGAGTTAGACAACGAAAAAGGTGAGGCCGATAACGCTAAAATTCAAGAAGAGTCTAATTTTGAAGAAATTAATCTCTTGTCACCTTCTTTCGAATATCACTGTTTAGTACCAACTCATGCTAAGTTTTTAAAAGAGTTAAACACTAACACTAAAATTGAAGAAATGGTAAGTGTTAAGTTAACCAATGATCAAACTTCGCTAATAAAAGAAGATCATTTTGAAATTAACATTACACCGGTTCCATGTTTTTTTCAAAATTCATTTATTAGTAATGTCACCATTGATAAAGATCTTTGTGTTAACATAATGCCTAATTACATTTTCGAAAAATTAAGTATTAGTGATTTTGCTCCACTTCAAATACCCATTTTTCTATCTAATCGGAAAATAATAAAATCAATCGGTGTAGTTGAGGATATCTTGGTTCAAACAAATCAAATGGTAATCCCAACCGACTTTGTCATCCTTGATGACGCTCCTCTATTGTTGGGACGACCTTTTGTAAAAACTCATGAAGCTTTGAAAAACCGGAAGTACAACAATCTACCTCTTCAATTAGGGGCATTCAAAAGGAGCATAGATCTTGAGCGCTCAATGAAATATCCTTTTGGCAATAATGACCCCCTAATTGAAGATGAGCCAGAACCACCCGATAAGGAGGGTCTAGCCAAGGACCATTATAAACATGGCGCACCACGGAGGCATTCCGCGGAACTATCCTTAGTTTTAGATTAGTTTAACTTTTATGCTTTCTAGTTTAGTTTTAATTTGCAGGGATAAAACACACTCGGGATGGTGAAGGATACTAAGGGAAGCTTGAACCAACACCCCATGCACAAAAACAGAGCCTCTCGACAATTTTTCTTCATTACAGCAAGTTCAGCACGGGGTCGTGCTTAACCAAACACGCCCCCGTGCCCAAAAATCTGCAGAAATGCCCAGTTCAGGTACCTGGACACGGGGCCGTGCTCATTGAACACGCCCCCGTGCCCAGCCTTCTGTTTACTTTTGGTACTGGCAGTCTGGACACAGGGCCGTGCTCAGCCAACACCACCCCGTGTTCAGCTACCCAGTACCATAAAATCTTGTTTTTAACCCACTTTTACACATTTTAATCAACCGAAAAAACTTATTTTTGGGACACATTGAGGACAATGTGTAATTTAAGTGTGGGGGGGGGGGTGCTAAAACCTTGAATTTTGCAAGTCCTATTAACAAGCCTTACACAAAACTCTATTGGAACCGCTAATCACCCCAAATTTTTTCAAAAACTTTTCGTTTTTTTACTTGTCTTGGTTTAATTTGGGAATAACAAGTTCTAAAAAGGTTATACTTTTACAAATTTACAGCCGATGGCGTCGTGATAAAAAGAACCAACATAAGAAAATTATGAAAAGGCATGACAAATCTAGTTAAAATTTAATTATATATATTTGATCACATTATAAACCCATTCCCACAATAAGTGAGTTTTGAGCCTTTATTGAGCATACAAATACACATCTTTAGATTAAATGCTCATTTTTCGTTTCTTGTGTGAATAGCCGCTTGGTTTCTTACAACTCTAGAACTTGCCACGACGATACATTCCCGGTCCTTACCAACTTAAACCCGAGTAAGTAAATGATGGAGGCATTAGGACTAACCCCTTTATATTTCTACACCATTATTTTTTTTACCATCTACCCAAAATCCCCCTAGTTAACCCCTTTGAGCCTAAACCTTTTCATTTCTTAACCCAAAACAAACACCCTTTTTCCCACCAAAACCCCTTTTTCATTTTAAACCCTTTATGTTAGTAAAAAAACGCGGTTTTTCTTATGACTTCCTTATCAAAAAAAAAAAAAAAAAAGATAAAAATGATGATAATAATGAAGCCAAAAGAAATAAACAAACAAGGTTACTAAAAAGAACTTTGTTTGAAAAATTGCTTCATTAAAATAAAAAGTAAAAAAAAAAGTCTAACGAAAACCGACGCTTTTTACGCCTTTCGCCCTTTTCTACTAACCACTAACCCAACCACCTACCTTTAACCCAAGCCTAACCCTTCCCCCAAAAAGTCCTCTTGATATTTACAAAGGTATATAGTTAAAAAGGAGGATGATTGATTGCTTGGCAAGCTTATGGTAGGAGTAAGTTCCATGCTGCTCTCGAGTGATTCACTAAAAATACACCTTCGGCCGAGTGTTGAGTGATCCCCCGTGAGGTATGTGAACTTGTATATAAATGAAATTTTAAAGAGGCATGTTATGCCCAAATAAGTAATTTCTCTTATGAAACGTTCTAAATAAATCATAACTAATAGGATTGTAAATAGTATAAAAATAAAACCCAATAAAGATATTGGATTCCCGACACTCAAGACAAGCCCAAAACCTTCTCTTCTACCCATTCCATTTGGGAGTGTAAGCCACATATTAAAGAGTTTTGCTTGAGGACAAGCAGTGTAAAATGCAACATATAAATTACATCAAATGAGGCATAAAACTAACCCTTTTTAAGTACTAATGTTGGAAAAAGTGTGCTTTTGTCTTCCTTTTGTATTTTCAGGGTTAAAAGAGCTTAAACGAACAAAAGAAGCAAAAATGCAGCCAAATCCAACATAAATACAACGAAAAGGAAGAAACGTGGCATGCCCGACTCCTCAACAACATCTCCCAAAGCAAAAACAAGAAGAAAGCTGAGCATGGGGCTGTGCCCAGCTGAGCATGGGGCGTGTCCAGCTCAACACGGGGCGTGTCCAGCTCAACACGGGGCGTGCCCAGCGAACACGGGGACTTGTCAGCCTTGGCACAAAAGACAAACCTGTAGAAGCTTCCATCGCCCACCACGGGGCCGTGCTCAGCGGACACAGGGCCGTGCTCCGACTGTTGCAGGCGCATTTATTGTAATTACGAATTACAATTAATGAAGAGAGAGTGTGGCAGACGGACACGGGGCCGTGCCCAGACTTCTGATCAGCCTATAAATAGGAGTGCTTGGAGCCATTTCAACTCATCCCTTGGCACACCACCTCTCTCACACTTCACCCACCACCCACCACCATCACAACACCATCATCCACCACCATCATCCATTGTCCATCATAGAGTGTGTGAGTCGTCTCGGGATCCAAGATTGATCGTAAGAGTTCTTGACAATCAAAGGCCATGTTTGCCTAAGTCTCTTACATCACTTGGTGAAGACAAGTGTCTAGTGTAATACTTTTTATTTTTAATCTTTTGCACTTTTTATTTGGTTTTGTATTAATGACTTTAATAACTAGTTTCTTATGTTGAAGGTGATTCTTCCTTATCGTTTGTCCGTGGTGTCTTGACATTATTTTACTGTCTATATAAAATAAAAGATTTTCACCATTCATATCTCCACGGTCTATATGGAGGTATGTTGGCTACCTGGTCGGGGGTTAAGGGGAACGGTTTGGTAAGAGTCTTGCCCTTGTTCAGCGTTTAGAGGTCCTGCAAGAGACCTGGGTCAAATTTAGTAGGATCTCCTTCAATACCCAAAGGTATTGGATGGCGGGGATCCAAACTCTTTGACCCCCTCATAAGTTAAACTACTATTAATACTATAACCCGGCTATTTAGGACTGTATCCCTGCTGACTCAGACTGCTTAGTCGAGGGTAACGTCACCTCCAAAAGAGGGGCCTACCATAATTTGCATTAATAATTTAATTCATTATCTTTCAATAATCCGACCCTTTAGGATTGTATCCTTGCTGACTCAAACTACTGGGTTGAGAGTAACGTCACCTTCAAAAGAGGGGCCTACTACAATAACTAAGATAATCTCTTAAACAAGTGCAAAAGTGCGAAAATAATCAAAGGTTACACTATACACGAGTCGGATCCAAGTGATTCATCTTGTCTATCTGTTTTTATTTTTATTTTTATTTTTCAGCATTTAGTTAGTTTTATTTTCTTAGTTTTAAAATATTTTCTAACATTTTGATTTGATTAGACGTTGAGGATAAACCGGTACTAAAAGCTCTTGTGTCCTTGGACGACCTCGGTATCTTACCAACACTATACTACGTCCACGATGGGTGCACTTGCCCATATGTGTGTGTAGTGTTAGTAAATATCGTGTTTTATAAATTTAAAACTTGGCTAAAAAGTGTAAAAAGGGCTTAAAATATATACCTAAAACATATACACACTAGCACGCATCAGTTATACAAAGCATATACAAATAGAAACAAAGGCGTTTACACGTTTTGAAAATGACGTTTTCCTGAGCTTTAAAAATGCCGGTGTTGATGAAAACCGGTAGTAGGGAAGAACTCATCTTCAAAGGACACATGAAAACCGGTGTTGATGAAAAAGTGTTAGTGAACTTCTCAGAAATGGGAAGAACTCATCTTCAAAGAACACATAGAATCACACCGTGTTATCGGTATGGTCTTCCACCTCCTGAAGAAGTCACTTACAGAGGGGGTTATTTGATGTGTAATAAAATTTAGTGGTATGATGTGTAATTTTTAGTGATATCATGTGTAATTTTACTTGTATAATAAAATTTAGTGGTATGATGTGTAATTTTTATTGTATGTGGTGTTCTTTAATTTAGAGTTGTTATGCTTTATGAATTACTATTAAAAGCAACTTACATTCTCTAAACCTAAGAACCAATTGAAATTCATATAAATAAATAAAAAAATAATTTAGATAGCGGAATGGAAAATTAAAGATTAACTTTAAAATTGAAAAAACTAAAAAAAAGTAAATAATTATCGAGTCAGGCCGACGCACCGGAATAGTCTAGCCGACGCAGCGGACGGACTCGTCGGCGGACGCTTGGGAAAGTGTCAGACGGACTCCTCGAGGTTGATGAGAAGGCAGTACTTTTTTGCGTCGGGAAGACGCTTCGGAGTCGTCTTGTGTCAGACGGACGCTTGGCAACATATCTTTTCAAATAATTTGATAATTTTTATAATCTTCAGTATATAAACACCCCTTGAAAATTTGATGTTTTCTATCCAACTAGCCTTATACAATGATTTCTTTTGGGGTTTCTTTTGCTTTTAATAGTCTACAAACAGACACAAAGGTGTTTACATGTTGTGAATATATTAATAACTAAATATCCCTACTATAAATACAAACCAATTCAATTGTATGCTGCACATAAACACTTCCACGTGAGCCGTTTACCACTTTCCAAACCCAAAGCTTTCACCAAACCTAATTAACAAACAATGGCAAAAAACCCCTGGACAGCCGAGGAAGATCTCGCCCTCTACGAGTCATTTGTCGAGGCAGTATCTACTCCTCAAAGCCGTAGACAAGACGGTTTATGGAGGAGGGTAATGCAAGATTTCACAGCACATACGGGGGCACATAACCGAACCGTGGATGCTTTGTCCTCACGGTTTAGGGTGATACATTTAGATTGTCTGCGGTTTGAGCATATCCACAACAAGGTTGAGTACTTGGGTGGTGACATCGATGAGGACGTCACCTTACAAGTCGCTCTCATCAACTATCGGCACCAGGTTGGGCGGGATTTCAAACATGCCTCGGAGTGGGAGATCTTAAGGCTATTTTTAGTAGATTAGGTGTTTTGTATGGTATTAATATAGTTTATGAAATAAACTTTTAATTAGATGTCACCTTTTATTTTTTTGCACAGAATTAGATGTCACCTTATTTAATTAAATGTCACCTGCTATCTTTTTGTTTTTTTTTCAACGGCCAGAAAATTAGTATTATAAATAAAAAAAACAGCTGAAACCAACCAAATCGGTTAGCTCGGGATAGGGTACAGCAACAAAAAAAAAAAGACACTAAATTGAGTATTACAGTACATACTACACACCCATACATCATTAAATCGGTTAGCTCGGGATCAGCCAGCAAAATTATCAAATTTTACTAAAAATATAATTTTTTTATAACAGTGTATACAAAATAAAAATAATAAAAAAATTGAGATAGTCATGCATAATTTGATTGAATTTTTATATCATTTTTATAAATTTTTTTTTGTAGAATTTCTGCATATTACTAAAGTTTAAAAAAATAAAAAAATAAACCATATTTGTTTATATTGTGTATTCTAAATTAAAAGAAAATTAAAGGATAACTGAAAAAATAAAAGAAAATTAAAGGATAACTTAAATTAAAAGGGAAAAACACAAAATACCCAAATAGGTACGAAGTTAATAAAAAGGACAAAAAAAAATATACAAACACAAAGTAAATTATGGCATTTTTGGACGGGGTAAACACCGCCAAAAATACATGTTATCAGCCATGAACCTTTTGTAAGCTAAAAACTTTTGTTGAATATCGGCTGCTAGATTAATTGGTTTATCCGTAACCAGATGCTCCATCAGCATACAAACGTACACAGCTTCGTTACCTGCCAGTGATCCGTTAGACACTACATAATCATCGTTAAGCTCGAATGTGATGCATTTTTCTTGTTGACCAGTTTTTTTTTCCAGTATCGCATGTTTACCAAAACTGCTCTAAAATATACAACGACCTTTCTTAACAGAGGGTGAATGACAGTCCTGTATTTTGGACCGGCACAAACGTTCTCCCATGGGTAAATAAGCAGTTGTTGGGTCTCCAACTCTACTCTTATATGCAACCATTTTTTATTGTTGAGCGGTATTGGGAAGAAAACATAATCAACATCAAAAAAAGATGGAAACGGGTTAATTTACCATTGCAATAGCTAGCCACGTTTTTTTGGAACGGATTGTAACAAGTTGTTATAAAACTTTGGTGGTAGAATCGTCCAACGCATATTTAACAAGGGGTCTTTTTGTAGCTTTCTACTTCTCCAATTCATCAATCTTCCAACCCAGCTTTCAATATGCTGTTAAAAAAATTTTAAATTATAAGTTTTTTTATTAAGAAATAAATTTTAATAAAAAAAATACTTAATAATTCTTACTGTTTCAATGAGATTACATTCATCGAACGTCTCCACCTACTTAAGATCTAACTAGAAGATTTCTTAGCGGGTTGGGAACAATATTCGTCATTAGCTAAGCTTTTCCCACGGTGATCAGACATAATTTAGCTTGTAACACCCCGTGTTTCGGAAGTCAAAGTCAAAGTCAAGATTAAAGTCAAAGGAAGAAAAGATTGCTAATTGCAATCTGTCTCTCCTTGCTCAATTCCTGTTTTGACTTCTTTGACTTATAGTTAGTCTATTTTATGTTTTACGTTAGTTGTATTATGTGAAGTGAATGGTAAGAATCGCAGAAATCGATGTATGTTTATCGCTAAGAATCGCCTTACAACTGTGAACAATAGGAAGTAACAATGCGATAAAGTCAATTAAACGCTGATCGAACTAATCTAATCAACATCGCGCTCGCAACTCGAATTACGCCTTTTTGGTGATTGTTATACGTGTGTGTGTGCCTTATATGTTACTTGTGCATGTATATTTATGTTATGTGTGGTAATCAATCGAATCGCAATCGAACTCAATCGCAATCGAATCGCAATCGCTAAACGAATACGAAATAAGGATGATTGTATGTTGATATAGTATGATAATTAGTGGAAAAGAGATAGCGCAAGATATGATTGGTTGGGATTAAAAGTAATTTGAATGAGGAAACTCTATCGCATCGCTCGCAATCGAAATCGAAACAGCAAAACTCGTCGCACCGAACACTCGAATCAGGCGACCGATCGATCAGGCAACCAGCCGATCGGACAGGCTGTCCGATCGAGCTGCCTGGCCGATCAACTAGCCCTTTCTTCTTTTGGAACTCTATAAATACCTCTTGTCCCTTTCATTCTTTCCACTTCTGGCAACTCTCTGAGCGAACAACACGCTCTCCTCACTTTTCTTCCGATTTCTCTCGATTCCGGTAAGATCTCGTCCTAAATCTTGTACTTCCTTAATCTACACGCACTCTTACACCTTTCTATCTTTTGAATCTTAACTTTTAACCGTGAAATCACCAAGATTCAAGGTGTTCTAGGATGACGTCATCATGCGTTCTTGAAGAACTTCATGTTTTGGCCTCAATCCACCAAGAACAACTTAGATCTAACCGATTTCCACATAAACAAACAAAGACCTTTCATAGATCTAAACATATTCACAAAGAAAAGGATTGAAAGATGGTTTTCCAACTTTCTTTCAACTCTTTTACACTCAATGCCTTCAAAACCGATAGAAACGAAGCTTGCGCCGACCTACAACTCATTCTAGTGGTTGTGTGGCTCGAGATCCGGGTTCTATCCATGAGGTCCAATGATTTCGGGTTAAACATGGAACACCGCCACGAAAAGCTAAACTGACCGGGTTTGGGTGGTTCCTGTCCGATCAGGAGTACCAAGTAGTGACGAGGTTACTCTTGCTTGACTCGTTATCAAAGTACCTCGATAAAAACGACAAACCATCAAAACAACCAAGTGTAGGACGAACAGGTCGACCAGGACGGAGTGCCATCCGATCGGACTGCTGTCCGATCGCACAGCCAACCCGATCGACGGGCCAGACCGAACGACTTGCACTTTGGGTCCCACACTAAAACTATTCATCGACATTCAAAGTCTGATCGTTGAACGAGTTGTTGTCCGATCGGGTTAACCGCCCGAACATGTGACCATTAGACTTCAACACTTAAACAATTTTCGACATGTTCAATGCACTAGGAATGCCACCCGATTGAACTGTTGTCCGATCGAGTGACAACCTGTTGTGAACTTGTTCTCACTGAAGTGCCCAACCGAACGGGTTGCCGGCCGATCGAATGACCATCCGATCGACCGACCTGAAAGGTAGAGACACTTCAATGTTTTCAGATGCTACAACAAAAACTTCAAAAGTCAAACCATTATACACAAACACATCCTTCCCCAAAGGAAGAAACAATCCACTCGAACGACCATCTGACCGGACAGCCGTCCGAACGGATTATCACTCGCATGACCAACTGTCCAATCGGACTACCATCCGATCGACTAGCTGTTCGACCCACCAACACTTACTTTCGTCTTACGCGTCACTTATCGTTATGCTATCGAACTGTTCAGGCTAACCCTACTCTCAAGCGCTCCCTTCAATCCATCAACCGCTGTGAATATACTCGATCCCTTTTTGCTTTACGCACTTTTGGGTGTTACATACGTTACTTATACGAAATCACATCGAACATACTACGCAATACTTTTAATGCTAACCGTTACCGCATGTTATACGTGACTTAGAGACCTAGTCTATAGTTAGGAACCCATAGACGACTCATGCACATCCAGTAGGGATTATGTATGAGCTTACTTGCTATTCCTCGCTATTCTCGCCTACGCTACACCATCACTGCACTCGAAATTTCAATTTCTGGATAGGCGATTAAGTCGAGATTGGGTGTGAAAACCGCAAACTCTCGATTAAATTGCTTGTTTGATCTATATTTATCTATAAAACGCGAGAATTCGCGTTGAACCAGGAGTGAAATCCATACTTTAGCGCGGATTTTCGTCGCTATTTTGTTAAAATAGGAAAGAAGTTGTTAAGCTAGGGGTGAAGACACTAACCTTGACGACTTGTTCCGACTTTTTATTTGGTTTTCCAAAACTCTCCCCAAAGTCTCGACGGACTCCAACGACCTGAAGACACCAAATGACTAAAGGGATGCGTGCCGAACGCCCAAGAATCGAGGCTGAAGCACGATCCTGAAAGTCAAAAAGTGTACGACAAGTCCTTGAGAATAGTTGAACCACTTTGGATAGTCAATGTCTAATAGCCGCAGACAATCTATTTCTCGATTTTTATGTGTTTCGATTCTGAGCCCACAACTACTGACTCTGATGACTCGATGTTTTTTTGGATTTGCATGTATTTATTTGTTTATGTGTTTAAATTTTGAGATTCGTTCGATTTGTTCTTTCACTTCGATCAACACACACGACCCACATTGCTCTTCTATCTCAAAACGTTAACAAATCGCTACTACCATAAGGAAATGCCGTACGTTATGTTGCTCGCTATACTACACGCTTATGCTATACCAATCGCTATGTTAAACGCGATCGCTATATTCGAACGCTTGCGGACTTTGAATGATAGGTTTCTGTATTCTGACTGCCTCTGTGATTACATGCATATGTGCTTCTGATGTGTGTAAAATGCAACATATAAATTACATCAAATGAGGCATAAAACTAACCCTTTTTAAGTACTAATGTTGGAAAAAGTGTGTTTTTGTCTTCCTTTTGTATTTTCAGGATTAAATGAGCTCAGATTAACAAAAGAAGCAAAAAGGCAGCTAAAACTAACATAAATACAAGAAAAGGAACAAAAGTGGATTGCCCGACCCCTCGATAGCTTCCTCCCAAGCAAAATAGAGAAGGCAGAAGACTGAACACGCCCCGTGCTCAGCGAGCACGGGGCCGTGCCCAAGAAGCAACAGAAAAGACAAACCTGTAGAAGCTTCTATTGCTCACCACGGGGGCGTGCCCAGTGAACACGGGGTCGTGCCCAAAGTACTGCAGGCGCATTAATTGTAATTGCGAATTACAATTAATGAGGAGAGATAGTGTCAGACGGGCACGGGGCCGTGCCCAGCAGACACGGGGCCGTGCCCAGCCCTCTGTTCAGCCTATAAATAGGAGTTCTTGGAGCCATTTCAACTCATCCCTTGGCACACCACCTCTCTCACACTTCACCCACCACCCACCACCATCACAACACCATCATCCACCACCATCATCCATTGTCCATCATAGAGTGTGTGAGTCATCTCGGGATCCAAGATTGATCGTAAGAGTTCTTGACAATCAAAGGCCATGTTTGCCTAAGTCTCTTACATCACTTGGTGAAGACAAGTGTCTAGTGTAATACTTTTTATTTTTAATCTTTTATACTTTTTATTTGGTTTTGTATTAATGACTTTAATAACTAGTTTCTTATGTTGAAGGTGATTCTTCCTTATCGTTTGTCCGTGGTGTCTTGCTATTATTTTACTGTCTATATAAAATAAAAGATTTTCACCATTCATATCTCCACGGTCTATATGGAGGTATGTTGGCTACCTGGTCGAGGGTTAAGGGGAACGGTTTGGTAAGGGTCTTGCCCTTGTTCAGCGTTTAGAGGTCCTGCAAGGGACCTGGGTCAAATTTAGTAGGATCTCCTTCAATACCCAAAGGTATTGGATGGCGGGGGTCCAAACTCTTTGATCCCCTCATAAGTTAACTACTATTAATACTATAACCCGGCTATTTAGGACTGTATCCCTGCTGACTCAGACTACTTAGTCGAGGGTAACGTCACCTCCAAAAGAGGGGCCTACCATAATTTGCATTAATAACTAAATTCATTATCTTTCAATAATCCGACCCTTTAGGATTGTATCCTTGCTGACTCAAACTATTGGGTTGAGGGTAACGTCGCCTTCAAAAGAGGGGCCTACTACAATAACTAAGATAATCTCTTAAACAAGTGCAAAAGTGTGAAAATAATCAAAGGTTATACTAATACACGAGTCGGATCCAAGTGATTCGTCTTGTCTATCTGTTTTATTTTTATTTTATTTTTCAGCATTTAGTTAGTTTCATTTTCTTAGTTTAAAAATCTCTTTTTCTAACATTTTGATTTGATTAGACGTTGAGGATAAACCGGTACTAAAAGCTCTTGTGTCCTTGGACGACCTCGGTATCTTACCAACACTATACTACGTCCACGATGGGTGCACTTGCCCATATGTGTGTTTAGTGTTAGTAAATATCGTGTTTTATAAATTTAAAACTTGGCTAAAAAGTGTAAAAAGGGCTTAAAATATATACCAAAAATATATTACACTACACGCACATCAAGTTTTTGGCGCCGTTGCCAGGGACACAAGGATTTTAAGAAAGTTAGGAATGAACGGCCTAATCATTTTTTTATTTTCTTTTTAAATTTTTAGGATTTTCTTAGTTTTTCAACTTATGCAGAGCTCAGCACGGGCCGTGCCTGGTCAGACACGGGCCGTGCCCAGCATTGTCACTGGCAGTTTTTAGTTTTCCAAGTTACAGAAGGCTGACCACGGGGCCGTGTCGGTGCAACATGGGGTCGTGTCCAACTTTCCAGTAACTGGGATCTGGAAAACAATCACTGTAACTCCGACCACGGGCCGTGTTCATTGAGCACGGGGCCGTGGTGAACCTTCTGACCAACATTCTTTTCTGTTTTTATTGCAGGACTTGGAACCAGACGCCAACCCTACGTAGTGTATGAGCTCCAGTTCTAATAAGGACATAAAAGAACCTCTACAAGAACCCGAACGCTTTCTCAGAAAAAGACTAAAAGCCAAAAACCAAGAGAAAGTTTCGGGGATCCCATTTCCGATGGCGGACCAACGTACCATCATGGATTATCTACGACCCACCGTAGGTAACCTCGGCGACGCTATCAATGCACCGAAAGTTGAAGCCAATAACTTCGAACTTCGTCCGCATTTGATACAGATGCTTCAGAACTCCGCAACCTTCCATGGGCTTGCGGACGAGGAACCCCATCTACATATTACTAATTTCTTAGAAATATGTGATACCTTTCGGATCAATGGAGCATCAAATGACGCCATCCGCCTCCGAATGTTTCCTTTTTCATTAAAAGACCAAGCAAAAGCTTAGCTTAACGCCCTCCCAGCTGGATCAGTAAACACCTGGGATGAACTAGCCCAAAAATTTCTATATAAGTATTTCCCTCCCGCTAAAACGGCTAAATTAATGACTGAAATTAATACATACTCACAAGAGGACGGGGAATCCTTATATGAAACTTGGGAAAGTGTCCACATCACGGCCTTGCGATATGGCAACAAGTGTCCACTTTCTATAATGGGCTGTTGCCACACACAAGGCAAACACTGGACTCTAGCTCCGGGGGACTTTTAGGTAATTGTCGCCCACATGAAATATATAATCAAATTGAGGAAATTGCTCAAACCAATTTTTCAGTGGCACACTCCCCGAGGCAATAAATCCATTGCCCCGGGCGCCCATAAGGTTGATGAAAGCACTTCTTTACAAGCCCAAATCGAGGCCCTTTCTTCAAAAATAAAAAAATTGGAAATGACAAAAATGGTCTCGGTTATGGCTTGTGAAGGGTGTGCTGGGCCACATGAAAATTGGAGTTGTATGAAAGAAACAGACGATCAACAAGAATCGGTAAACTACATTGATAATAGACCTAGGCCGTCGGGTCCTCCAACGGGCACCTACAACCAAGGATAGCGAAATCACCCTAACCTTGGTTGGAGAGAACCCGGAAATGGTAGTAACCAACAAAACGTAAACCAACGAACAAACTTTCAACAACCAAGAAATGAGTCACAAAATTTCCCTCAACAACAAGGTGGACGAGAAAGGCTTGAAGATACTATATCTCGCCTCATCTCCGACACTGAAAAGAAAAACTCGGATAGATTTCTACAATTAGAATCAAATTTTAGAAATCAACAAGCTAGTATTCAAAACATCGAAAAACAAATCAGTCAACTAGCACAAAATTTCTCCCAGAGACCACAAGGCGCGTTACCAAGCAATACCGAAACAAACCCAAAGGCGCAAGTCCATCTCATAACACTACGGAACCGCACCGTGGGTCCTACGGAAAGCCCACCGCCCACCGAGGAGACCGTAACACCACCCTTACAAGAGAAAGGTTCCCCTCCTTCATCAGAACCTACCAAGGCTCGCCGTTCACCGGGGCTTCGGTCGCCGGCTCCCCTGTCATCAGGTCACCAACTTCTACCCCGGTAGGTTAATCCGACAAAAGACCGATGAGCAATTCGTAAAATTCGAAAGTTTACTAAAACAATTGCATGTCAATATTCCTTTCATTGATGTCCTAACCCAAATGCCTAAATACTCTAAGTTCATGAGGGACTTCCTCACTCATAAAAGGAAAATTAAAACATTGCAATTAGTTAACTTAGGCGAAGAATGCTCTGCTCTCGTACTCAACAAACTCCCCCAAAAGAAAATCGATCCCAGAAGCTTCACAATTCCTTGCTCAATCGGTGACTCCCCCGTTCGTAATGCTCCTACAAAAATGAGTATACAGCTTGCTGATCGATCCGTCAAATTCCCGCAAGGTGTCATTGAAAATATCCTAGTCAAGGTCGATAAGTTCGTCTACCCGGCCGACTTTGTCATACTTGATATGGAAGAGGACACCAAAGTCCCCCTCATATTAGGGAGACCATTTCTCGTCACCGCACAAGCAGTGGTAGATATGAATGACGGAATGCTCACTTTGAAATACGGGGATGATGAAGTAAAGTTCGGGCTTTGGAAGAGAATAGAGGACGATGACCCGGTCAATTACATGAAGGTTATTGATTCAAGTTTGGATGATGCTGTCCGACGGTGCAACATGGGATGCAAAACATCCCGCTCAGAAAACATATAACCTTGCCTTGGGTCTAGCCAAGGACCCTTATAAACGTGGCACACCACGGAGGCAATCCGCGGAACTATCCTTAGTTTAAGTTTAATCTTTTAGTTTTAATTTGCAGAAATAAAACACACTCATGGTGGTCAAGGATGACAAGGGAAACGAGAAACATAAACCCATGCACGAAAACAAGGCACCCGACAACAATTTCTCCGTTACAGTAAGTTCAGCACGGGCCGTGCCCAGCCAACACGACCCCGTGCTGAACACCCTGCAGGAAAATGCCCAGTTCAGGTAACTGGACACGGGCCGTGTTCGCTGAACACGCCCCCGTGTCCAGGCTTCTGTTTCTTTTCTTTGATTTTCGTTACTGGCACCTGACCACGGGGCCGTGTCCAGACTGCAAGTAACATAAATTTTTGCTTTTAAACACAATGTTACACATTCAATCAACCAAAAAATTTATTTTTGGGACACATTGAGGACAATGTGTAATTTAAGTGTGGGGGGGGGATGCTAAAACCTTGAATTTTGCAAGTCCTAATAACAAGCCTTACACAAAACTCTATTGGAACCGCTAACCACCCCAAATTTTTTTTCAAATTTTTTTTTTATCTTGTCTAAGTTTAAGTTGGGAATTCTAAGACTAACAAGGTTATATTTTTATAAGTTTACAACCGATAGCGTCGTGATAAAAAGAACCAACATAAGAAAATTATGAAACGGCATGACAAGCTTAGTTAAAATTCGATTATATATACTCGATCACATAAAAACCCATTCCCACAAAAGTGAGTTTTGAGCCTTTATTGAGCATACAAATATACATCTTTACGTTAAATGCTCATTTTTCGTTTCTTGTGTAAATAGCCGCTTGGTTCTTACGACTCTAGAACTTGCCACGACAATTCATTCCCGGTCCTTACCAACTTAAACCCAAGTAAGTAAATGATGGAAGCATTAGGACTAACCCTTTTTCTTTCAACACTATTATTTTTATTTTTCTTCTCACCTAGTTAACCCCTTTGAGCCTAAACCTTTTCATTTCTTAACCCAAAAACCCTTTTTACCCATCAAAAACCCTTTTTATTTTTACCCTTTATTTTAGTAACAAGCTCGGTTTTCGTGTGACTTTTTCTTTAATATATATATATATATATATATATATATATATATATATATATATATATATATATTACAATGAAGTTAGAAATAAGCAAACAAAGCTCCTCAAACAAAAGCTTGTTTGGATAAATACTTCATTTAAAATAAAAAGTCACAAAAAACAAAATGTTTTACGAAAACCGACGCTTTTTACGACTTTCGCCCTTTTCTACTAACCACTAACCCAACTACCCACCTTTAGCCCAAGCCTAACCCTTCACCCAAAAAGTCCTCTTGATATTTACAAAGGTATAAAGTTAAAAAGGAGGAGGATTGATTGCTTGGCAAGCTTATGGTAGGAATAAGTCCCATGCCGCTCTCGAGTGATTCACTAAAAATACACCTTCGGCCGAGTGTGAGTGATTTCTCCCGTGAGGTATGTGAACTTGTATATAAATGGAATTTTAGAAAGGCATGTTATGCCTTAATAAATAATTTACCTTATGAAAAGTTTTTAATAAATCATGACGAATAGGATTGTAAATAAGTAAAAATAAAACCTAAACAATCTTGAAAAATCCCGACACTCTATGACAAACGCAAAACCTTCTCTTCTACCCATTCCATTTGGGAGTGTAAGCCACATTAAAGAGTTTTGCTTGAGGAAAAGCAAAAATTCAAGTGTGGGGGTATTTGATGTGTGTAAAATGCAACATATAAATTACATCAAATGAGGCATAAAACTAACCCTTTTTAAGTACTAATGTTGGAAAAAGTGTGTTTTTGTCTTCCTTTTGTATTTTCAGGATTAAATAAGCTCAGATTAACAAAAGAAGCAAAAAGGCAGCTAAAACTAACATAAATACAAGAAAAGGAACAAAAATGGATTGCCCGACCCCTCGATAGCTTCCTCCCAAGTAAAATAGAGAAGGCAGAAGACTGAACACGCCCCATGCTCAGCGAGCACAGGGCCGTGCCCAAGAAGCAGCAGAAAAGACAAACCTGTAGAAGCTTCTATTGCTCACCACGGGGGCGTGCCCAGTGAACACGGGGGCGTGCCCAAAGTACTGCAGGCGCATTAATTGTAATTGCGAATTACAATTAATGAGGAGAGATAGTTTCAGACGGGCACGGGGCCGTGCCCAGCCCTCTGTTCAGCCTATAAATAGGAGTGCTTTGGCTCATTGCAACTCATCCCCTGGCACACCACCTCTCTCACACTTCATCCACCACCCACCACCATCACAACACCATCATCCACCACCATCATTCATTGTCCATCGTAGAGTGTGTGAGTCGTCTCGGGATCCAAGATTGATCATAAGAGTTCTTGACAATCAAGGCCATGTTTGCCTAAGTCTCTTACATCACTTGGTGAAGACAAGTGTTTAGTATAATACTTTTTATTTTTAATCTTTTGCACTTTTTATTTGGTTTTGTATTAATGACTTTAATAACTAGTTGCTTATGTTGAAGGTGACTTTTCCTTATCGTTTGTCCGTGGTGTCTTCGCATTATTTTACTGTCTATATAAAATAAAAGATTTTCACCATTCATATCTCCACGGTCTATATGGAGGTATGTTGGCTACCTGGTCGGGGGTTAAGGGAACGGTTTGGTAAGGGTCTTGCCCTTGTTCAGCGTTTAGAGGTCCTGCAAGGGACCTGGGTCAAATTTAGTAGGACCTCCTTCAATACCCAAAGGTATTGGATGGCGGGGGTCCAAACTCTTTGATCCCCTCATAAGTTAACTACTATTAATACTATAACCCGGCTATTTAGGACTGTATCCCTGCTGACTCAGACTACTTAGTTGTAACACCCGTTCTTATAAATTTAGGTTTAACGTATCATTTACGAAAAACGATCATATAATTAAGATTACATATACATTGGAAATTACGGGTTTATTAAAACTTTTTACGATTTTAAAAGTTACAACATATCTTGTGTACTTTCGTCGTTTAACATAATAACGATACATAGTGCGGAAGCTTAATTCGTGATCGTGTTCGGTCCTTGCTCGTCGCTTGATCTTCATCCGGGCACTCTCGACGATCACCTATGATCAAAACCAACTTAAAAGTTAGTTTTGATAGTCAAATAATAAGTTCAAACAAGTATAGGGGTTAAAATAACAAAAATTAAAGATTTTCCAGAGTTAGGGGCGTCGCGTGACGCCAAGGGGCGTCGCATCACGCTAGGCCCCCTTTTTCACAGACTGTTGCTTCAGCTGTTGCTGTACGTTCCCAGCTCAACCCGATTTCACGGAAACAGCCATAACTTCTTCGTTATTGATCCGTTTTACGAGATTCTTTTTCCTACGCGTCCGTAATTTAATTCTCCATCATATGGAGTTAAAATACAACATCCAACATAATAAATTTTGAGACTTCTAAGCCTTCGACTCGTTCCCCTTTTACCGAATTTTAACCCGTTTAAGCATTTTATCAAACAAACCTATTTATTTGATTCCTGTATCTCATACCCTTCTTCTAATTAATGTTACCTACTATTTAGGTTCTAACCATAGGTTTACTACACAATTTAAACCCGTTTTCGCTCGTATGCTTATTTTGACTCGTTAAGGGTATTTTAAGCACTTTAAAGCTTGAAATCGCTTTCATTCCCTTCTAGCATTGTAGTTCTACATTCCTTATCTAGTAACCTCCCACTATAACTATGTGTGTATTGGGTTTAATGTGGATATCTATATGTTCCGAGTTTTACCCCTCGGATTACCATTTTACGGCAAAGACTCATATAAAGCCCTTCGACCCAAGAATTTACGTTTTTCACTATCTAACTTATCCTAAGCATTTATATAATCATAAAACTTATTCCCAAACCACCTTTAAGGGTCGTTCGTCCGAATTGGCTTACAAGGGCAATTTGGTCAATTTTCCTCCTTCTTTAACTACAAGGGTCCTTTAAATACTTGATTAACCCAAAATCCGACCCTTTTAACTATAATCTTATTTATAAACCCATGTGCTTCTAAAACACCATGAACATAATTCAATTTATTCGGTTTACCTTAAAGATAACCGAATATCTACACTTTAACATTGTCTAATTCTTATAGAACTCCAAATTCTACCTGATGAGTTGTGTTATTATACATACCTGGCTCGGATCAATACATTGACCCGTTTTAATACCTTGCCTTTGTAGTCGCTAAGCAATAGCGATGTACTTATCCATTTGCTATTTATTCCTATAAGATGTAACTCGACAAACCATTAGACAATATTGTCAAAGGGTGATAATTTCTCCTTTTGACCCGTTTATTTACCTAGTGATCTTCATCACTTCAAGTAAATGCCAATTTCATGTATTATGCTAATTTAAAGTCCACTAGCTAGAATACGAAATCAAGCATAACGTAACGGAACCGTAGTTACGTACCTTTAAAGCACACCTTCCAAGCGTGTATCACCTCCGGCTTGTCCGCTTGACGTTCCGGATTCTTTGCCTAAAGAGTTCAATCATAAACATGTTTAGAACTCCTTTTTAAACCATTTGTCGCATGATACACCGAAGCATCATAATTATGCGTTTAAACTTCAATTTCAGTTTTAAGCCTTCTTTGAGGCGTTTTCACAAACACTTTATGGGCAGATTTTTACATGATTAAATATCAAGTCTCTAGTTCATCACTTAGCCCTAATTTCACATCAATCAACCATTTTACATAATTGTTAGCTTCTACAATTCTGAAATCACTTCATAATTGTCAAATTACACTAGAACAATACCCAATTTCCTAGTGTTTATTAATTTCTACATAACCCACTAATCACCTATAAGGGTGTTCATGGATTTTGCTAAATTACACATGATTAAAACTCATAATTGTCTAGGGTTTGTCCATAGACACTATATTGTTCTTAATCCATCATAAAAACAAACATGCAAACCTTAAATTTCGGATTTCCCAAATTTGTGAGAATTTCTATTTGAGAGTTTTCATCAAATTTTACATACCTTGTAATCCCCATGTGATGAGGATCAATAATCTATGCTCGATTTCTGTTTTTGATCGGATTTGGACCTTCAATTTGGTTGTTTTGTGGATGTTAGGGTTTTTGGAGTGGGGAATCGCCCCTGCCTTGCTTCTGTACGACCAGACCTCCCAAAATGGGGTGTTTGGTTTATTTTTATTTTTTTTTATTAAAAATAGTAATATAGTTTCAATTTTAACAACATAGACCCCTCCACTTTTGTTCAACATGTAGTTTGGTCATTTAACCCTATTTCAAGTTAGTTCTAGACTTGTAGTTAACTAGGTTATAATTTCCTAGTTAAATAACATTCTTGTTTATTTAAACTTTATAATTCTAATATAAAGTTTTATATTTTCGGGATGTTACAAGTCCACCCCCTTAAAAGGGTTTTGTCCTCGAAACCAAAGTACGTACCAAATAATGTAGGGTGGAGACGTCGTATCTCCTCTTCGGACTCCCGCGTAGTGTCCGAACCTTTCCTATGCTCCCACTTGATCTTGACTTGATCAATTTGTTTGTTTCGCAATTGCTTCTAGCATTCTATCACCACATTTCTTATCCTATAATCTCCCATCACAACTGCATTTATGGTGGGTTTAATGTGGTGATCTATATAAACCAAATTTTACCTCTCGAATCGTTATTTTACACAAAAACTCAAATAGTGCCATTTGACTAATATAATACCTCTTTCAGCTTCTATACTTATTCTAATTATTTACCTAATCATAAAACTCGTTTCCAAACAACCTTTAAAGGTTGTTTGTTCAAATTAGCTGACAAGGGCGTTTTGTTCCTCTTTAGTCTTTCAAAATTATAGTAATACCTTTTTGGTTACAAAACATCTACGTGCCTCATTTGACATAAAGCAACTTGAAATAACGTAATTTCGTTATTTCTACTAGTTTAATTAACTTAGCGATATCCATATTATCGAACCCTTGTGAATCCGTTACCTTGACCCGTTTAAAGGTCTTTATTGAAATTTTTCACTTTTAACAACAATTTCTTTTGTTTTCAAGTTCATTTATTCGGTTCAGTTATACCGAATCGACCGATTATAATCAACCAAATTTATTTAAATGACCTTAGTCGGTCCCACTAACTAGACTTATTAGTCCAGTTACTCTTTACCGCTCGCTTGGTTATAATGTGATTCCACTTCACATTGTATTTCTTGACCGTGATCGTGTCACGTCATGTTTAATTTATATCAACGTTCCTTTATCATACTTCTTCTTTTCGAATGTATTGTCTCGCACCTATCGATGTTAAGACCCATACTCTTTGATATTAACCATTTTCTAATCTTCCGTGTAATATCCATATTTGTTAAAACGTTGTTTCTTACTAAAACTAAATTTTAGTTTAGCGTTTCCTTTTTCTCCTTGTCTTACATCTTTTACTCATTTCCAGGACTTTTACGTCTGAAAATTCGTTCCTTTCCGTTGTCTTTTCGGTAATATTTTTGTCCTTTTTGTGAATTATCAGAATTTAAATAATTGTGAATCCTTTTTGTTATTTCTGCCCGTTTAGATGTTTTAGTGAAATCCCTCACTCTTGTCAACCAGGCCTTTCACGATCTCTTCGCTTTTAACTCACTTAGTTAAGTTAGCGAAACCCCTCGCTTTTATACTACCTTTACCTTCCGTTATTATTTTACGCGGGGAGTTTAACCATTTTCCTCGCTTCATGTTATTGACCCGTAGGTTCTTTCACTTAGCCTCGTAGGCTTATTTCTTTAGATTTTCACCTTTTTAAGGCAAGGCCTTTATGACCCCTTTGCTTCAATTCATGTCCCGTGGGTCATTTTGGCCCCGTAGACCTTTACACTAATTAATATCCCGTAGGTTATGATGATCCCGTAGATCATCTTTTATTCTAGTCTTTATTCAAATGTGTATACGTTTATATACGCATATGGCGTTAAGGCACCCCTTTTTATGTTTATAATTATTCACCTTTACTTTTTGGATTTCATTTGACCTTGACCGTAGTCTAAGGCTACATTGTTTTCTTTCGAATCATCTTTCCGACTTCTCGACCTCCAACTTCAATTTACACGTCGGTTTTCCATACACTTACCGTTACCCGGTTCATACTTATACTCCTTTACGTCTCATTACCCGGGTTCTTTTATTTTAATGTTTTTAACATTTTTTTTTGTTTCGCTAGTTTGCGTTTTTCCTATATATATTCCTTTATGAGCCATCACGTAGGTTCATTAATGTTTCGCGCTTCCATTATTCGGTTTGCGCTTACTTGCACTACCAAGTTTTTATCCTTTATTTATCTCGTTTGACTTGTTCGTGTGAAATTTCATCACTCGTGAACATCAAACTCTGTTCTTTATTCGACCCGTTCAACTTTAAAATAGTTGAGCGTAGTTATTAACATTTCTGTTTGCAAATTCTCATTGTCTTTTAGTCATGACTCATATTCCGAGTCTTTTGATTTTCTGTTTCGCGCTCCCGTCTCTTGGTTTACGCATTCTTTCCAAATCCTACCAATTCATCGGGTATCTTTACCGTAATCATTCTCAAGTAACCATTTCTATATGGTTTTAAACATAATTTTAATTTATTTGGTCGTCTTAGCGAGATCCATTGCTTTTATTCAATTAAGTTTGACTTGTCCATGTGAATTTCATCACTTGTGACAGTCAAACTTCTATCCTTATACGTTAGCATTCCTATTAGTCGGTCTGTATTTCCATTTACTTTAATCTTTGTCCCTTCTCTCGGGCTCGTTATTCTAGCGTAATACGCTCCCGTCATCCGACTTGCGTTTTGTTACACCCTAACATGTAATAGCTTTAAAATGACGCAGCGGAAATACGAGCCTTCAAATTTCTTTCTTTATTAGACACGTTACTTACATACAAGCTCAAATACGAAAATGTTAGGCGCTTACTGGAAGAGGTTTACAATATTTTTGCATTAAATTAACGTTTCAAAGCATTACGTATTTCAAACTATGTGGTCGTTCTTTCCGTACAATCCTTGCTCTTCGACTCGATCCACGCCCGCTTATCATCCTTAAAGGTAGAAGAAGTCCGAGTAGTACCTGTGGGCATCACATACAACTTAACCATTAGTCATTGACATCATCGTACAACTAAATTCACATATAATTAAATAGTATAACATTCGACAATGTAAACTTTGATTTATCCGACTATCCTCTCGGATTCTCTCGTTCTGAGTTCAGCTTCCATTCCACGAGAATCCGTCGTTCTCATTCCTGCATTACCTACCAATCTCAAGCACATTGTTAGTGAGATCCTTACCCAAACATATTGAAACCAAGCATACCTGCATACGTACTTGCGTGCTTACATATTCGTGTCTACGCATATTTTACTTACATCCAATTCTTGTTTAACTTGTTCGTATTCACTTATCGTATTCGTACATTATTTATACGGTGCTTATTCTTGGGTTTAGAACCCAAAAACATCAAGAGAACACCCAAAATTTGGTTTAGAAGGCTTACCATAGACCACGGTTGATATACCGAAGCTTACGATACATTAAACAACTTAGTTAACAAATTTCAGCATTCTAATCATGGGGAGGCCGTCGGCGACGGCACTACAGGGCGTCGGCGATTTTAGTTTTTCCCGTAGCTTAAAAACCCCGTAGACAGGAAAATAGGACGTCGGAGCAAACTGATAAAGCACGAGGCGTCGGCGACGGCCTCTGCTTTTGCCATTTTTCTGCTGTGTTGTTTTCGTCGTTCGAACGCACTAAAACTCGCATAACTTTTAAACCGTTTACCCGTTTAACCTCCCGTTTCTTCCTACATGCTTGTAAATTCAAATTCTTTCATATGAACTTAAAATCCTACATCCGGATTAAGGAAATTCTTAACTTACATGCATTCGACTTATAATCATTTTCTAACTATTTGACCCGTTCGAGAGTATATCAACATAATCTGATTATTTGACCTCAATCTCATATGAACTTAATGATTTCGTTGACGTCTATCATAAAAGATTAAATTCTCGGATGTCTTGCATCCTCTTAACCCATTTTCGCTCAAATGCTTATTTTCGACCCGTTATGGTTATTTACGCATTAAGTGGTTTATGACATACAAAACCATACTCCACATTTTCACACTAGACCATAACCATTACAGTCTACTTTAAGATTGTTCGCCCAACATACCCATCAAGGGCGTTTTAATCAACTTTATTCCCATTATGCACAATGAAAGACTTCAACGCATAATTGACATCAAACATCATGTCTAATTAAATAAAGCGTTGTATTACTTAAACAAACTAAGAAGTGACTACGGAAATCACTTACCTTGAGTACTCCAATAAGTGTATTTGTCACCTTGCCTTATCTTGACCCGTTATCCTCCTATGCTTGAGCTCTCCTTGACACGTTCCTGTTATCTCATTCCATTACATCCATTCAATAGTTAGTATACGTAATCATACGCATCACTAATCACACTTCTATTCACGTGTCAATCGCTTAACGAGTTCAACATGTATCATAATACTACAATGCTAATCAATTTAACAATTTATCATTCCATCATCACAAAAGTCATACATGAGCTTCTAGCATGCATAATTATGTATTTACATCATGTTCGTTATTCTTTCAAAATTCCATACTTAGAATATAACATTTTCTAAGTTAGGCAACTTGTTTCATACGTTAAACATTTCATACCATTTCTTAACACCTTGGTTTTTACACATCCATTCTACTATTTTCTATCAACAACCCGTTTCGACCCGTTGGTGCAATCATATGCATAAACTAGTTGGTAAGTGTTTTAGACACTTAAAACAATCAAATAACTTACTAATAATTTATTAAAATCAGTAGTTCATGATTCATACAAGTGTGCATAACAATACAACTATTTTTACTTAATATTTATACTAAAAATGTGCAGCAACTTTCTGCGCAGCAGCTGTTCACGGCACATTTTAACCCATTTATCTTCTGATTCAGTTCTTCATGTTCAAATATGAAATGATCTACACTCAGAGACCTTTCTAAGCATATAAAGATCGTAACAATCGGACGTTCCTATGATTTTATATGATTTTTACAAAATCAGCACAGAAGCTGAAATGCTTCCAAACAGCTTGCTGTCAAAACAGTATTGCCGACTTTGGGCACTGTTTTGGCCTGTTTAACATCCGAATTCAACAAACATGTTCAAACACAAAATGTAATATGTTTAAATAGCTTTTTGAGCATATAAGGCTCGACCTCACAGGTCCTTCCTATGATTTTATATGATTTTTGCAAAATTGTTGCGCAACAAATTTTAATTCTAATCAGCTTTGTTACTCGATACATGTAGCATGTCATTTTGTACACAACATCATAACTAAGCACTTTTCATACTTATAATACATAATCGCCTTCATTACTATTTAATTAACATTCCATACAAGTGATAACACATACTAACCTATACTAGGCATTTCATCAAACACTTGGTGTGCGATCTACTTTCCAAGCATAGTGTACAAGTGGTTTAAGCATGTTCTTCCCAAATTCATCTCTTGAACTATTTTTTTTCAAGCAATATCACATTGTCATCAATTCTACATCATGTTTACTATCAAAACCTATCATATAACATCTTGTGCAACAACATAATCTTAATATCAAAATTCACATGTTCATCATAATCATTCTTACGCTACACATGGGTTTCATTCTAATTCACTAAGATAACTAAAAATTCGGCCATGATTCTACTTAAACATGATAACTTTAGCAAGCATACAACTCATACCCACTCTACTCTATGTGGGTTTTCACTTCCAACATTGATTAGCCAATTTTTAAGCACACATAATGTTCTAGATGGTGATCCTAGTTCAACATCATTCTAATTCCATATAAACTCATGGATTTTCTTGAACCCTAACATAATCAAGTTCATCAAAATGCCAAATTCTTCTTACCTTAAGCTTTAGTAAGTCTAGATGATCAAGAAATCACCAACATGCATGAGCAATGGCCATGATTAGGGCTTCAATTAGATGAATTTGTGTGATTAGAAAGGGTTTCCCCTTCTTCTCTTGGCTCTGGCGTCGAACACACACACACATCTGATGTGTGTGTTTTATTTTTTATTTTTTTTTTGATTTCATTTTTATTAATTCAACTTTCATAACATGTCACCTTTAGCCCCTTAAGTTTAGTGTGGTAATTGTTTATGCACCAATCTTTATTACTACTATCTAACTTGTATCGGTAACCAAGTTAAATAACATATTTCTCACATTTTATTAATCATGATAACATGCTAATGAATTTAATAATTCGAATTTTGGGGTGTTACACGTTTACGTTTACTATCAAACATCTTACTTGTTTGATTCATTTGGGTACCTTTTTAATTCGTCCCATTCGCCCCGTCCCTACTACATCAAATGTAAATATGTCTATCATAAAAAGTTCATGGCATCATGTGTTCACTACTTACTTGGCCAGAGTAAGCGATCAACACATGACACACATGACCTTTTCATAATTTCCGCACTACACCTCATGTAAGTGACGCCTCTAATCTTTCTACATTCTTAACTTTCATTGGCAACCATTTATTTAGTTACCATTTAATAGTTATTTGATTTACATGTTTCATTCATGAACATATACAATGTTTTTCCTTTTTATCAAACTAATATATAATCACATTTGTTAATGTGATTGCTACTTTTCTTAATAGCACTAAATTGAGAGTTTTCCACTTGGATAATTACCCTAATCCAAGTTTCCATATGAACCAATCTTGTTACTCATTTGTTATTCATCATCATGAATAACACATTTTCTATTAAATTTCTTTTGGAAATCAGGTTTTCTAAGTTCTATCATATGTGTATGCAACCGTCATTACTTACGTGTTTGTTGCATATTACTACTTGTGCAATTAAATTTAAAAGTGTGCATTTGGTAATGTTTGCCCCGACGGGCGTTTCTTGACTTTAACTTTGTTAGGGGTCGTTACGTGATTTAGTCCTTGGTGAGCATGCTCCTCTTGTCATACTTCGGACCGTTCTTCTATCATATCCGTAATTTGTTAAGCCCTCGCTATCCTTATATGCGAGTGTCCTTCAACTAAAAAATACACCAATGTTAATAACTTCAACATTAAAGGATGCCCGTATTATAATACAAGGCTTTTCTACTATACGCATCAACGCGTGTAATTTCATTGACTATATCTATTCTATATCGACTTTATTGGTGTAACGTGTATTACACGATAACCATATGTGTTGTTCTCAACACTTTAATCATATTAAACCATTGATATACATGTACTTACCGGATTTGCGATCAAGCCTCGAACCGAACACCAATCTTTATCAAGAGCGTAAGGTTTAAGTCCAAGCATAGCTTTCCCGCCATACTTGAATCTCTTAAACCAAGGCTCTGATACCAACTTGTAACACCCGTTCTTATAAATTTAGGTTTAACGTATCATTTACGAAAAACGATCATATAATTAAGATTACATATACATTGGAAATTACGGGTTTATTAAAACTTTTTACGATTTTAAAAGTTACAACATATAATGTGTATGTTCGTCGTTTAACATAATAACGATGCATAGTGCGGAAGCTTAATTCGTGATCGTGTTCGGTCCTTGCTCGTCGCTTGATCTTCATCCGGGCACTCTCGACGATCACCTATGATCAAAACCAACTTAAAAGTTAGTTTTGATAGTCAAATAATAAGTTCAAACAAGTACAGGGGTTAAAATGACAAAAATTAAAGATTTTCCGGAGTTAGGGGCGTCGCGTGACGCCAAGGGGCGTCGCATCACGCTAGGCCCCCTTTTTCACAGGCTGTTGCTTCAGCTGTTGCTGTACGTTCCCAGCTCAACCCGATTTCACGGAAACGGCCATAACTTCTTCGTTATTGATCCGTTTTACGCAATTCGTTTTCCTACACGTCCGTAATTTAATTCTCCATCATATGAAGTTAAAATCCAACATCCAACATAATAAATTTTGAGACTTCTAAGCCTTCGACTCGTTCCCCTTTTACCGAATTTTAACCCGTTTAAGCATTTTATCAAGCAAACCTATTTATTTGATTCCTATATCTCATACCCTTCTTCTAATTAACGTTACCTACTATATTAGGTTCTAACCATAGGTTTACTACACAATTTAAACCCGTTTTCGCTCGTATGCTTATTTTGACCCGTTAAGGGTATTTTAAGCACTTTAAAGCTTGAAATCGCTTTCATTCCCTTCTAGCATTGTAGTTCTACATTCCTTATCTAGTAACCTCCCACTACAACTATGTGTGTATTGGTTTTAATGTGGATATCTATATGTTCCGAGTTTTACCCCTCGGATTACCATTTTACGGCAAAGACTCATATAAAGCCCTTCGACCCAAGAATTTACGTTTTCACTATCTAACTTATCCTAAGCATTTATATAATCATAAAACTTATTCCCGAACCACCTTTAAGGGTCATTCGTCCGAATTGGCTTACAAGGGAAATTTGGTCAATTTTCCTCCTTCTTTAACTACAAGGGTCCTTTAAATACTTGATTAACCCAAAATCCGACCCTTTTAACTATAATCTTATTTATAAACCCATGTGCTTCTAAAACACCATGAACATAATTCAATTTATTTGGTTTACCTTAAAGATAACCGAATATCTACACTTTAACATTGTCTAATTCTTATAGAACTCCAAATTCTACATGATGAGTTGTGTTATTATACATACCTGGCTCGGATCAATACATTGACTCGTTTCAATACCTTGCCTTCGTAATCGCTAAGCAATAGCGATGTACTTATCCATTTGCTATTTATTCCTATAACATGTAACTCGACAAACCATTAGACAATATTGTCAAAGGGTGATAATTTTACCTTTTGACCCGTTTATTTCCCTAGTGATCTTCATCACTTCAAGTAAATGCCAATTTCATGTATTATGCTAATTTAAAGTCCACTAGCTAGAATACAAAATCAAGCATAACGTAACGGAACCGTAGTTACGTACCTTTAAAGCACACCTTCCAAGCGTGTATCACCTCCGGCTTGTCCGTTTGACGTTCCGGATTCTTTGCCTAAAGAGTTCAATCGTAAACATGTTTAGAACTCCTTTTAAAACCATTTGTCGCATGATACACCGAAGCATCATAATTATGCGTTTAAACTTCAATTTCAGTTTTAAGCCTTCTTTGAGGCGTTTTCACAAACACTTTATGGGCAGATTTTTACATGATTAAATATCAAGTCTCTAGTTCATCACTTAGCCCTAATTTCACATCAATCAACCATTTTACATAATTGTTAGCTTCTACAATTCTGAAATCACTTCATAATTGTCAAATTACACTAGAACAATACCCAATTTCCTAGTGTTTATCAATTTCTACCTAACCCACTAATCACCTATAAGGGTGTTCATGGATTTTGCTAAATTACACATGATTTAAACTCATAATTGTCTAGGGTTTGTCCATAGACACTATATTGTTCTTAATCCATCAAAAAAACAAACATGCAAACCTTAAATTTCGGATTTCCCAAATTTGTGAGAATTTCTAGTTGAGAGTTTTCATCATATTTTACATACCTCGTAATCCCCTTGTGATGAGGATCAATAATTGATGTGTGTAAAATGCAACATATAAATCACATCAATTAAGGCATAAAACTAACCCTTTTTAAGTACTAATGTTGGAAAAAGGAGTGTTTTTGTCTTCCTTTTGTATTTTCAGGATGAAATGAGCTCAAAATCACAAAAGAAGCAAAAAGACAACTAATTCTACCATAAATACAAGAAAAGGAACAAAAGTGGACTGCCCGGACCCTCAACGGCACCTCCCAAGGCAAAGGAGAAGAAACAGAGTCTGAACACGCCCCGTGTCCAGCGAACACGGGGGCGTGCCCAGGAAGCAGCAGAAAAGACAAACCAGTAGAAGCTTCCATTGCCCACCACGGGGCCGTGTCCAGCGAGCACGGGGGCGTGGTGAAAGTACAGCAGGCGCATTAATTGTAATTCGCAATTACAATTAATGAAGTGAGAGAATGTCAGACGGGCACGGGGCCGTGTCCAGCGGACACGGGGCCGTGTCCAGCCTTCTGTTCAGCCTATAAATAGAGGAGTTTGGCTTCATTCTCTCTCATCCCTTGGCACACCACCTCTCTCACACTTCATCCACCACCCACCACCACCATAACACCATCATCCACCACCATCATCCATTGTCCATCGTAGAGTGTGTGAGTCGTCTCGGGATCCAAGATTGATCGTAAGAGTTCTTGACAATCAAGGCCGTGTTTGCCTAAGTCTCTTACATCACTTGGTGAAGACAAGTGTTTAGTATAATACTTTTTATTTTTAATCTTTTGCACTTTTTATTTGGTTTTGTATTAATGACTTTAATAACTAGTTACTTATGTTGAAGGTGATCTTTCCTTATCGTTTGTCCGTGGTGTCTTGGCATTATTTTACTGTCTATATAAAATAAAAGATTTTCACCATTCATATCTCCACGGTCTATATGGAGGTATGTTGGCTACCTGGTCGGGGGTTAAGGGAACGGTTTGGTAAGGGTCTTGCCCTTGTTCAGCGTTTAGAGGTCCTGCTTGGGACCTGGGTCAAATTTAGTAGGATCTCCTTCAATGCCCATAGGTATTGGATGGCGGGGATCCAAACTCTTTGACCCCCTCATAAGTTAACTACTATTAATACTATAACCCGGCTATTTAGGACTGTATCCCTGCTGACTCAGACTACTTAGCCGAGGGTAACGTCACCGCCAAAAGCGGGGCCTACCACAATTTGCATTAATAACTTAATTCATTATCTTTCAATAATCCGACCCTTTAGGATTGTATCCTTGCTGACTCAAACTACTGGGTTGAGGGTAACGTCGCCTTCAAAAGAGGGGCCTACTACAATAACTAAGATAATCTCTTAAACAAGTGCAAAAGTGCGAAAATAATCAAAGGTTATACTAATACACGTGTCGGATCCAAGTGATTCATCTTGTCTATCTGTTTTTATTTTATTTTTATTTTCAGCATTTAGTTAGTTTTTATTTTTCTTAGTTTAATAACTTAATTCTCACTTTTTGATTTGATTAGATGTTGAGGATAAACCGGTATTAAAAGCTCTTGTGTCCTTGGACGACCTCGGTATCTTACCAACACTATACTACGTCCACGATGGGTGCACTTGCCCATATGTGTGTTTAGTGTTAGTGAATATCGTGTTTTATAAATTTAAAACTTGGCTAAAAGTGTAAAAAGGGCTTAAATATACATCAAAAATATAACACACTTCACGCACATCAAGTTTTTGGCGCCGTTGCCGGGGACACAAGGATTTTAAGAAAGTTAGGAATCAACGGCCTAATCATATTTTTATTTTTCTTTAATTTTTTTTAGGATTTTTTTTTTAGATTTTCAGCTTCTGCAGAGCTCAGCACGGGGCCGTGCCTGGTCGGACACGGCCCGTGCTCAGCAACGTTACTGGCAGTTTTTGTTTTTCAAGTTACAGAAGGCTGACCACGGGGCCGTGCCGGTGCAACACGGGGCCGTGTCCAACTTCCAGTAACTGGGATCTAAAAAACAATCACTGTAATTCCGACCACGGGGCCGTGTTCACTCAACACGGGGCCGTGGTGAACCTTCTGACCAACATTCTTTTCTGTTTTTATTGCAGGACTTGGAACCCGACGCCATCCTCACGTAGTGTATGAGCTCCAGTTCCAATAAAGACATAAAGGAACCGCTAGAAGAACCCGAACGCTTTCTCAGAAAAAGGTTAAATGCCAAAAACCAAGAGAAGGTTTCGGGTGATCCACCCCCAATGGCGGACCAACGTACCCTTATGGATTATCTACGGCCCACCGTAGGTAATCTAGGCGCCGCTATCAATGCTCCGAATGTCGAAGCCAATAACTTCGAACTTCGACCGCATTTGATACAAATGCTCCAAAACTCCGCAACCTTCCACGGACTTGCGGACGAGGATCCTCATCTACATATAACTAATTTCTTAGAAATATGTGATACCTTTCGGATCAATGGAGCATCAAACGACGCCATCCGCCTCCGTATGTTTCCATTCTCACTAAAAGACCGAGCGAAAGCTTGGCTCAACACCCTCCCAGCTGGATCGGTAAACACCTGGGATGAACTAGCCCAAAAATTTCTATATAAGTATTTCCCTCCTTCTAAAACTGCTAAATTAATGGCTGAAATTAATACATACTCACAAGAGGACGGGGAATCCTTATATGAAACTTGGGAAAGGTTCAAGGAGCTATTACGCAAGTGTCCCCATCACGGCCTCGCAATATGGCAACAAGTATCCACTTTCTACAATGGATTGTTGCCACACACTAGGCAGACACTTGATTCTAGCTCCGGGGGACTTTTAGGTAATCGACGCCCACACGAAATATATAATCAGATTGAGGAAATTGCTCAAACCAATTTTCAATGGCACACTCCCCGGGGAAATAAGTCTATCGCCCCGGGCGCCCATAAGGTCGACGAAAGCACCTCTTTACAAGCCCAAATCGAGGCCCTTTCTTCAAAAATAAAAAAATTAGAAATGACAAAAACAGTCTCGGTTATGGCTTGTGAAGGGTGTGGTGGGTCACATGAAAATTGGAGTTGCATGAAAGAAACGGACGATCAACAAGAAATGGTAAACTACATTGATAATAGACCTAGGCCGTCGGGTCCTCCAACGGGAACTTACAACCAAGGATGGCGAAACCACCCAAACCTTGGTTGGAGGGAAACCGGCAATAGTAGTAACCAACAAACCCAACGAACAAACTTTCAGCAATCAAGAAATGAGTCACAAAATTTCACTCAACAACAAGGTGGACGAGAAAGGCTCGAAGATACTATATCTCGCCTCGTCTCTGACACTGATAAGAAAAACTCGGAAAGATTTCTACAATTAGAATATAATTTTAGGAATCAACAAGCTAGCATTCAAAACATAGAAAAACAAATAAATCAACTAGCACAAAATTTTTCCGAGAGACCGCAAGGCGCATTACCTAGCAATACCGAAACAAACCCAAAGGCGCAAGTTCACCTCATCACACTACGAAACCGCACCGTAGGGCCTGCAGAAGTACCTCCACCAACGAAAGAAACAATGCCAACACATCTGCAGGAAAAGAACTCTCCCCCATCACCAGAGCCTACCAAGGCTCCTCGAGTTCCGTACCCCGGTAGGTTAATTCGTCAAAAGACCAATGAGCAGTTCGCAAAATTCGAAAGTCTGTTAAAACAATTGCATGTCAATATTCCTTTTATCGAAGTCCTAACCCAAATGCCCAAATACTCTAAATTTATGAGGGACTTCCTTACACATAAAAAGAAAATTGAAAATTTACAATTAGTTAATTTAGGCGAAGAATGCTCTGCCCTCGTACTCAATAAACTACCCCAAAAGAAAATCGATCCCGGAAGTTTCACGATTCCATGCTCAATAGGGGAATCACCCGTTCGCAATGCCTTGGCCGACTTAGGGGCTAGCATTAACCTCATGCCCTCATCGATGTTCAAAAGGCTTGGCTTGGGAACCACGAGCCCTACAAAAATAAGCATACAACTCGCTGATCGATCAGTCAAGTTCCCACAAGGTGTCATCGAGAATGTCTTGGTAAGGATAAGCAGATTCGTTTATCCAGTTGACTTTGTCATACTCGACATGGAGGAAGACACCGAGGTCCCCCTTATCCTAGGGAGACCCTTCCTTGCCACAGCACAAGCAGTGGTAGACATGAATGACGGGACACTGACTTTGAGGTATGGGGACGATGAGGTGAAGTTCGGAGTTGGGAAGAGAATAGAGGATGACGACCCAGTCAATTACATGAAGGTTATTGATTCAAGCTTGGAGGCCGCTCTCCGACGAAGCAAGGCACTCCACTCAGAAGATATATAACCGGGAATCGGGTCTAGCCAAGGACCCTTATAAACGTGGCGCACCACGGAGGCATTCCGCGGATCTATCCTTAGTTTAGTTTAATCTTTTAGTTTTTGCAGAATAAAACACACTCATGGTGGTAATGGATGAAAAAGGGAACGAGAAAAATGGAACCATGCACGAAGAACAGAGCAACCCGACAAAAATCTCCATCACAGAAGGCTCAACACGGGCCGTGCCCAACCAACACGGCCCCGTGCTGAGCCCCTGCAGAAAATCACCCAGTTCAGGTAACTGGACACGGGCCGTGTTCAGCGGACACGCCCCCGTGTCCAGGCTTCTGTTTCAATTCTGTAATTTTTGTTACTGGCACTTGACCACGGGGCCGTGCCCGGTCAACACGGGGCCGTGTCCAGGATGCCAGTAACATAAATCTTTGCTTTTTAACCCACTTTTATACATTCTAATCAACCAAAAACATTATTTTTGGACACATTGAGGACAATGTGTAATTTAAGTGTGGGGGGGATGCTAAAACCCTTGAAACTTTGCAAAATCCTAAACACAAGCCTTACACAAAACTCTATTGGAACCGCTAAACACCCCAAATTTTTTCAAAAACTTTTTCATTTTTTTTATTTACTTGTCTTAGTTTAAGTTGGGAATAACAAGTTCTAAAAAGGTTATATTTTTACAAGTTTACAACCGATAGGGTCGTGATAAAAAAAGAACCAACATAAGAAAATTATGAAACGGTATAACAAGTCTAGTTAAAAATTCGATTATATATGCTTGGTCACATTAAAAACCCATTCCCACAAAAGTGAGTTTTGAGCCTTTATTGAGCATAAAAATACACACATTTAGATTAAATGCTCATTTTTCGTTTCTTGTGTGAATAGCCGCTCGGTCCTTACAAATCTAGAACTTGCCACGACGATACATTCCCGGTCCTTACCAACTTAAACCCAAGTAAGTAAATGATGGAGGCATTAGGACTAACCATTATTCTTTCAAAACCATTATTTTTCATTTTTTTTACCTACCCAAAATCCCCCTAGATAGCCCCTTTGAGCCTAAACCTTTCATTTCATTACCCCAAAACCCTTTTTACCCACCAAAAACCTTTTTATTTTTAGTAACAAGTTCGCTTTTTCGTAAACTCACCTTTTTATGTGACGATCGAAAAAAAAAATGACGATGATGAAGTCAAAAACAAACAAAAGCTATAAAAGCTTGTTTGGAGAAATACTTCAAAATAAAAAGTCACTAAAAACAAGGTACTTCACGAAAACCGACGCTTGTTACGATTTTCGCCCTTTTTACTAACCACTAACCAACCACCCACCTTTAAACCCAAGCCTTCACCCCAAAAGTCCTCTTGATATTTACAAAGGTAAAAAGTTAAAAAGGAGGAGGATTGATTGCTTGGCAAGCCTATGGAAGACGTGAGTTCCGTGCCGCTCTCGAGTGATTCACTAAAATATACACCTTCGGCCGAGTGTTGAGTGATCTCCCGTGAGGTATGTGAACTTGTATATAAATGGAATTTTAAAGGCATGCTATGCCCAAATAAGTAATTCATCTTATGAAACGTTCAAAATAAATCATAACGAATAGGATTGTAAATAAATAAAAATAAAACCTATAAAAAACCTTGGATTCCCGACACTCTAGGACAAGCTAAAAAACTTCTCTTCTACCTATTCCATTTGGGAGTGTAAGCCACATTTAAAGAGTTTTGCTTGAGTACAAGCAAAAGTTCAAGTGTGGGGGTATTTGATGTGTGTAAAATGTAACATATAAATCACATCAATTAAGGCATAAAACTAACCCTTTTTAAGTACTAATGTTGGAAAAAGGAGTGTTTTTGTCTTCCTTTTGTATTTTCAGGATGAAATGAGCTCAAAATCACAAAAGAAGCAAAAAGACAACTAATTCTACCATAAATACAAGAAAAGGAACAAAAGTGGACTGCCCGGACCCTCAACGGCACCTCCCAAGGCAAAGGAGAAGAAACAGAGTCTGAACACGCCCCGTGTCCAGCGAACACGGGGGCGTGCCCAGGAAGCAGCAGAAAAGACAAACCAGTAGAAGCTTCCATTGCCCACCACGGGGCCGTGTCCAGCGAGCACGGGGGCGTGGTGAAAGTACAGCAGGCGCATTAATTGTAATTCGCAATTACAATTAATGAAGTGAGAGAATGTCAGACGGGCACGGGGCCGTGTCCAGCGGACACGGGGCCGTGTCCAGCTTTCTGTTCAGCCTATAAATAGAGGAGCTTGGCTTCATTCTCTCTCATCCCTTGGCACACCACCTCTCTCACACTTCATCCACCACCCACCACCACCATAACACCATCATCCACCACCATCATCCATTGTCCATCGTAGAGTGTGTGAGTCGTCTCGGGATCCAAGATTGATCGTAAGAGTTCTTGACAATCAAGGCCATGTTTGCCTAAGTCTCTTACATCACTTGGTGAAGACAAGTGTTTAGTATAATACTTTTTATTTTTAATCTTTTGCACTTTTTATTTGGTTTTGTATTAATGACTTTAATAACTAGTTACTTATGTTGAAGGTGATCGTTCCTTATCGTTTGTCCGTGGTGTCTTGGCATTATTTTACTGTCTATATAAAATAAAAGATTTTCACCATTCATATCTCCACGGTCTATATGGAGGTATGTTGGCTACCTGGTCGGGGGTTAAGGGAACGGTTTGGTAAGGGTCTTGCCCTTGTTCAGCGTTTAGAGGTCCTGCTTGGGACCTGGGTCAAATTTAGTAGGATCTCCTTCAATGCCCATAGGTATTGGATGGCGGGGATCCAAACTCTTTGACCCCCTCATAAGTTAACTACTATTAATACTATAACCCGGCTATTTAGCACTGTATCCCTGCTGACTCAGACTACTTAGCCGAGGGTAACGTCACCGCCAAAAGCGGGGCCTACCACAATTTGCATTAATAACTTAATTCATTATCTTTCAATAATCCGACCCTTTAGGATTGTATCCTTGCTGACTCAAACTACTGGGTTGAGGGTAACGTCGCCTTCAAAAGAGGGGCCTACTACAATAACTAAGATAATCTCTTAAACAAGTGCAAAAGTGCGAAAATAATCAAAGGTTATACTAATACACGTGTCGGATCCAAGTGATTCATCTTGTCTATCTGTTTTTATTTTATTTTTATTTTCAGCATTTAGTTAGTTTTTATTTTTCTTAGTTTAATAACTTAATTCTCACTTTTTGATTTGATTAGACGTTGAGGATAAACCGGTATTAAAAGCTCTTGTGTCCTTGGACGACCTCGGTATCTTACCAACACTATACTACGTCCACGATGGGTGCACTTGCCCATATGTGTGTTTAGTGTTGGTGAATATCGTGTTTTATAAATTTAAAACTTGGCTAAAAGTGTAAAAAGGGCTTAAATATACATCAAAAATATAACACACTTCACGCACATCAATAATCTATGCTCGATTTCTGTTTTTGATCAGATTTGGACCTTCAACTTGGTTGTTTTGTGGATGTTAGGGTTTTTGGAGTGGGGAATCGCCCCTGCCTTGCTTCTGTACGACCAGACCTCCCAAAATGGGGTGTTTGGTTTATTTTTATTTATTTTTTTATTAAAAATAGTAATATAGTTTCAATTTTAACAACATAGACCACTCCACTTTTGTTCAACATGTAGTTTGGTCATTTAACCCTATTTCAAGTTAGTTCTAGACTTGTAGTTAACTAGGTTATAATTTCCTAGTTAAATAACATTTTTGTTTATTTAAACTTTATAATTCTAATATAAAGTTTTATATTTTCGGGATGTTACATTAGTCGAGGGTAACGTCACCTCCAAAAGAGGGGCCTACCATAATTTGCATTAATAACTAAATTCATTATCTTTCAATAATCCGACCCTTTATATTAGTTGAGGGTAACGTCGCGTTCAAAAGAGGGGCCTACTACAATAACTAAGATAATCTCTTAAACAAGTGCAAAAGTGCGAAAATAATCAAAGGTTATACTAATACACGAGTCGGATCCAAGTGATTCATCTTGTCTATCTGTTGTATTCTTATTTTATTTTTCAGCATTTAGTTAGTTTCATTTTCTTAGTTTAAAAATCTTTTTTTTCTAAGATTTTGTTTTAATTAGACGTTGAGGATAAACCGGTACTAAAAGCTCTTGTGTCCTTGGACAACCTCGGTATCTTACCAACACTATACTACGTCCACGATGGGTGCACTTGCCCATATGTGTGTTTAGTGTTAGTAAATATCGTGTTTTATAAATTTAAAACTTGGCTAAAAAGTGTAAAAAGGGCTTAAAATATATACCAAAAATATATTACACTACACGCACATCAGCTTCCGTGATTCTGTGCCCTACGTGCTTATGCGCTTCTGTGCTTATGTGAATCCGTGATTATATGTCTATGTGACTATGTGATTGAATGTGTTCCTGAGCTTTAGTATTAGACGTGTGAGGTGAGAATCGATTATGATGTGTCTGAGACCTATGACGATGTCTGTTGCAGACAATGTTAACCGGACCATCATCAGGACCTCGTCACCCACGACTCACTCGCCAAGAACAGAGGGACAAACGCCTTGCTGCCATCCTCGCTAAACAAGTAGCCAAGGTTGTGCCCCAGATCGTGAGTGAAATTTACGAGACCGTTAGCAAATCGTCCGAAGAGTCTAGAACCGAAGCTCCTAAAGTTGCTACCAAGACTGCTTTCAGCTTCAAGCAGTACAAGGCTTGCGGTCCAAAGCAATTCACTGGAGAAGATGACCCAACGGCTATGTTTCAATGGTTCGATTCCATCGAAGTCACTCTGCGCCAAAGCGGCTGTCCTGAAAATCTCCGTACCCTAAACGCAACCGGCGTCTTCCAGTCCCGCGCACTAGACTGGTGGACGGCCGAACGAAACAAACACGGGAATAATGCAGCTTATGAGCTGACTTGGGAAGAGTTGAAAGCCATCATGATGGACGAATTCTGCCCTCCCCATGAACGCCAAAAGCTGGAGGACGAGTTTTGGAACATAAAGCAGAAGGATGGAGACAACGCTGCCCTGACTGCTCGCTTTAAGCAGCTCAGCATCATATGCCCCAATCAAGTGAAGACGTCTGAAATGGCAATCAAGAAGTACATCCCAGCTCTACCCGACTGTGTTGCTGATTTTGTGCATGCCGCAAAGACAGCAACGATCGAAGAAACTTACTTGCTTGCCGCTGAAATCAACGACAAGCGGGTAAAAGCTAGTTTTTGGGATAAAGCTTCCAAGTCTCTGCATCAAGCTACCACCGCACCATCCTCCGAACCGCCGCCGCTCAACCATCGAAGTCCTCACGCTGCAGGAAGAAGAATAACAACAGCAGCTCCAGCAACAAGAACTGTGCTGTCACCACCACTGCTGCTCCCTTACAAGCCGTACCGGCTCAGCAGCAGTCCCACCACCATCCAACACCAGTTACCTATGCACCGCTAGCAAAGCGTGCATACACAGCCCCCCACCCGGCTTGCCCAACATGTTCTTATCATCATCCTGTGGGTCTTGCCTGTCGTTTCTGCGCCCACTGCAACATGTACGGCCACTTTACTGCCAACTGCCGTACTGGTCCCCGCAACACCGCAGCTCCTGCCACTGCTCATCAAGCTCTGCTCCCAGCCCCGCAAGGCCATCAAGCGGCTCAGGCACCCGCGGTCAACGCCAGAGTCTGCTTCGCATGTGGTGATCCCAACCACTTTGCGAACATCTGGCCAAACAGGGTTGTGAAACAAGAGCCCCAGCAGCAGCAGCCTCATCAGCAGCAACAGCCTCAGCAACAGCAACAAGCCGCACGCGCCAGAACGTTCAACATCAATGCGCGCCAATCCCAGGCTGACAACAACGTGGTCAATGGTACGTTCCTTGTGAATGGTATTTATGCATCGTGTTTGTTTGATACTGGAGCTGATAATTGCTTTGTGTCGTTTGAATTCGAGAAGCTTCTTAGTCGTAAGCGCTCCCATCTCCCCTCGACATTCGCAGTTGAAATCGCTACCGGAAGAACTGTCGCCGTTAATTCTGTTCTCCGTGATTGTACCCTTGAGCTCAACAATCACATTTTCCCAATGGACCTTATCCCGATGCAACTCGGAAGTTTCGACGTCATAATAGGCATGGACTTTTTTCGCGAAAACCATGCTGAAGTTGTGTGCTTCGACAAGATGATTCGATTCTCGCTTGCGAATGGTGATTTATTGTGCGTCTATGGTGAAACTGCTTCGAAAGGTCTCAAACTCATGTCATGTGTCCAAGCTAGCAAGTATCTCCGCAAGGAATACAGAGCTTTCTTGGCTAACATTGTAGTAGCGGAGAAGGAAAAGAAAAGGAAGACAAAAGTGAAAGACGTTCCTGTGGTTCGTGAATTTCCTCAAGTGTTCCCTGACGATCTTCCTGGACTACCGCCAAGTTGTGATATCGACTTTCGTATCGACCTCATTCCTGGAGCCAACCCTGTTGCCAAAGCTCCTTACCGACTCGCACCGTCCGAAATGCGTGAACTCTCGAATTAGCTCCAGGAATTACTTGAGAAAGGCTTCATTCGCCCGAGCACCTCTCCTTGGGGCACGCCAGTCCTTTTCGTCAAAAAGAAGGATGGGTCGTTCAGGATGTGCATCGACTATCGGGAATTGAATAAGCTAACCATTAAGAAACACTATCCCCTGCCTCGCATTGACGATTTGTTTGATCAGCTCCAAGGTGCTACGTGCTTCTCGAAGATCGATCTACGCTCAGGCTACCACTAGCTACGCATTCAAGAGGAGGATATACCCAAAACCGCTTTTCGCACTCGTTACGTCCACTATGAGTTCGTTGTTATGCCTTTTTGTTTAACCAACGCACCCGCAGTTTTCATGGATCTGATGAATCGCATGTGTAAACCCCACATCGACTGTTTCGTCATCGTGTTCATCGACGATGACTTGATCTATTCCAAGTCGAAAGCCGAACACGCGCAACATCTACGTTTAGTTCTCGAACTACTCCAGGGGAATCGACTCTATGCCAAATTCTCCAAGTGTGAATTCTGGCTAGAGGAGGTTCAGTTTCTGGGTCACATCGTAAATAGTCAAGGTATTCATGTCGATCCCGCGAAGATTGAAGCAGTTAAGAGTTGGATTACACCTAAGAACCCATCTGAGGTCCGTTCTTTTCTCGGACTAGCGGGCTATTATCGACGATTTATCGAAGGATTCTCAAAGATCGTTGTGCCGCTTACCGCTCTCACGCATAAAGACGAGCCTTTTGTTTGGGGAACCGAACAAGAGTCTGCTTTCCAAACCCTCAAGCACATGCTTTGCAATGCTCCTGTTCTCACATTGCCTGACGGAAACGACAACTTCATTGTCTAATGTGATGCTTCCAACCTTGGTCTTGGTTGTGTTCTGATGCAACGGGACAAGGTTATAGCTTACGCGTCTCGTTAGCTCAAATCCACGAGAAGAACTATACAACCCATGATCTCGAGCTAGGCGCGGTTGTTTTTGCATTAAAGATTTGGCGACACTACCTATATGGTACCAAGTGTACGATTTTCACCGATCATAGGAGCCTACAACATATATTTGATCAGAAAGAACTTAATATGCGTCAACGCCGATGGGTAGAACTTCTCAACGATTACGACTGTGAGATTTGTTATCACCCAGGCAAAGCGAATGTCGTAGCCGACGCTCTCAGCAGACGGAGTTATTTGCTCAGCATTCGAAATACCCAAGCCCAACACGATCTCGAAACTCTCATCCACGAAGCCCAACATGCCTGTTTTAATGAGCGCACTTTGAAGAAGGAAAGAATCTATCACAATGGAGCCCAGCTTGTGTGTAAATCAAATGGGATTTTCCATTTTCTGGATCGAATTCAGATCCCTAAGCGGACCAACTTGCGACAGATATTGATGGACGAAGCCCATAAATCCCGGTACTCTATTCATCCTGGTGTAGATAAAATGTACCAGGACCTTCGCTACAAGTACTGGTGGCCGGGTATGAAAAGGGATATTGCTCTCTATGTTGGGAAGTGCCTGACTTGTAGGGGTGTTCAAAACCGGATATCTGAAATTTCGGATATCCGAAAGTCGGATATCCGAACATTTCGGATAGTGGATTTCCCTATCCGAATCCGTATCCGAAATTTCGGATATCCGACTTTCGGATATCCGAAATTTCGGATACGGATACGGATAATGAACCGGGTATCCGAAATTCTAAAAAAATAAATTTCAAATAAAAATATTAACTTTTCTAACATGCCAAATAGCAAATAAAAAGATCTGTTCAAAGTTCAACTGAATCAAATATGTTTCCAAAAATCAAAATACAAAGTATTTGTGAATAAATCTATGGAGCAACTTTACTCTTGAATCAAAATACAAGGTATTTGTGAATTAATCTACTGTTGGAAGTTGGAACAAATATAGGGAACAAAACCATAAGAAAAAAAAAAGAACAGCTACGATGATTTAAACAAACATTAACACTAAACAGCTTCCAAATCGTACATAAACAGCTTCCAAATCGTATATAAAAAGCTTCCATGTTTTGAAACTGAAATGAATCGTGTAAAACCGAATCAGTAAATCGTATATAAACTAATTGAACCTTTGATGTTCGCATATAAGCTGTTGAACAAATCAGATTCGATAATCGATATATGGAAACAAACCTTGAAACGTCGACTTTCAGATCTCGATCTTTAATATTCGTATCTTGATTCTTCAGATCTGGATCTTCGATGCTCAGTAGTTCGAATCTGGATGTGGGTCGTAGTGGATGAGGACGTGGGGTGTGAGAGCGTCTGGAGAGAATGGATTAGGGTTATTACTTATTAGGTTTTATCTTTTGGTATTTATATATTATACAAATATAATAAAAAATGTTTCGGATATCGGATATCCGAAATATCCGAAATTTTCTGAAATTACTATCCGAATCCGAAAATTCGGATTATCCGAATTTCGGATATCCGAATTTTCGGATAATTCGGATACGGATATTCGGATAATTCGGATTTGGATTCGGATTCGGATGATTTTGAACACCCCTACTGACTTGTGCAAGGGTCAAGGCTGAGCATCAAAGGCCCTCTGGCTCACTCGAGCAACCCCCAATCCCCATTTGGAAGTGGGAGAGTTTAGCTATGGACTTCATAACAAAGCTTCCACACACGTCATCAGGTCACGACAGCATTTGGGTAGTTGTTGATCGTTTGACCAAATCTGCTCACTTTTTGCCAATACGGGAAGACTACAAGGTAGAACGATTAGCCCGAATCTACACCGACGAGATTATCTGTAATCATGGAACGCCTCGTGACATCATCTCGACCGTGATGCTCGGTTTACCACACGACTGTGGGAAATGTTTCAAGCTGCTCGGTTTACCGTATTCCACCCTCAAACCGACGGTCAGACGGAGAGAACGATACATACTCTTGAAGACATGCTCCGTTCGTGTGTCATAGATTTTGGTGGTAATTGGATAAATACCTGCCGTTAGTCGAATTCTCGTACAACAACAGTTATCATTCCAGCATTCAGATGGCACCATTCGAGGCTTTATATAGAAGAAGATGTCGATCGCCTATTGTGTGGCACGAGATCGGTCAGTCGCAACTAACCGGTCCTGAGCTATTGCAAGAAACGATTGACAAAGTCCTCCAGATCCGAGACAACTCGTTGAAAGCTCGAAGTCGACAGAGCCGATAGACGATGCAAGCCCCTTGAATTTGACGTTGGCGACTACGTACTCCTAAAGGTATCAACTTGGAAGGGTGTGGTCAGATTCGGCAAGAAAGGGAAACTAGCGCCTCGATATGTTGGACCTTTCAAGATTCTGGAAAGGATCGGAAAAGTCGCCTACAGACTCGAACTACTGGAGGAACTCAGTAATGTCCACCCGACTTTCCACGTGTCAAACCTCCGAAAGAGCCTGGCTGAGCATGATTTAATTGTACCCCTCGATGACCTCCAAATAAATGAAACACTGCACTTCGTGGAGAAGCCCGTCGAAATCATGGATCGCCAAACCAAGCAGCTCAGACGCTCGCGCATTCCTATTGTGAAAGTCCGATGGGAAGGCAAACGAGGCGCAGAGTACACTTGGGAACTCAAAAGCGACATGAGGGCGAAGTACCCTAGTTGTTTGTTACGGCTTCAGCCTAATTTCGGGACGAAATTCCCTCAACTAGGGGAGGCTGTAACACCCCGTGTTTCGGAAGTCAAATTCAAAGTCAAGATTGAAGTCAAAGGAAGAAAAGATTGCTAATGGCAATCTGTCTCTCCTTGCTCAATTCCTGTTTTGACTTCTTTGACTTATAGTTAGTCTATTTTAGGTTTTACGTTAGTTGTATTATGTGGAGTAATTGGTAAGTATCGCAGAAATCGATGTATGTTTATCGCTAAGAATCGCTTTACGACTGTGAACAATAGGAAGTAACAATGCGATAAACTCAATTAAACGCTAATCGAACTAATCTAATCAACATCGCGCTGGCAACTCGAATTACGCCTTTTTGGTGATTGTTATACGTGTGTGAGTGCCTTATGTGTTACTTGTGTATGTATATTTATGTTATGTGTGGTAATCAATCGAATCGCAATCGAACTCAATCGCAATCGCTAAACGAATACGAAATAAGGATGATTGTATGTTGATATAGTATGATAATTAGTGGAGAAGAGATAGGGCGAGATATGAGTGGTTGGGATTAAAAGTAATTTGAATGAGGAAACTCTATCGCATCGGATCGCTCGCAATCGAAATCGAAACAGCAAAACTCGTTGCACCGAACACTCGAATCAGGCGACCGATCGATCAGGCAACCAGCCGATCGACCAGCCGTCCGATCGAACGACTGTCCGATCGGATAGGCTGTCCGATCGAGTTGCCTGGACGATCGACCAGCCCTTTCCTCTTTTGGAACTCTATAAATACCTCCTGTCCCTTTCATTCTTTCAACTTTTGGCAACTCTCTGACCGAACAGCACGCTCTCCTCACTTTTCTTCCGATTTCTCTCGATTCCGGTAAGATCTCGTCCTAAATCTTGTACTTCCTTTATCTACACGCACTCTTACACCTTTCTATCTTTTGAATCTTAACTTTTAACCGTGAAATCACCAAGATTCAAGGTGTTCTAGGATGACGTCATCATGCGTTCTTGAAGAACTTCATGTTTTGGCCTCAATCCACCAAGAACAACTTAGATCTAACCGATTTCCACATAAACAAACAAAGACCTTTCATAGATCTAAACATATTCACAAAGAAAAGGATTGAAAGATGGTTTTCCAACTTTCTTTCAACACTTTTACACTCAATGCTTTCAAAACCGATAGAAACGGAGCTTGCGCCGACCTACTACTCATTCTAGTGGTGGTGTGGCTCGAGATGCGGGTTCTATCCACGAGGTCCAACGATTTCGGGTTTAACATGGAACACCATCACGAAAAGCTAAACTGACCGGGTTTGGGTGGTTCCTGTCCGATCAGGAGTACCAAATAGTGACGAGGTTACTGTTGCTTGACTCGTCATCAAAATACCTCGATAAAAATGACAAACCATCAAAACAACCAAGTGTAGGACGAATAGGTCGACCAGCACGGAGTGCCGTCCGATCGGACTGCTGTCCAATCGAACAGCCAACCCGATCGACGGGCCAGACCGAACGACTTGCACTTTGGGTCCCACACTAAAACTATTCATCGACATTCAAAGTCTGATCGTTGAACGAGTTGTTGTCCGATCGAACTACCATCCGATCGGGTTAACCGCCCGAACATGTGACCATTAGAATTCAACACTTAAACAATTTTCAACATGTTCAATGCACTAGGAATGCCACCTGATCGAACTGCTGTCCGATCGAGTGACAACCTGCTGTGAACTTGTTCTCACTGAAGTGCCCAACCGAACGGGTTGCCGGCCGATCGAACGACTGTCCGATCGACCGACCTGAAAGGTAGAGACACTTCAATGTTTTCAGATGCTACAACAAAAACTTCAAAAGTCAAACCGTCATACACAAACACATCCTTCCCCAAAGGAAGAAACAATCCACTCGAACGACTATCCGACCAGACAGTCGTCCGAACGGATTGTCACTCGCATGACCAACTGTCCGATCGGGCTACCATCCGATCGACCAGCTGTTCAATCCACCAACACTTACTTTCGTTTTCCGCGTCACTTATCGTTATGCTATCGAACTATTCAGGCTAACCCTACTCTCAAGCGCTCCCTTCAATCCATCAACCGCTGTGAGTATACTTGATCCCTTTTTGTTTACGGACTTTTGGGTGTTACATACGTTACTTATACGAAATCACATCGAACACACTACGCAATACTTTTAACGCTAACCGTAACCACATGTTATACGTGACTTAATGAATGCTTGTTTGTTATGTTTACACATGGAATGTTGTCTACCTGCCTTAGCAATGATAGTACTATAGTTTGGACTCAGCACCTGTTCACACGGGGGTTGTTAAGGACAATTATTTGCATGGATTACAGTGGTGATCATGTATTACGAACTGCCCTGGGCAGTCAACCCGCAGTCATTGGTATCGATAGGTTCATGTCGATAACTAACATGCTTCGTTTTACTCAGTGTACGTGTTGGTTATGCGTAAACTATTACGAACTCTATATATATGCTATTATCAATCTTGTATACTCGCCTTTACACTATGTGTATTGACTTTTATTTTAACTTATGTGACAGATGCTTAAGGTGTCTATTTGCTTGGAAATCATGGCTAGGAAAGAGTCTTAGTTACCAACAAATAGTTATCTGTACTAATGAAACCTGAGTTGTCGAAACCGAATAATTTGCCTAGATTTGTCTGTAATAATTTGTTTGCCTTTTAAGACATAGTATGGGACATGTTACTTTAAATTAATTGGTAATGATAATTGTTATGGAAACTTCTGGACAATCTGTTTCGAAACATTCTTTAAGACATAATCTTCCTAGTTCGATTTTCATCTCTTCTTTGTTTCGAAAAAGATACCCTTCTTTTAACCGAGAATGTGACCCAACTTTTTCTATAGCATTAAAAGAAACATGTAATTGGTTTTCAGAATCAAAATTACCTTTATCACAATCATTAAACTCATTAGTTTCAAAAATATTAGCATTTAAATCGGGGCATTTGAAATCAGCGCGTTGACTTCCAGAAGACGAACCAACGCCAATTTCTTGAACTACATATAATTTAAAAAGCTCATAGAGATTTTTTTCAATAAGCTGGAAAAAAAAAAGGAAAGATCATAATCATTAGTTAAATCAATGGGATCTGTAAAAGATGACATTTTGTATGATAAACGTGTGATATTTTGAACACCAAAAATCTCAAAAAGATATCTTACAAATTCAGTATACGAAATATTATTGTTTGGGATTTCTAAAAGATGTCTTACTGATTGACAATCAACAACATATTCCATGTTGTTATTAATAACTTCTCAGTTTCCACCAAGGTAAACAACAAATCTAAAACCCATAATTGAAAGTAAAATCACACGTGATGTCTATTTTCTTACTAGTAATACTTCCTATTTAAAAGAGTCAAATGTTTATGAAGTCAGTATACAATAAAGCGTCCACATGTGATTTATCCGTCCTTCGTACGATTTTAAAGCGTCTATCATGTTGCGTCAGTCCGTACGGTACGATGAAGCCTTTTGCGTCGACGGGACTTCCCTTCTGCGTCGGCGGGACTTCCGGTTGCGGCGGTACTTCCATTCTGCGTCGGCGGGACTTCCTTTTGCGTCGGCGGGCCTTCTCTATTGCGTCAGCGGGACTTCTCCATTGCGTCAGCCAGACCGTTCCCGTTTTTCAATGTTAATTAATCGAGATGGTCAGAATTTTGTCTTTAATTTATAAAATAATTTCCTAAAATAAATAAATATATATTATATAAGAAAAATGTTTTTCCCCAGTATTTTAATACTTATTGGCCTATACATACTACTCTAAACATAAATAAATCATAGCAATTTATGACAACCATGTTAGTTAAAAAATCTGTTTCCGGTTGTGATTGTCAAATATTAGAAAAATGTAGTATGGAAAAATTATCTGCGAGTTTGTGTCTACATGATGTTTTTCTCAGTTTTATATTCACTCCACTGCTGCGAAGGGGCCTTCTACAGCACGCTTGATAATTCCACCCATTTAGGGTGGTTGACATCCCAGTGTGTTAGCTATGTCTTGTAAGAGGGGGGCTATAATGTGGCTGCCTGATAACGAAGCTGCATCATCGTCGAAGAGACTGCAAACAACCCGTTCTATAGTCGATTATCGCTGATTAATTTTTATTTTAATTTAATATTTTGTTTGGATATTTATGTTATAAAAATAATAAATAAATAAAGTTGTACGAAATGTATTTGTTGGTTTATATGTTGATTTTGCCAAACAGTCAGATCGGTTAAACAACAAAATATCCCACAAAATAATTTTTTAGTTTTCTACGTTTACAAACAAAACTATTTTTATATATTAACATAAAAAAATAAAACCTAAGCATAAAACCAGATTTAATTTAATTTATACACTACACCCTAACAACATTAAAACCCATAAGCCCAAACCCCTTAAGCCCAAAACCCTTAGACCCAAACCCCGTAAGCCCAAACCCCTTAAGCCCAAATCCCGTAAGCCCAAACCCCTTGGCAAAAACTGAACCGCGTCTGTTTGTTGGAAACGTTGAACACAGTATATGAGACGGCGTTGAGTTCATTAATATATAATTTTTTTTTCATTGACTTTTACTGCAATTGAACTAGAATTCAAACGTAAATCAGTAAACTTTATAACTTTATTATGATTCAATACAAAGTACATAAAAAACATAACACAAAAAATACAAACATAATCATTTGAAGTAGAATACACCAAACCGCTACTTCCAACTGGGTAGGAGATCCGGATTCTGATTCCGGAATTTGCATCGAAACACCTAGCAATGATAAAGATGGGTCGTGAACTGGTAAGTTCCATCAACCCACATTTATATTGGCCTAGGTGATATGTAACGGGTTGTTTATGTTTTCTTCAACGGTTCGCCGGCTTCAGTTATGTTTGGAGACCTGGCAAACACATTGGTGAACAACCCGTTAGACCCTTCACGTGTCCGTTGTAGATGAGTTCTTGAACCCGATCGACCCCGCACAGCACGTGAAAGTTGAAATCCGATCACATCCGATGAAATCGGAGGAGATCTGTGTCCGTTGTAGATGACTTCTTAAACCCGTTTGTTGAATTCGAAAAAATAATTTTCAGGGGGTCTGCCCATTTTTTAAAGCTGTGAACTGTGAACACTAATGGAGGATATGGTGAACAAAAGATTGTATGTATATAAACAAGGTTGAACTTCAAAAAATTTAAAAATTGCACACGTTCACATTTTTTAAAACGTCGGCCAAATCTAAAGCGTCCACAAGACCTTTTTAAAGCGTCGGCGGAAGCTAAAGCGTCCGTTCAGACTATTTAAAGCGTCGTCCAGACCTCAAGCCTTTTGCGTCGGCGGCCCTTCTCTATTGCGTCAACGGGACTTCTTGATTGCGTCAGCCAGACCGTTCCCGTTTTTCAATGTTAATTAATGGAGATGGTCAGAATTTTGTCTATAATTTATAAAACAATTCCCTAAAATAATATAATTTTTATTTTAATTGAATTTTCTGTTTGGATATTTAGGTTATAAATATAATAATAAATAAAGTTGTACGAGATCTATTTGTTGGTTTATTAATGTTGGGATTTTGCCAAACAGTCAGATCGGTTAAACAACAAAATAATTTTACTTTTCTACGTTTACAGACAAAACCATTTTTATATTAACATAAAAACATAAAACCTAAACATTACATTAAAAAAACGAAAAAACAAAAATAATATAACCTAAAAACAGATATTTATTACAAGACGTGTTTGAAATCACGTGTTACAAACAAACAAAAACTACGCCAAACTGCTATTTCCAACTGAATTAAATAGTCTTCAAATAACTTCGTCAAACTGCTAATTCCTTCTGGGTAGAAGATCCGGACAGAAATATTAAATTAAGAATGAATTTATTTCTGCTTCTGGAATTCGCATCAAAACACCGACCAAAGATAAACGATGTGTCTTGAAATGGTAAGTTCCATCGACACGTTGTTTACACTTTGGCGGAAGTGATATGGGACGGGTTGTTCGCAGTTTCTTCACCGTCATGTGCCGAACAACCCGTTTGATGCATCACGTGTTCTTTGTAGATGAGCTCTTAAACACTTTGTAGTGAACAGAGGTAGAGGACGGGGAAATCGGCTGACAACCGTGCCACCAGACAAGTATTGTCGGTTACAAACAACGACAACTCTAAAGCTTAGGAAAACGTCATCTTCAATTAAAGCAACTTCACACAAATCAATTTCAGGGGGTCTGATCATATTTGGAAGGTGTGAAATCTATAGGGGTAAAGGAAATTTTCATGAGATGTTCAACGCAGAATGAGGATTTTAAGAAGAACTGGTGGTATATATAGGGGAAGAAATCTTGAACGGTTTAACAATAAATTGTTATATGTTAATAATTACATGGGGAGATCATAAATATGTCAAAACCAAACCGTTTAACAAAAAATTTAAAAATGTGTCCCTTAAAATTTCAACACGTTCAGACTTTCTAAAGCGTCCGCCAGAAATTTTTAAAGCGTCGGCCTAAGCTAAAGCGTCCGCCTGTCCTTTTTAAAGCGTCGGCCAGTCATTTTTAAAGCGTCGGCCAGACCATTACGGTGCGTCAGGAGGACACTTGGGAAAGCGTCAACCGGACCATCGCGGTACGTCAGCCGGACCATTCCGGTGCGTCAGCCAAATAAATCGCCAGCCGCTTTAAAAACGATATGAAACTAGGAACGCAAGCCGTGGAATCATTGCTTCCACCGACGCATCAACATTAATCAAAGACGCTAACATGTCGGACACGTGTGGGACACGTGTCAGCTTGTAGGAAATGGACGCAACAACATGATAGACGGACGCTTCCGAGGCTGTGAGTACCTTCCAAAGACGCAGGAAGGTGACAAATTTGCAAATCCACTTGGTCAACCGACATTTTGGTAATTTTCCCTTTTTAAAGTATCTTATCATGATATCAATAATTTTATAAAAAATGTTAAAATTTCGACTAAATAATAATAAACAGATCAAAATGGTATAATTTTATAATATCTTAAGATAGATGGATTGTCTGCTCCTTTATAATAAATCATACTTTAATGATTGTGTAACTGTATGATGTTCTCATGACCATGACTACTCTCACATGGTTTATAAATAAGACCAGGCAACAAAACTCATGACAATGATTTAAAGAGATTGTTTAGGTGAAAGATAAATACTGAATCATGTGAGTACTATGAATACAGTGTTTGTTTTCATTAAAAATGCAAAGATAAAAGTAACAAGATCATGTCAAAAGATATACTATTATTAAACATGACTTGCATGTTTAAATACTTTATGTAATACTTGCTTGAATCATATTTATGATGTGCTTAGACTGTGTCAAGAGATATGTTCATCATATGCTCATGGATCTTTCACTTGCTCTATGGATGCTAATAATGCTATCTGTTATTATGCTATTGTATCATGTTTCACTTTTCTTTGTTTGTGTCTCGCCCAATTAACCGGCGTCCTTTGAGTTTAAATGAAATGTTGTTGATCTAAAAAATAAGAATAGTACAGTTAAGAGAGACAATCTAAGAATGTTTTATCGTATAATATTTTATCTGTTTTACATTAAAACTTTAAATTTTAAAAATGTGGTCAATGTACAACTACATGGTAACACAAATAGTAAACCATGTCGTCGGTGTGGTTGGGTATAGTATTTATGCCATAAATAAAGACCTAAGCAACTTATTAACTTAAATTACTCATGCCTTGATATATGTATATGAAAATGATAATTTTGAACTATTATTCTGTAATTTTAAATTGCAAGGAACAATCTCTAACACACCAACATCCCTTAAATTGGTTACATGCAAATGGTTTCATACATTATATATGAACATGGGAATTTCTGATATTATTTTGTTGTAAAGAAATCTGCAAAATTCATTATGAATGAAATAAGAGTTACAAAACTTGAACTATGCAAGGGGTGTATAAAATGCATCAAGTGAATATCACATATGCCATAAAGACATAGCATATGAAGTATGCATTATGATATATATTTGCTTACATTGGAGTATATGTCTCCTGCATCTTACTAAACAATAATCTCTTTCCAAAAATCACAACCTCCAATTACCAATATGTTTATATAACTTTCTTATTGTTAGGCATTGAATCTATATATTCTTATTATTAACTTTTGGAAGAACAAAATTTCCAAATTAGTGGGATATATGCTGGCTGTATATATACTGACATTACCATGTAAACAGCTACTTAGCAGATATCTGCAGCAAAATACCCGTATTAGACAACTTCAATAGTGTTATCTAAATTAATCACTTTTAAAACCTAATTTGTTAATCAAAGGGATAATTACCTGATAAATGAATGGATCACCTCTCCCTCCAGCTCCAGACCTTCTCACTTCCTCTTTCTTAAGCAACCTGACATATAAAAAACAAAAATAATAATTAAAGTTAAATTAAAAAGCAGCAAAAGGGCGTGTTTGAACAGAATTCAGGTAATCTAACGGTCAACAGGTGAAATAAGCAACAGACGGCTAGATATGAAGACACGTGGCACTCGATTTGTTTAAACATGTATGCCACGTGGCGTGTATGTGTATCTACATGTTGTATGTATGTAAAGAGGGAGATTATGCATTTATGCTTTACATTCGCAACGCTTTGCTGGTGTCGGGACTGTCACCGAGAAGCTGACGTATCCTCACTTCAGAAGCGCATCCAATATGAGCCAGCACTTTCAATATGGCTTCAGATCGGCGCAGTAGATGAGCCGAGCCGACCACAGACGACGACGGCTTCATATTCTCTCTCATCATCTTCGACTTACAGCTTTCCGAGCTGGAAACCAAGCTGCTTGAGCCACCTGACAAACACGACGAGCCTTCTGACGTCAACGACGAGCTACACGACGCTGTGACAAATTTCCGTTCAGCATTAGCGGTTCTACGGCTATCGGAAATCCATAACGTCTTCGATCTGCTTTTTCTTACAACCTGCAAATAATTTCAGTATAGATCTGTTAAAAGTAGAATCTCTGAAATCACATCGATCAATCGTTGATGTACGGATGCTGATTGATGATAAACGTGAACACTTGAACAGAAGGATCACATTATCACAAGCGGTTTCACGATTAAATAAAATGATTCGAATGAAGTGAAATCATGCAGTATGAGTGATGTAATTAAGCATAATCAAGCGGATCTGAGGTTGAAAAACAGATCCGAAACGAAACCTAGCAGGTTTTAGATGAAACAAAAGCAAATGACCGATACAGAAACCGAGATTTACAAATAAGCTAATAATCAGAACGTAATTCATCAATAACGAATCGAATTTGAACGTTAAAATCAAAGCAGAACTCTAATTTCATCTGAGACAAGTATAATCTATCAAGCGAAGATTTAAATTGATCGAATCAAATCCACAAACAATAAACGGTTACCTTAAGCTTCATCGCATGTTCAGAACGAGCAACAGCGTTAGCAACTGTACGGTGACGACGTGCATGAGCTTCATCAGATGAAACGTCATCGCTACTCACAATAGACGAAGCAGACGATCTAGAAAACGATTTGTTCAACAGCAAACTCTCACAACGATCAACACTGCATTTACGTGTGAATTCCTCAATGCTAAACACATTCAAAACAGCAAAAAGGAAAACGCTCAATTCAGCTACAAATCAACGTAAAATCAAACGCAAATGATGATGATGAATTCAATCGAGTTACCTTGGAGACGAAGAAAGCAGGAGAAGAGTTGAAGCGACGATGCGTTCAGTGAAATTTGGATAGGGTGATTCCATAATATGTTAGTTGTGAGATTTTTAAATCAATAACAACAGGCGGGAGAAGAAATAATTTGAATTTTTGGTAGGTTTTGATCTGATAACCGTCTCAAAACCACTTTAATTGCTGTTTGGCACTCGTGAGCGTGTGACTAATATAATGACAGGTTAAGTTTGGCGGACTCACTCACATAAGCCTAAAGCTTTAACCAAGCAAACATGGTTAAAAAGAGAAATAGTGTTTAATGACACAAGTTAAATTGTCCAAAGAAATCATTTGAATTTATATTTTACCTTGGTTTAAAAAAGCGAGAAAAAAAAACCATAGCAACGCTGATGCGCGCCTTTCGTACGAAGAGGTTTTATCATTTATGCAGCTGGTTGTTGTATATATAATTTTTTAGATCGTACATATAGGTCATTTATATATGAAACCATGTATAGTAATTATTTATGTTTAAAGTTTTCGGTAACTTATGCTATAAACTTATAAAAATTAAATATTACAAAAGACGGTACTTTTTTTGCGCTTTGCATCCGGTTTTAAACCCTTTCGCCTTAACGCGTCTTGCGCTTTTTTAAACCAAGTATTTAATAAAATTATAAGCGTTGTTTTTTTACAAGTTGGGAAAATTATTCAAGTTTGTATTATGCTATTTAAGCTCGACTAATCGTTGAACCTAAATTGTTTCATACGCAAACCAAATACAAATTAAATTTTTTTCAAGAGTATACATAACTGCTTATACCTCAAATTATAAATTTCCTTTATAGTTGGAATGTCTTGGACAACGAAAGTGATAGAACTATGTGTCAAATTGCAAGTTTTGGATTATGTGTTATAGTTTAGTTTATTAGAATTCAGCTTCCCTACACATATACTCCGTATTAATGAAAAAAAAAATTATACATGTTACGGGTAAAGTAATTGCATGTTCAAAATATTTTTCTGTAAGATGTGATTTATTTTTATTTTAGCCGGAAATGACAATTTATTTCTACCAAAAAATAAAACATGAACCGGGTCTACTCTAGGCATACATTTTAAAGTTTAAACCAACAAGGCTCTCAAGACTAGAGTTTCATCAACTCAACTTGATGATATGCACTCAGACCACCATGCTTCTTTCATTCTCAAAAATTGCATAGCTCTGTTACACTCATGTGCCACTTCAACCCACAAACTCAAACAAATTCACGCCTTTTCAATCAAGCATGGTGTTCCTCTCAACAATGCAGACATGGGGAAACACATGTTGTTCACTCTTGTCTCCCTCGCTGCACCCATGTCATACGCCCACAATATCTTCAACCAAATCCACTACCCAAACATCTTTACATGGAACACAATGATCCGAGGCTACGCCGAGAGCGAAAACCCGAGACCAGCTATCGTTATACACCGAAACATGCGGGTGTTTGATATTGAACCTGACACGCATACATACCCCTTTGTTTTGAAAGCTATTGCTAGGTTGATTGATGTTAGAGAGGGTGAGGTGGTGCATTCGGTCACGGTTAAGAATGGGTTCGGGTCGTTGGTGTTTGTGAAGAATGGTTTGGTTCATATGTATGCCGCCTGTGGGCAGGCTGAGAGTGCACACAAGGTGTTTGTTGAAATGTCTGAGAGAAATCTTGTTACGTGGAATTCGGTGATTAACGGGTTTTTGTTGAATGGGCGGGTTAATGAGAGTTTGACCCTTTATAGGGAGATGGTTGAGGAGGGGGTGGAGCCGGATGGATTTACGTTGGTTAGCTTGCTCACCGCGTGTGCGGAGCTTGGTGCGTTGGCGTTAGGTAAGAGGGTTCATTCGTACATGTTTAAAGTTGGACTGGCTGAGAATTTGCATGCTGCGAACGCCCTTTTGGATCTTTATGCAAAGACGGGAAACATTGTTGACGCGCAAAAGGTTTTTGGTGAAATGAAGGAGAACAGTGTTGTGTCGTGGACTGCGCTCATTGTTGGTTTGGCTATGAATGGATTTGGCGTCGAGGCGATTAATCTTTTCAAAGAACTTGAGCGAAAAAGATTAACACCGAGTGAAATCACTTTTGTAGGGGTGCTTTATGCGTGTAGTCATTGTGGAATGGTAGATGAAGGGTTTACGTATTTTAAACAAATGAAAGAAGAATTCGGCATTGAGCCGAGAATAGAACATCATGGATGCATGGTTGATTTGTTGGGGCGATCAGGACTTGTACAACAAGCTTACGAATACATTCTCAACATGCCATTGCAACCGAATGCGGTAATATGGAGAACGTTGCTTGGAGCATGCACGATACATAAGCATTCAGATTTAGCAGAAGTTGCAAGAGCCCAACTCATACAACTAGAACCTAAACACAGTGGAGATTACGTATTGCTATCAAACCTCTATGCTTCCGAAAGACGATGGTTAGATGTATCAAAAGTGAGAAAAACAATGCTAGAACAAGGGGTGCAAAAATCTCCGGGCCATAGCCTCGTTGAGTTAGGAAATCGAGTGTATCAGTTCACGATGGGAGACACATCACATCCGCAAAGTGAAGATATATACGCGAAACTGATAGAGATCACAAAGTTATTGAGGTTAGAAGGTTATGTGCCGCATGTTGCAAACGTGCTTGCAGATATAGAAGAAGAGGAAAAAGAGACTGCGTTATCGTATCACAGTGAGAAGATTGCTATTGCGTTTATGCTTATGAATGCACCTTCTGGAGCTCCTATAACGGTTGTGAAGAACTTGAGGGTATGTGCGGATTGTCATCTTGCAATAAAGTTGATTTCGAAGGTTTATAAACGAGAAATTGTGGTGAGAGATCGAAGTCGGTTTCATCATTTTAAGGAAGGGTCTTGTACCTGCAAAGATTACTGGTAAGCAGAATTCATGGAACTTCAAGAAGTTGGTCAGGTTGATCAAGCTTCTGACTTGTGTCACAAGTCTCAATAGTTTCATGGGTGCTAGCAACTCCTTATGATGTGTAGTGGTGTTTAAATGGATTGATAAGATCAACCGTGCTTGTTTTTGACTGTCAAGATTGAAAATCGAGTAACACAAATTGAGGATTATAAGCTAGCAGATCGCCGTGATTTAGGGGTGTTCATTATTCGGTTATAAACCCGATTAAACCGGAACCGGAAAAAAACGAACCGAATTCTTATTCGGTACGGGTTGTAACCGTAACCAGATTCTTGGTTTTGGAGGACTGAGTTATGTCGTTTACAGCTTTACAGTGATTTATAAATTTTGTTGCAACTTTTTGTCACAAGATAACGAAAGTGTGTGTTGAATCTGGTTTATTGTTTATATATATTATATATATATCATGTGATTGTTGACGGGTCGACAAGCTTTGATTGGGTCAGGCAGAACGTTTGGGTCATTTACATATATCTCCTTGCTATTGTTTTTCGTTTAAGTATGAGTCATGTAAGTTGGCTATTTAAAGAGCCCAGTAGGTTGAATGAAGGTAGGGACTTTCAGCAGCAAATCCAGTTGGTTGATCCAAGAGTGATAAGTTTTCTATTGAATAAACCAAAAACCGAACCGATGAACACCCCAAATTTGATTCGTGCCATGATACTCATTCTAGATATAGTCCATCGTTTCACATATACGAGTCCTTACAATTATTCAAAGGACTCTACAATCATCAACAGAACTTGAATCCAAGACTAAAGGTTTTAATTTGATATACTTATTTGTAGTATAATTGTGGTTTGATCATATAGATTGAATACGCTTTGGGTTTTTAGTTAGTTGTTTGAATTGTTCTAACTATTGCTTTAAAAAATGAAACCTAAGGGACTAAACGAGTTGAGCCATTCTTTAACCAGTCAAAGTCAGCTCGTCAAAAGCTTGAATCGAGCTAAAGCTTAAACTAGCTTGTGCCTCTATTGGAGCTCGTTTAATAAACAGGTTCAAACTCAATCTTACTTATTGAGCTCGACTAAACTAGCGAAGCTAAATGAGCCCATTGTCCATGTCTATATAATTTTTACTTCGATATACCAAATATATATTTACATAAAGTAATTAGTTATATAATAATTATAAATATATAAACAAAGTTATCTATAGAGTAAAATACACGGATAGTCCCTGTGGTTTGGTGAAATTTCACCTTTAGTCCCTATCTTTTCAAAATTACATGTATGCTCCCTGTGGTTTACTCGATTGTTACTCGAATAATCCCTGTAATGGATGAATGTTAATTTTCTCAGTTAAGTGAATGTGAAAAGACAAAATTACCCTTCCCTTTAAAAATAATATATTAAACATTAGAACAAATGTAATTAAAGTTTAACAAACTTGGTGGGGCCCACATTTTTTTAACATAAACCACCCCACCCACCTTCTTCATCTTCTTCATTTCTGGTAAACACATGGCCGACGAAGATTTTGGTAAATTGTTCTTCCCAAATTGAAGAAAGATTGAAACTCAAGAAGTCTTGGTATTTGGTAGTCTTGAAAAATGAAATGGATATTTTGTTCAACTGTTTTATGCAAATACACAAACATGTTCTGGATTTTCGATCTTATTATTAGTTTTAAGAGTAACAAAATTATCATGACACATACACACAAAGAATCGGATTTAACACCGGAAAAACAACGAGGGGGAAGGCTTTCACAGATCTATTGACGGAAAAACGAGGAGAGAAGGCAGTTGCTTATCGAATCGGAAGAAGAAAGTTTCTTGTCGAAGCTTTCGTCGGAGTTTGTTCCATTCTCCGGCTGGATTATTTTGCACAAAGACTTCCTTTCGAGCTAAAAGTTTCTTTGCTAAAAAATGATTAGGAATTATGACTATGAAAGCACAGACGGTGGTTTGATTTTGCAGGAGATGGTGATTTGATTTTGCTAGAGACGGTGGTTTGATTTTGTCGGAGATGGTGGTTTGATTCAGGCGTGACTCTAGAGATGGTGCCGGTGAGAGTACAGACGGTGGGTGTAGGGTGTGGAGAGGGGTTAAGTTTTTTTATATAAATATAATATAATAATAATAATAGGTGGGTCAACTTGAGTTATTAAATGCTTAATTATATTTATATAAACTTTTTTAATGGTAAGGGTAGTTTTGTCATTTTACACCAACTTAACACCAAAAACTAACCTCCATCCATGTTAGGGACTATCCGAGTAACAAGTTGTCAAACCACAGGGAGCATACATGTAATTTTATAAAGTTGAGGACTAAAGGTGAAACTTTAACAAACCACAGGGACTATCCGTACATCTTACTCTTATCTATAAAAGTAAAATAATCAAATATTAAGAATAAATACACAAGCTGCCTCTGAGCTTGAAAAATCCTTACGGGATCAGCTCGAGTTTTAGAAACAAAAGTTGAAACGTGTCGAGTTGGAACTCTCTTAAGTTAATGAGTCAAATTCGGACTTAGACAAATCCAAACTTAACTTGACTTGTTTACACCCCTCGTTAACCCACTTATTGCAACCTAACAAATTCGACTTAGAGTTTTGATTTTTATGTAAAAAAAAAAAAATGGTTGTCGCAAGGAAACTACTTTTGGGGATTATTATTGTTGTTATTGTAACCGTAGCTCTTCTTTTTATTTTTTATATTCACATCTATATGGCGTTTATTGGTTAAGGCTTGAAATCCACTCCCCAGTCCCCCACCTCCTACTTAGCCCTTTTGTGTTCTGGTTATTTCTTAGGGGTAGGGTGGTTATTACTCACCACTCATTTATTACTCACAACATCCAATCAATTTTCGCCATGTCATCAAGCATTATTCTATCACTCACAACTTTTTTTAGTGGAAATGCACATCACTCACAACACCCAACAATAAACCCTCACACCCCCTCACATCCTTCCATTTATCACGCTTCAAGTTTATCACGGAAATATTGATTCACGCGTTAACTTTGAGGGGTGGCGGTGGTTTGTTTGTTTCCATCACGCGTGCAAAACAAATATCACGGGAAAATAGTTCCCCACCCCGGGTCCCCTTAGAGTAAATTACTTTTTGAGTCTGTATTTTAGTGGTTTTAACTAGTTGAATCCAAAATTAAAAAGTTTAACACTCTGAGTTTCTTCCTGCTCATTTTATAATGTTCTGAGTCCCTGTTTTTTTATTTGTTTTAACCACTTGAATCCAAAACAAAATATTGCTACATGTTTTTTTTATCTATGTTTAAATCAATCTGTTGTAGGCGGCCATGCTTATTTTTATCTATGTTTAAACCAACCCACCTTGAAGCGTATAAAATCTTGTGTAAATTACTTTTTGAGTCCCTGTGTTTTAGGGGTTTTAACCACTTGAGTTTAAAATCAAAATGTTTAACGCCCTGAGTCCCTATAGCCACTTTTCTTAACCATTTGAGTCCAAATTTCTAACATTGTTAGAATTTTTGGTTAAGTATTGTAAAATGACCAAAATACCCTTATAGTTAAAAAATAAATAATAAATTATTATTAGATTTTTTCCTCTCTCTCTTATATATCTCTCTTCCTTATCTCTTTCTCTCTCTAAACATTCTGCACCCTTCATCTCTCTCTCATCTTTCTTTCTCTCTCTTTAGACCACCTGCATCCCCCACCACACACCACCACCGTCACCACCACAACCATAATTTAAATGAATCGGAACTTGAAAAACAGGCCGTAATGGTTGAATTTCTTCTGATGTTCTCCTTAAACAGTTTTGTAACTTCATCTACTATCAAAGGCACTGACTTTCACAATGAAGATGTTAAAACGTTCGTTTGTGAAGACGTTGAGGTTGAATTAAAAGCTTTCATCGGTCACAAAGGAGAAGAAATGTATGCGTATAGATCTTTACCTTTGGGCCAACATCGAAAGCTAATCGATATTGGCAATTTGTAGCATCTAATTCCCGGCATGATCCAGGGTCCGTGTCACACCCCCAAAATCCACACGCGGAGTACCACCGCTTGGAGGCGTGACATGACCAGGATCAAGCCACCAATTATATCAAACATAGCATTTAATAATAATCATAGACATAATTGATGTTCAAAACCAAACGTTGTATATGTAGCGGAAGCATCAAATGTAAAACCCAAAACATAAGTATCAATGTGTGAATGTAAAAGTGTTTAATAAGCATTCACGTGTTCTTATCCACAACGACCCGCTTCTCCTCTGGTGCAAGCTCCAAGTATACCTAAGGTCCTGCAAGGCATGCAGCAAATAGTCAACAACTAGTTGAGCGAGTTCACAGAAAGTAAGTTCATAACATAGTGCATAAGTATAACTAGTGGGGGCTTCCCATACTAGTGTGTACTAAAGGTGGGGGCTTCCCAAACCTTGTGTTTATATTACTGGTGGGGGCTTCCCACGTTTATCCTTACTAATGAGGGCTTCTCATCAGTGGTACTTACTAGACTAACTTCCGACCATGTGTTCTTCTTTACCGAGAACAGGGATACGTACTGGGTCACGTAGGCTTTACGTGACGTGCCCTTCCCCGAGGACAGTGGTACGCGTGGGGGCTACGTAGGCTTTACGCAGCGTGTCCTTCCGACCCGGAAGACAGTAGAAGGTATTGGGTTACGTAGGCTTTACGTAACGTGTCCTCCCGACCCGGGAGACAAATGGAAAATACTGGGTTACGTAGGCTTTACGTAACGTGTCCTGACTATCCTGAGGACGATGGTCTATAGTCTAGTGAATGCGTAAGTACGAGTAACTCTTTCAATATCAACATATCCAACCCAATTCCCAACCCGGGAATCCCATGCCTTGGCTGTGTGAACTCACCTTGGTTTGCTCGGCAGATACACAAATAAAAGACTCTTGAACTAAGGGTGGTCAACCACGTCCTAACAGGGTTACCACACAAGTCAGGTTCGGTTCAAATAGTGCACGTATACATCATGGCAAACACGTATGCACGTAAACAGTCAACCCATTAAATACACCACTTGTGCGATTCGGATGGTTGGGCCAAAGAGCTTGTGCGAGCCCAACCATCTTGTGCGATTACATGACTAAGCCCAATCTATACCCGGCCCATCATACACATAAACAGTTTGAACATTCACGGCCCAATAATTATCATACAATTTGTGCGATCCAGTTCATGTTGTGCGACCCGATTAAATTAGTCCAACAATAATGACCAGCCCAAATATAACCTACGGCCCAAAATAACACGAAATAACTTTGTGCGATCCAGCTGATCTTGTACGATTCAGCTGGGTTGTGCGATCCAAGGTAGTCCGGCCCATGCAGCTTGTGCGATAGACGTCTTGGGCTGTCCGGCCCAACATACAGCCTTGTGTGACTGGTTCAGCTTGTGCGAGTGGACCACCTTGTGTGATTGGATCATATTGTGCGATTGGACTTCTTGTACACCAAGAAGTCTTGTGCGATCGGTTTAATTGTCCGGAAATCATGCATTCGGTTACAACTTCACAGTTTCCATCTTTTACACAATTAATCACAATTAAATCGGTTTCCATGTTTATTAAATCAATTAACAGTTTTTCAACAATTCTAGCAACATATCATCGATCAAACAAGCCAACCTATCATGAACTCATATAACCCTAATCGAAACAAGCATCAACAAGAACATCACCTAGGCATTCATACGGATCAATCATAACACCTAAGTGTATCATTCGAGTTCAACATATTTCAGCCGTTTACATCCATACCATCCTAATCGTGATGCAATAACATAATCAATCATAGTAACCTTCCATGTGAGCCGATTCACAATCATTATTAACTATTATCACAAACAACATGTCAACAAGAATCCTCGGACATCAAGCAAACATATTCGAAAACATCAACACACACACAAACAATTACAAACATATCAAATACTAACCGGATTAGAGAAGAAGAGAGGGTGATCCGAATAGTGGATGCTCTTGCCGTCGGGTTCCAAGCAAACGAGAGAGAGAGAGAAAAGACTAGGGTTCTTGGTGTGTGTTCTTGTGTTGTATAACAAATGAGAAAGTAACCAAGTCCCTAAGGTGTTTACACGGTATAGAGGGGTGGGCCGGCCCCTTAGCTCGGCTGCCCTTGAGTCCGTTTACAAGTGATATGGCCCAATGGCCTTGTGCGGTCGAGTGGATGTGTGATGTTGTGCAATCGGGTTAATACATACATACATACATTACATCATGCACTCAATAACAAAACATTCACTAAAACACACATGTCACATAACATTCAATAAATATTCGCTTAGTCAATCAAGTTCAATCAGTACATCATGAACGTTACACAAAAATAGGTCTAAAGTTCGAGTTGTCACATTATCCCCAACTAATTGGAAATTTCGTCCCGAAATTTGGTATGCACTCACTGAGGAAGCTAGGTAAACTGTGTTGTTCACTAATTTTCCTGGGGTGTCACATCCCCCCCCCCCCCGTTGATCTGGAATTTCGTCCCGAAATTCCGAAGCAGTAGCTTCAGCCTCAGTAGTGGTTGCATTGGTTTCGAATAACTGGGGGTACTTTTCTGTCATCCTGTCTTCGCGTTCCCAGGTGTACTCTGGGCCACGTTTGGAGTTCCAACGAACTCGAACAAGAGGGATTCTCTTGTTTTTGAGGACCTTCACATCCCAGTCCGTGATTTCAACTGGTTCCTCGACGAACTGCAACCGCTCGTCGATAGTGAGTTCCTTAAAAGGAATGATGAGGTTTTCATCTGATAGGCACTTCTTTAGGTTTGACACATGAAAGACATTGTGAACTGCCCCGAGTTCAGCTGGTAGGTTCAACTTGTATGCTACTTTGCCAATCTTTTCTATGATTTCGAATGGTCCGACGTACCGCGGATTCAGTTTGCCCCGTTTGCCAAAACGAACCACACCCTTCCAGGGTGAAACTTTTAATAAAACCCGGTCCCCGACCTGAAATTCCAATGGCTTTCTACGCTTGTCCGCGTAGGCTTTCTGACGGTCGCGTGCTGCCGCCATGCGTTGTCGTATCTGTGCAATCTTTTCGGTGGCGTCCACTACAATTTCTGGACCCGTGATCTGACTATCCCCCACCTCTGCCCAGCAGAGGGGTGACCGGCATTTACGCCCGTACAATGCCTCGAATGGAGCGGCTTGTATGCTGGTGTGATAACTATTATTATACGAGAACTCCACCAAAGGGAGGTGCTTTTCCTAGCCGTTGTCGAAGTCTATAACGCATGCCCGAAGCATGTCTTCAAGAGTTTGGATCGTTCGCTCAGACTGCCCATCCGTCTGAGGATGATATGTTGTGCTCATGTCTAACCTTGAGCCGAAAGATTTATGCATCGCTTGCCATAGTTCTGACGTGAATCGTGCGTCGCGATCCGAAATGATGGACGTGGGCACCCCGTGCCTCGAAACAACTTCTTTAAGATAGACGTCTGCGAGAGTGGAGAACTTATCCGTTTCCTTTATAGGTAGGAAGTGTGCAGACTTGGTGAGTCGATCCACGATCACCCATATGGTATCATTCCCACGCTGGGATCTAGGTAGGCCTGTAACGAAATCCATGGAAATTTCTTCCCATTTCCATTGCGGTATCTTAGGCTGCTGAAGTAGGCCAGCTGGTTTCTGATATTCGACCTTGACTCTCGCACAGGTCAAACATTTTCCAACGTACGTAGCAATGTGGGCCTTCATACTAGGCCACCAATAAGTAGTGCTGATGTCGTGGTACATTTTATCCGACCCTGGATGTACCGAGTAGCGAGACTTGTGAGCTTCATCCATTACAAGTTCGCGTAGACCGCCATAAAGTGGGACCCAAATACGCCCCGTTACATAGTAGGCGCCGTCTGCCTTCTGTTCCATTTGCTGTCGTGAGCCGCGTAAGGCTTCAGCCTTGACGTTTTCTGGTTTCAATGCTTCTGCCTGAGCATCCCGTATCTGTGCAGGAAGGCTAGACTGAATCGTAAGCTGTAGCGCTCGCCCGCGCCGAGGTAAAGTGTCTTTCCGACTGAGGGCATCAGCCACAACATTGGCTTTGCCTGGATGATACTTGATAGCGCATTCGTAATCGTTAAGTAACTCAGCCCATCTTCGTTGACGCATGTTCAAATCCTTCTGCTTAAGGATATGCTCGAGACTCCTGTGATCGGTGTAAATCGTGCACCTGGTACCGTACAGGTAGTGTCGCCATATCTTAAGCGCGAAAACAACAGCTCCCAGCTCTAAATCGTGCGTCGTGTAGTTCCGTTCGTGAATCTTGAGTTGACGTGAGGCGTAAGCGATAACCTTGTCGCGCTGCATTAACACACATCCAAGTCCCCGAATGGATGCATCACAATATACCACGAAGTCATCTGTGCCCTCCGGCAATGAGAGAATAGGTGCACTGCAAAGCCTATCCTTTAGGTGCTGAAAAGCAGTCTCCTGGGGTTCTCCCCAGCGATAGGTAACACCCTTCTGTGTCAGTAACGTAAGCGGCTGAGCAATCTTCGAAAAGTCTCTAATAAACCGTCTGTAGTAACCTGCCAGACCCAAGAATTGGCGTATTTCTGTTGGCGTTCGCGGTGCAGGCCAGTTCCTGATCGAGTCTACCTTGGATGGATCGACATGGATCCCATCCCTGTTTACCACATGGCCTAAGAAGTGGACTTCACGAAGCCAGAAGTCACATTTAGAAAGCTTGGCGTACAGCTGTTCCTTCCGAAGGAGTTCCAAAATAAGACGAAGATGCTGCTCGTGTTCCTCCTGACTCTTGGAGTAAATCAGAATGTCGTCGATGAATACTATGACAAACTTGTCAAGATAGGGTTTGCACACCCTGTTCATAAGGTCCATAAATACAGCAGGCGCGTTCGTTAACCCAAATGGCATGACGAGAAACTCGTAGTGACCATAACGAGTTCTGAAGGCTGTCTTGGAGATGTCCTCATCCCGGACTCTCAGCTGATGGTAACCTGACCTCAAGTCTATCTTCGAATAGTAGCACGACCCTTGCAACTGGTCGAATAAGTCGTCGATGCGCGGAAGAGGATAACGGTTCTTCACCGTCACCTTGTTGAGTTCACGGTAGTCTATGCACATCCTGAACGTACCGTCTTTCTTTTTCACGAAAAGTACTGGAGCTCCCCAAGGCGAAGAGCTTGGACGAATGAAACCCTTTTCCAAGAGCTCTTGTAGCTGCTTTGACAGTTCTTCCAATTCTGATGGAGCTAGACGATATGGTGCGCGAGCTATGGGTGCTGCTCCCGGAGCGAGCTCGATCTGAAATTCGACCTGACGATGAGGCGGTAAGCCAGGTAAGTCTTCAGGAAACACCTGAGGGTAATCACGTACAATTGGAATATCCTCCAATTTCTTTTCCTTTGCTGATGCGTCTGTAACGAGTGCCAGAATGGCAGTGTGACCCTTACGTAAGCATTTCTGAGCCTTCAAGAAAGAGATGATGCCGACCACAGCACCACTCTTGTCGCCTTGGACTTCGAGAGGTTCCTGACCAGAACGAGGAATGCGAATAACCTTCTCGCTGCATAAGATTTCTGCCTGGTGTTGGGATAGCCAATCCATCCCAATCACGACGTCGAAGCTACCCAAAACTATGGGAATGAGATCAATAGAGAAGGCTTGGCCAGCTAGGATAAGATTACAACCCTGGACTACGTGCGTGGCTTCTAGACTTTTACCGTTAGCTAACTCTACTACATGTTTGGTGGGTAAAAGTGTTGGTGCACGTTTTAGCAGTTGACACATTTTCACAGACATATAGCTTGTATCCGCACCCGAATCAAATAAGACAGTAACATAAATATTTTCGAGGAGAAACTTACCCATAACCACATTGGGATCATTCACTGCGTCGCCTCGACCTAGTACGAATGCACGACCACGAGCTTCATTGTCGTTGTTGTTGTTTCCCCCGTTGTTGTTCCCGTTGCCCTGGTTATTGTTGTTGCGGTTCTGGTTCTGGTTCAACTGAGGGCAGTCGCGTTTGAAATGACCTTCAGCCCCACACTGGAAACATCCCCGGTTTCCACGCTGTGGCTGCTGCTGCTGCTGCTGCTGCTGCTGGTTTTGTGGAGCTGGTAGCTGAGGCTGCTGATTCTGATTCGCAGGCCGTGGACTCCTACAGTCCTTGGCCTCGTGACCCATCTTAAGACACCTTTGACAACGACCCTTGTTACACGGGCCATTGTGATGTCTGTGGCAATTGTGGCACTTAGGTTGACTTCCCTGATATCTCCTCTGTCTGTGACCACCAGAGGATTGCTGACTAGGACTCTGATAGTGGTCGATCTTCTGCTGCTGAGCTTGTGGCTGAACAGTCGCTGAACCCCTGCTGGAATCTCCATCCCATATTCTTTTGCTGTCACCAGTAGTAGCGGGAGTAGCTGAAGGAGTGACTGTAGCAGTAGCGCTGACACGCTTAGGCAGTTTATTCTGATCCACTGCCTGGTCTGTGATGCGATGAGCGAGACGCTGGATTTCCTGGATGTTATCGAGGTTAGCCGAAGTAACATGGCTCTGGATCTCTGGCGCCAACCCCTTGAGATACATCTCAATGCGCTTGTATGGAGGGTCCACCATAGTTGGGCACAATACGGCCAGCTCATTCGACCGTTTAGTATACGCTTCGATCTCTGACCCAACCATTTTCAGGTTATACAACTCGTCTTCCAACTTGTGAATATCTTCACGTGTACAATACTCCCTCTTGATAAGTTCCTTAAAATCGTTCCATGGGGTGGCGTTAGCAGCTGCCAACCCAAGAATCTGCACCTGCGCGTTCCACCAGGTTAGCGCGATTCCTTCCAAGGTGTCAGTGGCAAACTTGACCTTGCGAGCCTCAGGGCACTCGCACATTTCGAATACTGATTCTAGCTTTTCAAACCAATGGAGGAGTCCCACTGCCCCCTCGGTGCCGCTGAAAGAATTTGGACGACAGTCCATGAAGTTCTTAAAGGTGCAAACTTGCTGCGCTGGCTGACCTATTGTGTACGAATAGGACGAAGTTAAATACGAGTGTTAATGTAGGATCTAAAGATCCTAGTGTGTGCCTATACTGCAGGATATACTACCTGCTTGAGCTGCTGCAACTGCCGCAGCAACTTGAGCTTGAACGAGAGCCTCTAGCTGGGCTTGTGTCATGTTGATTCGTCCAGACATGATCTTCATTGTAACAAGTAGCATAGGTAAGAATGGTTCGCGAATAGGGCGATGACAGAAAAGAGTAAGCACGTAGGGATTCTCATGCTACAGTATCGTGTGTATCTAATCGTAATGCGAGCAAAGTTCTAAACAGTTCTAGCAAACAGGCAATAAACATAAACCTTATTACCTAGGATGTCGAGTCTTGCACGTGGAGCGAAGCGTCGTTGTGGATCGTTGAGAGCATTGTTCTGGTTATAGTCCGGTTTTAATAAAAACATTTTCCCATATTAAAACCAAGTTCTCTATAACCAATGGCTCTGATACCAATCTGTCACACCCCCAAAATCCACACGCGGAGTACCACCGCTTGGAGGCGTGACATGACCAGGATCAAGCCACCAATTATATCAAACATAGCATTTAATAATAATCATAGACATAATTGATGTTCAAAACCAAACGTTGTATATGTAGCGGAAGCATCAAATGTAAAACCCAAAACATAAGTATCAATGTGTGAATGTAAAAGTGTTTAATAAGCATTCACGTGTTCTTATCCACAACGACCCGCTTCTCCTCTGGTGCAAGCTCCAAGTATACCTAAGGTCCTGCAAGGCATGCAGCAAATAGTCAACAACTAGTTGAGCGAGTTCACAGAAAGTAAGTTCATAACATAGTGCATAAGTATAACTAGTGGGGGCTTCCCATACTAGTGTGTACTAAAGGTGGGGGCTTCCCAAACCTTGTGTTTATATTACTGGTGGGGGCTTCCCACGTTTATCCTTACTAATGAGGGCTTCTCATCAGTGGTACTTACTAGACTAACTTCCGACCATGTGTTCTTCTTTACCGAGAACAGGGATACGTACTGGGTCACGTAGGCTTTACGTGACGTGCCTTTCCCCGAGGACAGTGGTACGCGTGGGGGCTACGTAGGCTTTACGCAGCGTGTCCTTCCGACCCGGAAGACAGTAGAAGGTATTGGGTTACGTAGGCTTTACGTAACGTGTCCTCCCGACCCGGGAGACAAATGGCAAATACTGGGTTACGTAGGCTTTACGTAACGTGTCCTGACTATCCTGAGGACGATGGTCTATAGTCTAGTGAATGCGTAAGTACGAGTAACTCTTTCAATATCAACATATCCAACCCAATTCCCAACCCGGGAATCCCATGCCTTGGCTGTGTGAACTCACCTTGGTTTGCTCGGCAGATACACAAATAAAAGACTCTTGAACTAAGGGTGGTCAACCACGTCCTAACAGGGTTACCACACAAGTCAGGTTCGGTTCAAATAGTGCACGTATACATCATGGCAAACACGTATGCACGTAAACAGTCAACCCATTAAATACACCACTTGTGCGATTCGGATGGTTGGGCCAAAGAGCTTGTGCGAGCCCAACCATCTTGTGCGATTACATGACTAAGCCCAATCTATACCCGGCCCATCATACACATAAACAGTTTGAACATTCACGGCCCAATAATTATCATACAATTTGTGCGATCCAGTTCATGTTGTGCGACCCGATTAAATTAGTCCAACAATAATGACCAGCCCAAATATAACCTACGGCCCAAAATAACACGAAATAACTTTGTGCGATCCAGCTGATCTTGTACGATTCAGCTGGGTTGTGTGATCCAAGGTAGTCCGGCCCATGCAGCTTGTGCGATAGACGTCTTGGGCTGTCTGGCCCAACATACAGCCTTGTGTGACTGGTTCAGCTTGTGCGAGTGGACCACCTTGTGTGATTGGATCATATTGTGCGATTGGACTTCTTGTACACCAAGAAGTCTTGTGCGATCGGTTTAATTGTCCGGAAATCATGCATTCGGTTACAACTTCACAGTTTCCATCTTTTACACAATTAATCACAATTAAATCGGTTTCCATGTTTATTAAATCAATTAACAGTTTTTCAACAATTCTAGCAACATATCATCGATCAAACAAGCCAACCTATCATGAACTCATATAACCCTAATCGAAACAAGCATCAACAAGAACATCACCTAGGCATTCATACGGATCAATCATAACACCTAAGTGTATCATTCGAGTTCAACATATTTCAGCCGTTTACATCCATACCATCCTAATCGTGATGCAATAACATAATCAATCATAGTAACCTTCCATGTGAGCCGATTCACAATCATTATTAACTATTATCACAAACAACATGTCAACAAGAATCCTCGGACATCAAGCAAACATATTCGAAAACATCAACACACACACAAACAATTACAAACATATCAAATACTAACCGGATTAGAGAAGAAGAGAGGGTGATCCGAATAGTGGATGCTCTTGCCGTCGGGTTCCAAGCAAACGAGAGAGAGAGAGAAAAGACTAGGGTTCTTGGTGTGTGTTCTTGTGTTGTGTAACAAATGAGAAAGTAACCAAGTCCCTAAGGTGTTTACACGGTATAGAGGGGTGGGCCGGCCCCTTAGCTCGGCTGCCCTTGAGTCCGTTTACAAGTGATATGGCCCAATGGCCTTGTGCGGTCGAGTGGATGTGTGATGTTGTGCAATCGGGTTAATACATACATACATACATTACATCATGCACTCAATAACAAAACATTCACTAAAACACACATGTCACATAACATTCAATAAATATTCGCTTAGTCAATCACGTTCAATCAGTACATCATGAACGTTACACAAAAATAGGTCTAAAGTTCGAGTTGTCACAGTCCGGCAGTATATTCGTTGAATCACAAAACGGATGTTGGAGGCTGATCGATTCAGAAGAGGCATTTGATGCCCTTTTGTTGTCTTTGGATACGTGTGGGGCCCGAGAATCTCATATACACATAATGCTGCAAAAAGCGGATACACTGTTTAAGGAGAACATCAGAAGAAATTCAAACAGTACGACGTGTGTTTCAAGTTCTGATTCATTTAAATTATGGCTGTGGTGGTGATGGTGGTGATGTGGTGGTGAGAGATGCAAGTGGTCTAGAGAGAGAGATGAAAGGTGCAGAATGTTTAGAGAGAGATAAAGATATAAGGGGGAGAGAGATATATAAGAGAGAGAGAAATCTAATAATAATATATTTTTTTATTTTTAACTATAAGGGTATTTTGGTCATGTAACAATACTTAACCAAAAAGTTCTAACAGTGTTAGAAATTTGGACTCAAATGGTTAAAAAAAATGGCTATAAAGCTTAAAACTTTAACATTTTGATTTTGAAGTTAACTTGTTAACACCTAAGACACACAAGCTCAAAAACTAATTTACCCAAAAATCTTATTATTTCCCTAATCTGAAGTTTTAAACTCTGAAGGGAGTTGGCGCATGCTCGTTTTTTCCAACCGTCAAAGCCCTAAACCCTAAAAAAACTCGCAGCAGATCAATGGCTTGCAATGGCACAGGATGTCAATCAGGCTGCTACAAAGACACCACCGGTGATCAACACGACAATCACAACAATTCAGCCGCAGATGCGAACGCCGATGACAATAACCGCCGCCACCGGACGACGTGTCTCAAGTGCAAAGCAACCGAAGCCACAGTCTTCACCGGCGGCGACGGTGGTGGCAGATTCTGTGCTGATTGCTTCCGGAGTAACCTGTACGGAAAGTTTAAACTTGCTGTCACTTCAAATGCAATGATTTCGCCCACTGATAAAGTCCTTGTTGCCTTCTCCGGTGGTCCTTCATCCAGGTTATTCTTTCTATTCATTAATATTATTATTATATGTTATATGACAAAATTATGCTGTTTTTTGATATGAAATTACCATAGATAACATTGATATTATGTGATTATAGTGTTAGTATTGTTGAATTTGGGGGCACTTGTTTTTTCTACAGTTGAGGTGAAATTTACTGCACTGGTTGTGATATTGGCAGATATTAGTTTTGGACAATGTTAGGACATATGAGTTACATAGGTTTAAATTGACACATTTTGGAGTGTGATCATGTGTATTACGCGTTAAACTTCAATGGTCGTGTTGCAACAATTTCACGCGTATAGCCATGAGATATGTGAATCTTTGGTCATGCATCTGCTTTTACTCGTGTACCTACTTTTACTCGCCTAAATCCTAAATGTTTTTATTATATAAGCTGATAATAATATATATGAGAATTTATACGTGATATGGTGTTATGTATCACGTAGTTTAAGTCATTGTTGATGAGAAAAAGACTGATACATGAGTAAAAGTATATACGTGACTCTTAGCCGCTAATCTCATGACTAAATGAGTGATTTGTTTCTGATATGGATACATAGGTATACGTGCATAAGACACCCAAGAAAATGAAATTGTTGTGATTTTCTCTAAATTAATAGCTATTATTGTGTAACAACAGGTAATGGTTAAGGTGGTAACCATATAATTATTTATTTACTTATAAATATGATCTATTGCTGTTACAGATATTGAAAACTTTTAGGGTCATTAGGAGAACCATTGACCAGTATCTTGTCAAGTAAAACGTGAATATCTTGTTGATAAGGAACCATAATGAGAACTGTAATTCTATTTTGATTCATTAGAAAAGTCCCAAAAGGATAAGACATTTAACTCTCCAAAATCTCGGTATCGACGTTTTGTTTTCTCAGATAAAACAATCGCTTTGCAGGGTGGCTCTTCAGTTTGTCTCTGAGATGCAACTCAAAGCCCAGAAAAATTACGATGCAACCGCAAATAGAGATAGATCGTTACCAGTTTTTGCTGTTGGAGTTGCTTTCATCGACGAGAGTGAAATTCATCCAGTCGCTTCTGCTGCTTTTGACAAAGCAGTTGAAGACATTAAAGAGATCGTGTCTAATTTGCCTCTACCAACAAAAGAATTGCACGTGGCTCCTATCAGCCATGTCTATTCAACAAAAACCAGTGATGGAAAACAGATGTTAAGGAATTTAACGAACTCAGTTAGTGATGCCACCGGAAAAGAAGATCTTTTGACACATCTGCGTATGTTGTCCTTGCAAAAGGTATAATATATTTATTGTCCAACTGGTATAATCAATGTTTAGTATATTTCATATTTATATGAGTGTTGCATCGTATGTACAATGCAGGTTGCTATTAAAAATGGTTACACGAAACTTGTGTTAGGCTCATGCACATCAAGAATAGCTTGCCATGTACTTTCTGCAACCGTTAAGGTTTGTCTCCTCCTGATCGCTTTTCAAAACTTAATAGTTACATATTTTAATTTTATTGTAAGTTTTTACTTTGTAAGCGTTTTATTTTTACAAACAATTCTAGGGACAAGGGTACTCATTAGCAGCAGATATACAATATGCTGATGCAAGGTGGGAAGTCCCGGTAGTACTTCCCCTACGTGATTGTCCGTTGCAAGAACTCAATATACTTTGCAATCTTGATAGGTTGGTACATTATTCATAGCTCAACCTTCTGCAGAAATAATAGAGTAAAATGTCATTTTCGTCCCTGAGGTTTGACCAGTTTTGCGAATTTCGTTTGAAGGTTTGTTTTTCCGCATCTGGATCCAAAAGGTTAGAAATCTTGCCGTTTTCATCTGGCTCGTTAACTCCATTCATTTTTTTCCGTTAATTCAGGGGTATTGCTGTCTTTTTTGTTAACTTAATAGGCAATTTAGTCTTTTTCAGGGGTATTCGGTCTTTTTACATAAACTAAAAAAGACCGAAGTGCCCTTTAAGTTAACAAATAAAAGAAGGAAATACCCCTGATTTAACGGAGAAAAATGGATGGAGTTAACGAGCTCGATGAAAATGGCAAGATTCCAAACCTTTTGGATGCGGAAAAACGAACCTTTGGACGAAATCGCAAATTTAGCCAAACCTCAGCGACAAAATGGCATTTTACTCTTTTTTTCTAAGTTGGACTAATTCTGTATTAGCATAGCAGTTTAAAGATTGTGGATATTTTCAATGAAACTGGTGCTGGCATTAATGGTCTGGTCTCATCATTTGTGAAAATCTTGCAGGTAAACAGCAATTAACTTTGCATTTTATTATTTAAAATTAATAACTAAGTGTTAACTTAATGCACAAGCGTTTCGTGTTCTTTATTTTATTTTTCAAAAATTCAGGAAGAAAATCCTTCTCGAGAGTGTACAATTGTAAGGACTGCAGGGAAGCTTACCCCGTTTCCGTTTAATAGGATTCCAGAAGCAAATGTAGATGATGCTGATCTGGTATCTCAACGGCGTCAAAAGAAGTTTAATCTAAAGCCTATTGAATCTCTTCCACCCGAGTCATTTTGTCCAATTTGCAACAGCCCGATGAGCTGTTATGGTAATGCAGAATCAAGGCCCGAACTGTTTCGGGCTGCGTGCTGTCCTAGTTGCCAATACCAGATACTTCCAGATGAAGCGTCATCTATGGACCAGTTTTATTCGTTTTTACCGGAATCTATCATTGCAAGAGCAAAAAATGGGAACCAGAAGTGGATAAGGTGAGACACATTTAGAGAAAAAAAGTTGATTTTTTCATACAAGTTTTGTTTTAGTCATAGTATATTAACAATCTTTTACAGGGAGAAGATACAAGATTGTTTGCTTTTAGACGATGAAGATGAAGTTTGAATCGCCGTTTAGCTGGCAATTTAATTTGTTTGCTGCAGATTATTGAATGTATTTGACAGTAAAGTTGCAGCAATTAAGAGTTGTTATGAAATAGAGTCGATACGATATTAACATCTGGCTGCAATCGCTTGTTCGATGAGGAGCAGAATTTAGCTTAAGAACCGGCTTTTGCCATGAAAATGATTTTGTTTACATTGTCGAAATTGTCATTATACTCTTTGTAGTTTCCTTTTATAGAAAAAGCATGTGAGACTATTGCAAAAAAAAAAAAAAAAAAAAAAATGGACAACAATCTTCTAACCAGATTAACACTAATGAGAGATAACTAACTTAGAACAAGTGATTTGACCAACCGTTTTTGAAAAAAAGTCAGCTTAAATTTAAAAGTATTTATTTATTCTTAGCAAGAAACACGTGTTGGGTTTTTGACATTTTGTCAAGTGCTTAGTCATCTGCCTATATAAATAGACATATATTTGCATAGTAGGTTTGACTTTTTGTATATATTTTTTTTAAGGTGTGAATTATTCGCGAATGTCGAGAGGTCTAGTATACGTTGTCTTAATTGAGTCTGCGCTAGAGAGTCTCCTCGCACAATAGATCCTTAATTTAAACCACTCAATGAGAAAACCCCTATCATCCAGACTCGAACTTGAAACCTATAGGAGAAAACTCACCCGAACTCATCATAAGTGGAACTTAAATACCCGTGACCACCACTAGAGCACTAGTGATGGTTTCATATCATCTTCTAGAGATCGATTCTTTCATCTGTTGATTTATTTATCTTCTATAATTTCGATATAATTTCTAAACTTTGACTTAGTTGATAAAAAATTAATTAAAGATGTGTTAAAAACTTTAAAAGTGATCTTAAGCACAACTTAAACACACATCACTTATCCTTAAATTGGTGTATTGTATATCCTAAGACTGTGGGATATGGGGCTTGGGTTGGGGCGTGGGTTGGCCGAAAACGTCCAAGCCACCACCTCGGGTGGGCTTGGGTTGGGGCGTGGCCCTTGGGGCTTGAGTTTGAAGCCGGGCGTGGGGCGGGCTAGCGATCCGATGTGACGGCCTCCTATTCGCTTTGTTGGCCATATCATAGCGGGGTGTTTGAGTTTGAATTTTAAATTGTAACCGTTTGGCCAAGCCAAGCGGTCACCCCATCGTTGTCCATCGATACCCCAACCAAAACCCACTTGATCCCACGAACCCGCTACCCCAACCCGAAGAAGATGGCCTCTTGGACCCACGAAGAAGAGTTAGCTCTTGTCACAAGCGTCGTTGACGCAATGAAGGGGCGACAACCCGGTCAAACACGATATTGGCCGGAAGCCTTTGCAAGCTATGTAATTTTAGGCTTTTTTTTATTAATAAAATTTTAGGCTTTTTTTTTAAATGTTGTGTGTATTTTTTAAATTTTCTGTATTTTTCTAATAACCTGCCAACCCACGCGGTGCACCCACGCCCCGCCATACCCCACGGACACGTCACTCGGCGGTGGGGGGCTCGAACTCAACGTGTCAACTCATGCCCTCAAACCCAAACCCAAGCCCCATCATACCCCACGGTCTAAGATGTGTAGTTATGTTGTTGATTTGAGAATAGAAATTCAACCTATTTGATCTCTAGAGATGGTACGACGAGTCGTCCATCAACCATGGTTGTTTAGAGTTCAAACAGTTTTTGGCGTGGTTGATATGTTGTTGGACAATGCATCAAGCGTGTAAGTTTTGTTCTTGAGTTCTTTAGCTTCTAGCCTTGTTCGAGACTTGAGTTGACCAAATGTTGTCCAAGTTAGGCCGATCTTGGTATGCACTAAAATCCAAGTCTTATTAAAGTGGAATCATAGTGATTTGATTTACCTCTATATAGTTGGGTAGCCGGCCCTGTTTGGTTTCTTCGGCCTATTTAGTTAATTTGTTGATTAATTTGTTAACCCTAGTTTTATTTTTGTAAATACTCAATGATGTAATTGTAATCCTCTTGTACTTAGCATGACGTAGGATTCACATCGAATCCGAATCACATTAAATCTGTAACGCCCCAAAACCCGAATGTTAAATTACAAGCATGTTTTATTTTACACAATGTGATATAGGGTCACTAAGTTAGTTAACTTAGTTATATATGCCAGTTAAATAGTAAGGAATGGAATTTTGTGACTAACAAATAACAAACAAAACTACAAGGGCAAAAAGAGGGCAAGTTGGAAAGTGTTTTAACTAAAACATAAAAAGAAAAGAGAAACCCCATTTGGGGCAGATGTATATGTCACACCCCCAAAAAATATCCCAAGCAGAAACCCCGCGAGGCGTGTGACGTACCAGGATCTAGCCACCAATCACATTGAACTCATACAAGATTTTTAAATAAAACTTTCATTCATTAACGTAACGTGTTACAAAACAGTAAATACAAATCATCGTTTTCAGCGGAAGCATAAATCATTAATTAAGTGGTTCATAAACCATATGTATGATAACCATTAGACTCGTCTCATGTTTCCATGTATCTCGACCCATGACCACTCCAGCATCCCAGACAGCAAGTTCCACATCCACACATACCTATAACCTGCGAGCATGCACACAAGTGTATCAGACAACGCTGGTGAGTTCATAGTTTTACGAAAATGTTAGTTACCAAGTGTTTAATTCCGTTCATTGATTTCAATGTTGATAATACCTCGGATACAAGACGGCTCCTGATTTATTTTGCCCTTTCCCCAATGCTCCTATCAAAGCATTGGGCATGACTGAGTCATTAGTTCACACCCGTCCTCTCAAGTACGGGGTGAGGGTACCAAATCTAGATAGCGCTACCAACTAATACTCCGTTACCTCTCAGGTAACAAACAAGATGGGACTTAAAGGTGATAGGACGAGTATACTATCCAACATTCCAGATTTTACCCACAATACGTATTCCTCTCAGGAATACCCAATTGATTTACCCAAAAACCTATCCCTCTCAGGGATACCCAATGACTGTCCCAACCATCGGGACGCATGCTCAAGAGGAATGAACTCACCTTTGGTTTGCTCGGTAAGATTAGTTACTTTGTTTATCAATTGATCAAGCACGTCCTAACATGGTTTACCAATAACAATCAGTTTTATATTCACATTGAACCACGTACTTCGTCATATATTACACAAGTTACGTTCATGAAATATTCACATAATATGCATGTTATAACTGTTAGCCATGTCACACATCATTCATGTTAATCAAAGTTTATCCACACAACAGATTATTGTGCCACATACAAGTTTACTTCACAAGTCCAAGTCTCAATTAACACTTAACAGCCGGTTATCATCATGAAATCTCATAGTAGGTAGTTGGCTCATTTACAAGTTCATATCACAAGTTCGTATTTCGCAACACACGTAACAGTTAACATTCGTAAACACAATCATCCAACATTACACACCATATACTTCTACTGTTCCATCTATAACCCTTACGACGAAACTTCATAGACGACGAAGAACGTATTTCGTCGAGACTAAGCATGACGAAACATCCCCCATTCTTCGTCGGTTACATATGACGAAACATCCCTATGTTTCGTCGGGTTACCTATGATGAAACATCCCTATGTTTCGTCGAGATCAGCTATGTCACACCCCAACTGATGGCGGAATCATCGGGGCGCGGCACTAGGCGAATCAGATTGCTCAAGAGAATCCATAACAACTATAATGCGATAATATTTATTACATTCGTTATCCCATACTAACAAATAATACAATCACATGAGTCATCATAGATTTCTTGTCCTCTCGAACAATTCAAATCCGACAACCTAGATTTTAGGTGAGTTTCTAGACTTCCTAGCTTGATTTGATGAAGACTTCAACTAAACCTGCAACATACGTTAAAATATTGTCAATACAAAAGTATTGGCGAGTATACAGGTTTTATAGGTAATAGTATAATAGATTAAAAGTGCTGCGAATTTCCACATGCATAAACGTAATACACGACATATATACTCACAAACTGATACTACCAGCTAAGTCCTCGATGCTCGATTCTTCGATGGCATAACTAGACCCTGTCGGGTGCAATAGTACTATACTAGTCGTGGTGGGACGTCACGAGTATAAGTCCTAGCACATATGTAACTAGCATCACGTATATCTATGCACACAGTTATTCGCAAGTGATAAATTGACTGATTAAATGATTCGTTGATGAGTTCGATTTATAAGGAACGTATGTTACACCCAAAATACGGTAAAAAAAGGGGGTCAAGTATACTCACAGTGCGTATTTGGTTTGGATTGGCGGGATTATGTCCGAGAATGCCCTGATTATAGACTGGTCATATGAGTGTTTAATGGCGTGTTACATGATAACGGAATACGCGAAAACGGATGGTAACTAGATCAAAGGCTGGCCCGTTCAGATGGGCTGTCCGATCGGCTAGCCTGTCCGATCGGCTAGCCTGTCCGATCGGCTAGCCTGGCCAACTGTATTTGACAATTTTTGCAAGTTTTTCGGTGGTTTGGGTCGAGACGTTGTTGTGACGTGCTAAACAACTGAAATTCCATAAATTGCGACTTGTTCTAGCGGCCGGGAATCACCCCGTTCCATCAAAACTGGCCGTTCTTGGCGGTCTTTCCTTGTTTAACCCGAAATTGGTCGTCTTATCGTTAGGAATCAGATCTTTGACCAACACTACACTAGAAATGAGTAGAAGGTCGGTATAAGCCCCGATTCCATCGTTTTTGAGTGCCTTGAGAGTAAAAGAGTTGAAAGAAGGTTGGAAAACCATCCTTAAATCATTTTATTCAAGATTATGTGTAGGTCTGATGTGAAAATCTTGTTTATTCTTGTGGAAATCCTTTAGATTTGAGTTGTTCTTGGTGGAATGAGACCAACACTTGAAGTTCATAAGAACTCCATGATGGCATCACCCTAGAACACCTCAAATCCGTTGATTTCACGGTTAAAAGTTGGAATTTGAAAGATAGAAAGGTGGAGTAATGCATAAAGATCAAGGAAGTACAAGATTTGAGTTGAAAACTTACAAGAATCGCGAGAAATCGAGAGATAAAGGGGTTGGAACTTTTGGTCGAGCAGCAACAGTGACAACAAGTGTGTTGGAGGTGAATGAGGGGTATTTATAGGCAAGGAGGAAGGAAAGGAGGGCAGGTTGGCCTATCCGATCGGTTGGCCCAGTCGTTCGGCTGGCCGGTCCGGTCGGTTGGCCCAGCCGTTCGGCTGGCCGGTCCGGTCGGTTGGCCCAGCCGTTCGGCTGGCCCGTCCGATCGGTTGGCCCAGCCGTTCGGCTGGCCCGTCCGATCGGTTGGCCCAGCCGTTCGGTTGGCCCATCCGTACGGAGGCCTTTCGATCCTCGTTTTTGGTGCGTTGCGATAGTTTGGGCCACATTTCCATATATTTATATTATTTATTTATTTATTTATTTATTTATTATAATTAATCACAAAAGGGTCGTATATACGTGCCTATATCTTCAATATTCGGTGCGATGATCGAGTTACGCGTGCCTTCGAGTGCGTTCTTCGATGTGATGTGGCACAGTGATTATCGGGGTACTACTTGCTCGTATTGCCATCATCATCACGACAGCTGGAGGCATGGTACTCACCCGATAGTCCTTGTTAGCGTTGATTGTTTACGTTTCGACACCTCACGACTATCGAGGAGGGTAGAATAGGTCCTCACTCAACGTCATCGTGAGCGTTATTATTTGCGAAAATAGCTTTGTAATAGTGATAAAATATGTGTAATTATTCGATTATACTTCGATATAGCGATGTATCTGATATTGTTACGTTATGATCCGAATCTCTGGTGCTAGGCGTAACGAGTGTAACGAGTAGTAACAACGCACCAAAGTGCGGGTTGTTACAGTCTCCCCTGCTTTAGGAAATTTCGTCCCGAAATTATGTAACAACTCTCACTAAAATCAATAAATTAGGATGATAATTATCTATTATGGAAACCCTAATTAAGACACCCAAGTAATTCTGCATAAACCCTAAAATTTCCAGAACAATCGGAATCAGGATCAGGGCCCCTAGAACTCAAGGGGGGTAAACCCTAGTGACGATTATCAACAAATTCTCGCTGTCTAAAATTAGTTTGAGAAAAGTGTCAACTCAGCAAAGCTAGTCCCGAACCTAGGCAGCCTATAAATTAGATTGCTTCCCTTACGGACCGTAAGGGATATGGCTTACGGTCCGTAAGCCTGCCAAATTTCGTGTATAAATAGCAGACATTGGCACTTGCTTTCTGTGACTGAAACAACGTCAATTCTCACTATGTACGTCGAATTAGAGCAGTAGTAGTACAATTAAACACACACAAATCACTAATTAGTGTAGCGGGGTGCTGCTACGATACAGGGTATTAACTCGATCGCTATTACGATTCATTTTCCGACCGATCAATATATCCAATGGATGCTTAAGTGCCGCCCACATTAGGGTTATACTTTGTCGTTCGTCGTTAATTCGATGGATGTTTAAGTATAGCACTTTGTCGTTCGTTGTGAGAATTTGATCTCGTGAGTTATCGTAAATGCTGTATTAAGTTACCTACCTAGTTCGTGTGCACTAGGTTACAAGGCTAAATCAATAGGCTAAACTCTGCCCGTTATTAGGGTAATAACTCTAATCACTGGTACGATACTTTATCCGATCGATTATAACTATCCAACGATTATCTGAGTGCTACTCAAATTGAGTTATACTTTGTTATTCATCGTGATTTCGACTTGAATGTTTGAGTGATGTCCGAACTCGGGCTATACTCTGTCATTCGTTGTGAATCCGCTGAATTGTTAAGTATTGCACTTGTAAATCGTTGTGAGGGTTTTATCTCATGATTATCGTTAAAGTTGAATTGAGTTAATACACTAATACGAGTTCCATTGTGTCTAGAAATTAGAACTCGTAATCAGGAAACTGCTAGAATACTTAATAGTTAAATAAACTTAGCAATTAAGTTAGCTGAGTAGATTAATTAATCTGTTAATTAAATTAAGTATGATTAATTAATTAGTTAATCAAGATTAATTAAGTTAATCCAGATTAATTAAGTTAAACTAGATTAATTAAGTTAAGTACGATTAATTGAGTTAAGCAAGATTAATTAAGCTAAGTAAGATCTACTAATCACCTAAATAGAAATATATATAAATATATAATAGATAATACCGAAGGAAGGTGCTAGGAAGGTGTAAGAGGATAGATATCTGTGGATAGGAAGCTTCCTAGAAGATATAAGTAACTTCCTAGAAAAGCTATAGGAAACTTCCTAGAAATACAAGGGAAACTTCCTAGAAATTTCCTATTTTCTACCTATAAATAGGAAGCTTAGGATTCATTTTTCTTTGCTCATTTCTTTCTTCTTCTCTCTATACGTTGGTGTTCTAACCAATAATCACCGATGCGATGTTCTGTCCGATCGATTCATGAACCAACTAACGGATGCCAAAGTATTGTATTTTGTGAGTTCGTTAAAACGGATGCCAAAATGCTGTCTAAACAAGACTATACTTTGTGAATTTCGTTAAGGTTCGAATCTCGTGACTACCGTTAAGGTTTGATTTGGGTTATACACAAATACGTATTCCATTCTGTTAAACTATATGTTTAACTATTGAAAATACTCCCCACTACACACTCACAATCAAACAAACTATTAAATCATCAGAAGATCCAGAATAATAAAGTGCATGCTTAATTATCGGAAGAAGTAGAATCAAGAAGTTTGTTAACTCAATCTTGCATGCTTATAAAGTGAGTCATTCTCTTTTTATCAATTGTTTTACAATACTCCAAATTATTTTCAGAATTATAACTTACAGTGATTAAGTTTATGTAATCACCAAATTACAGCCAGTATGTGGGGTATTGTGCACATTACTACTGTTTTAATCACATTAGGTGGGCGAACCTAAAATTAAGTGATATACGTCATTCATTGGGGCAGCCAATGGTGATATGACCACAGTCACAGATACGGTCGAGTGACAAATACTGTGGGTAGTTGGTTGATATCTGAAACATATGTAAAAACTCTTAATACTGTAATTTATAACAAACGAGTCGTTTTAGTAAAACTGAATGAACTCACTCAGTATTTCCCGCTGACAAAACCTTTTTAAAACGCGTTTCAGGTAATTACAGTAGATTGGAGTAAGGATTGGATCCGGCACTAAAAGACTTCAAGAAGTGGCTTATTTTATTAATTAAATCAAATTAAGAAATATTGTTTTTATTAAAAGCTACCTTTGTAAAACATGGAATTTATTCCATCTATTTAAATAAAATCCGGTGTTTCTAAACTCTGATATTTTTCCTAACTCGCGGTCCTGATGAAATTTCCGCTGCAATGTTTTTCAAAATAATCACCGGTACCACTGGACTGCTCACGTCACCGATTCCGGCCAGATGGGGTCGGGGGACGTGACAGAAGGTGGTATCAGAGCTAAGCCACTACTTTAAGCCTATAAGTGTTGTGATAATAATACTTAAGCTTAAAAAAAAAAGAGTTAGGAGATTAGTGTTAAATGGTAGCACAACCGATAGCAGTTAGATTTGAACATAAGAAAAGATGCCTTAGTATAAGCTAAGCCACTTGTTTACGCAATTAGGTGTTATAATAATACCTAAGTTTAAACGAAGAATTAGAAACTTAATATTATCTGATAGCACTCTGAATGATATTTAGACTTGAACTTAAGAATTTTGCCTTAATATAAGCTTCAAGATAAAATTACTTGTATAAGTATAATGTAATGGATAGTGATATGCTATAAGAATGACGGTTAGCAGGTAATAGCACTTAATTGCTATTAATTCTTGCTTATTGATATTACTTGGTTTAGAATAAAGATATGTTATGGAAATATAAATTTCCTTGATTCTGGATAAAAGCCCCAATAAAAGAGGCACTTTAAAAAAAAAAAAATCTTGAAAAGATAGTATTTATGGGAAATTAGAAAAATTTTCTCCGGCAAAACTGGGTATAGAGTAGCAGACTCTCCAGCTTGTCCGGATATACTGAGATTACCTCTCCGGCGCGAACCGGATAAGACGGGGTACATAGTATGTCAAACAAGTAACAAGATTTCCCTTGGAAATATGAATCTATTATATACATTTAACCTTATGAAAGGTATGTATATTACAATATGTGAAATATATAATATAGATATGTATATCTATAAGGAATTCCAAAAGTCAATTAGGAATAAAGCACAAACATATGTATATAGATTTCTTTATCAGGAATCTCTCGCATATATCTTTAATTTCGATGTCAAACATTCTTTCGTTTGATCATCTACCTCGTAACTCGTGCAACAAAATAATACTGGAAACCCATTAAGTTGGGACACCATCAAAAATATATAAGAATTACCAATGCGTTATCATAAATTATGAACGCAAATAAGAAGCATATAAAAGTTGTGCTAATGCACAAGAAAACACATGAAACTTAAATTATACGTCCACAGACGTCAAAGTTTATCACACACGACTTCCAAGGCAAGACCTTTGAAAAATATAAATTAGGCACGATGACACCAATACTAATTCCATCAGTAAAAGAACTCCTAATCAAAAAGCGGCACTTTGCCACCTGATCTTACAAACGATCAAAATATCACTGAGGTACGTTGGAACAATATTTCACAACCATCGGTGCACAGTCTAATTATAGTCATAATTATTAGCACTACAAAAGAAGTCATATACCTTTGCAAATCCCCTATTTCATTTCATTCGACATTCCTTGGTAATGTCACTTAACAAAGGTTATCACACGAAGTTCTAGATAAAGTTCTTATATTTCTTTCAGTGTAATTCCGACTTCTGCCTATAAAGAGTTGACTTTCGCAGTCATCATACCATGAGGATTTCTTTCATAGTAGCAAATATTGATCTATTTCATTTCTTGGTAAATCCACACTTTACACATGCACTGTTTGTTGCGCATGCGGTTCGTTTGATTTATGAAGACCACTGGAGGGCTTCATTCCAATTTGTTATTTTTATCAAAAGTTCAAATATCGTGTCAGTATACTTGATCTTTACATTTATAAACTACGTTTATTGCAAAACGTTGACTCTTTGCCTCTTTGGTATCGAGTCAATAAGTTTCTTGAAAAACTCAATTTCCTTTAGCATACATGGATTTTGTTGTAACCATATCCAAAATTTCTTATTGATACATGAACTCGTTTTGTTTATACTAAGTTCAATTGTTTGAACTTGCTCGCATTACGTATTCAATTCAAAGTCCCATATGATGGATTGAAGCCATCATATTCAAAATAGTCCCAACAACCACTTCAATTCTCTTGAACCATAACATGCTTGTTTAGTCTTCAACTTCATTAAATCATTTTCTTTACATCACGATCACCTTGTAGTAACTTTTTCACAAATTTGAAGATTGCGTTAATCTCGTTTAAATTTATGACTAGTAATTATTATTATTTTTAATTAATATTGTAATAAAATATTAATAATAACGGTATTAATATTATTTTTAAGATTATTGTCAAGGACAGGTATTGGGTAGACTAGCCTTAGTTAGGCATGGACTGGCCACCTATGTTTAAACAAGGCAGCACTAACCAATATCCAACCATGATAATAACTATTTAATGTATATAAAAGTCATCATACTTATTCAGTAAATTTCAATTATATATAAAAAAAAATTTTATTATATATAGAAATATATATACTTTGTACTGTAAAGAGAAGACATATTTTCATAAAACCATTAAATACTTATAGAAATATTCTTTTATAATATATATATATATATATATTAAAATATCAAAAGTTATTTACGCAAGCCAATATTTAAGTATGCTTGATATTAAAATAAACATTTATTAAAATGCCCTATTATAAAATTTTATAGTTAAACACACTTAAAAATGATAATCGTAAGTTCTAGAATCTTGGGTAAACCTATTTATAAAACATATATCATTATTTTGTCAAAATTTACCACGGATTTGATATTTTAAACCTATCAATATCTATTTATTATTCTACTTTATGATAACATAAAAGGAAAAGGTATTTAGTAAATCAAAATATCACCTATCTTTAAATCAAACATTTTGATTAAAATCATCTGAATACAATTATGTATTAAGACGAAAATACACTAACTTTATTGTCTTTTCATGTATTCTTACAAAGCACCCATCACAGCACATTGAATTTCTCATATCATAATTCAATATTTGACGAATCATTTTTATATTTTCATTTCATTTTGAACCTGTCAATCTTCCTTAAGTACCAATCAAGTAAGTTTTCTTCTGACAAAAAATTTTATTAATTCCAAAAAGTTCTTCACATTCATTTTAAAAATCTATAGATCATATATCTTTTGGCTTGAATATAATCACCTTGGAAACTATATCATTTCATCGGAATGTCCCATCTTTTGAAATATCCAGATTCGCCTCCTTGAAACTTTCAAATTCGAAAACGATAAATTTATTCGGTCATCATTGAATTCTTTCAATCATTACAAACACTTGGTAGTGTCCGAATAGATTTGTAGCCTGTGCTAAACCCTATTCATACGCCATTCGTTTAATTTGTCATATTCTTGGTACAATTATGTACTCAGATTACGATACACTAAATTCTATTGTCCAGTATCATTTAAATAAATGATATTGATTTTCGGATAATCATTAACAAATCATTTCTCATACTTCCATTTACAAAAAGAGATTTATCAATTCGGAATCTCCCTCAATTGATCAAAGTAAGTTCATTTCGAATATTGAATCCAATTGTTTTTATAAATCATTTTTATTTTCAAAATTCTTACCCCTCAAAATATCTTTTGATTCCATTCCACGATACATTATTTTTCTTAATTAAAAGAAGAAACCTAAAGAAAATATCATAGTCCAAATCTCGAGGACGAGATTTTTATTAAGGTGGGGAGGATGTAACAACTCTCACTAAAATCAATAAATTAGGATGATAATTATCTATTATGGAAACCCTAATTAAGACACCCAAGTAATTCTGCATAAACCCTAAAATTTCCAGAACAATCGGAATCAGGATCAGGGCCCCTAGAACTCAAGGGGGGTAAACCCTAGTGACGATTATCAACAAATTCTCGCTGTCTAAAATTAGTTTGAGAAAAGTGTCAACTCAGCAAAGCTAGTCCCGAACCTAGGCAGCCTATAAATTAGATTGCTTCCCTTACGGACCGTAAGGGATATGGCTTACGGTCCGTAAGCCTGCCAAATTTCGTGTATAAATAGCAGACATTGGCACTTGCTTTCTGTGACTGAAACAACGTCAATTCTCACTATGTACGTCGAATTAGAGCAGTAGTAGTACAATTAAACACACACAAATCACTAATTAGTGTAGCGGGGTGCTGCTACGATACAGGGTATTAACTCGATCGCTATTACGATTCATTTTCCGACCGATCAATATATCCAATGGATGCTTAAGTGCCGCCCACATTAGGGTTATACTTTGTCGTTCGTCGTTAATTCGATGGATGTTTAAGTATAGCACTTTGTCGTTCGTTGTGAGAATTTGATCTCGTGAGTTATCGTAAATGCTGTATTAAGTTACCTACCTAGTTCGTGTGCACTAGGTTACAAGGCTAAATCAATAGGCTAAACTCTGCCCGTTATTAGGGTAATAACTCTAATCACTGGTACGATACTTTATCCGATCGATTATAACTATCCAACGATTATCTGAGTGCTACTCAAATTGAGTTATACTTTGTTATTCATCGTGATTTCGACTTGAATGTTTGAGTGCTGTCCGAACTCGGGCTATACTCTGTCATTCGTTGTGAATCCGCTGAATTGTTAAGTATTGCACTTGTAAATCGTTGTGAGGGTTTTATCTCGTGATTATCGTTAAAGTTGAATTGAGTTAATACACTAATACGAGTTCCATTGTGTCTAGAAATTAGAACTCGTAATCAGGAAACTGCTAGAATACTTAATAGTTAAATAAACTTAGCAATTAAGTTAGCTGAGTAGATTAATTAATCTGTTAATTAAATTAAGTATGATTAATTAATTAGTTAATCAAGATTAATTAAGTTAATCCAGATTAATTAAGTTAAACTAGATTAATTAAGTTAAGTACGATTAATTGAGTTAAGCAAGATTAATTAAGCTAAGTAAGATCTACTAATCACCTAAATAGAAATATATATAAATATATAATAGATAATACCGAAGGAAGGTGCTAGGAAGGTGTAAGAGGATAGATATCTGTGGATAGGAAGCTTCCTAGAAGATATAAGTAACTTCCTAGAAAAGCTATAGGAAACTTCCTAGAAATACAAGGGAAACTTCCTAGAAATTTCCTATTTTCTACCTATAAATAGGAAGCTTAGGATTCATTTTTCTTTGCTCATTTCTTTCTTCTTCTCTCTATACGTTGGTGTTCTAACCAATAATCACCGATGCGATGTTCTGTCCGATCGATTCATGAACCAACTAACGGATGCCAAAGTATTGTATTTTGTGAGTTCGTTAAAACGGATGCCAAAATGCTGTCTAAACAAGACTATACTTTGTGAATTTCGTTAAGGTTCGAATCTCGTGACTACCGTTAAGGTTTGATTTGGGTTATACACAAATACGTATTCCATTCTGTTAAACTATATGTTTAACTATTGAAAATACTCCCCACTACACACTCACAATCAAACAAACTATTAAATCATCAGAAGATCCAGAATAATAAAGTGCATGCTTAATTATCGGAAGAAGTAGAATCAAGAAGTTTGTTAACTCAATCTTGCATGCTTATAAAGTGAGTCATTCTCTTTTTATCAATTGTTTTACAATACTCCAAATTATTTTCAGAATTATAACTTACAGTGATTAAGTTTATGTAATCACCAAATTACAGCCAGTATGTGGGGTATTGTGCACATTACTACTGTTTTAATCACATTAGGTGGGCGAACCTAAAATTAAGTGATATACGTCATTCATTGGGGCAGCCAATGGTGATATGACCACAGTCACAGATACGGTCGAGTGACAAATACTGTGGGTAGTTGGTTGATATCTGAAACATATGTAAAAACTCTTAATACTGTAATTTATAACAAACGAGTCGTTTTAGTAAAACTGAATGAACTCACTCAGTATTTCCCGCTGACAAAACCTTTTTAAAACGCGTTTCAGGTAATTACAGTAGATTGGAGTAAGGATTGGATCCGGCACTAAAAGACTTCAAGAAGTGGCTTATTTTATTAATTAAATCAAATTAAGAAATATTGTTTTTATTAAAAGCTACCTTTGTAAAACATGGAATTTATTCCATCTATTTAAATAAAATCCGGTGTTTCTAAACTCTGATATTTTTCCTAACTCGCGGTCCTGATGAAATTTCCGCTGCAATGTTTTTCAAAATAATCACCGGTACCACTGGACTGCTCACGTCACCGATTCCGGCCAGATGGGGTCGGGGGACGTGACAGAAGGTGGTATCAGAGCTAAGCCACTACTTTAAGCCTATAAGTGTTGTGATAATAATACTTAAGCTTAAAAAAAAAAGAGTTAGGAGATTAGTGTTAAATGGTAGCACAACCGATAGCAGTTAGATTTGAACATAAGAAAAGATGCCTTAGTATAAGCTAAGCCACTTGTTTACGCAATTAGGTGTTATAATAATACCTAAGTTTAAACGAAGAATTAGAAACTTAATATTATCTGATAGCACTCTGAATGATATTTAGACTTGAACTTAAGAATTTTGCCTTAATATAAGCTTCAAGATAAAATTACTTGTATAAGTATAATGTAATGGATAGTGATATGCTATAAGAATGACGGTTAGCAGGTAATAGCACTTAATTGCTATTAATTCTTGCTTATTGATATTACTTGGTTTAGAATAAAGATATGTTATGGAAATATAAATTTCCTTGATTCTGGATAAAAGCCCTAATAAAAGAGGCACTTTTAAAAAAAAAAAAATCTTGAAAAGATAGTATTTATGGGAAATTAGAAAAATTTTCTCCGGCAAAACTGGGTATAGAGTAGCAGACTCTCCAGCTTGTCCGGATATACTGAGATTACCTCTCCGGCGCGAACCGGATAAGACGGGGTACATAGTATGTCAAACAAGTAACAAGATTTCCCTTGGAAATATGAATCTATTATATACATTTAACCTTATGAAAGGTATGTATATTACAATATGTGAAATATATAATATAGATATGTATATCTATAAGGAATTCCAAAAGTCAATTAGGAATAAAGCACAAACATATGTATATAGATTTCTTTATCAGGAATCTCTCGCATATATCTTTAATTTCGATGTCAAACATTCTTTCGTTTGATCATCTACCTCGTAACTCGTGCAACAAAATAATACTGGAAACCCATTAAGTTGGGACACCATCAAAAATATATAAGAATTACCAATGCGTTATCATAAATTATTAACGCCATAAATTATGAACGCAAATAAGAAGCATATAAAAGTTGTGCTAATGCACAAGAAAACACATGAAACTTAAATTATACGTCCACAGACGTCAAAGTTTATCACACACGACTTCCAAGGCAAGACCTTTGAAAAATATAAATTAGGCACGATGACACCAATACTAATTCCATCAGTAAAAGAACTCCTAATCAAAAAGCGGCACTTTGCCACCTGATCTTACAAACGATCAAAATATGTCACACCCCGATATCCACGTGTCTCACCGGTGGGCCCGGTGGGGGATTACCGTGACGATGTTGGCAACAATATAGTCAAACCACACAATTATATAATGCACAGCGGAAGCATAAGATAAATATATAAATTTCAACCTCTGATCGTAATATCAAAATGTATTACAGGGGTTGGATATATCCACAGTGGATCGTAAATAGATATAAAGTATTGTTCCATCAGATACTGCAATCAAGCTTGCGAGACTTATCCCGACGCTAGGGAGCTAATACCAGCCAATTACGTTTAGGTACCTGCACTTAATCTTTTTGGGGAAAATACGTCAGTTTACACTGGTAAATACATTCAACTGACACATTTAAAAATGTTTATTAAAATTGATTTGAATGCACAAGGCACAAACTCTTTTATAACTTGGGAAAATTCATAATGATCTTGTGAACGTTTTACATGTTCTTTTATGCGTTCAGTAGCCCGGGTCGTGCCGGGTTAAAGATTTATAGACACACCACGTTTGCGTAAAACCGTAGTATAAAAACCAACGGCTACGTCTTTTAATTTTAATGTCGACACTTTATACCGGGTGTACGCCTACACCGGGATGTCGATGGTCGTGGCCATTTCGTAAAATGATGCCAAGGATATCCCGGACAACGGTCATTAAACCCCCCAAAGGCTTATAAGCAACAAAACTGTTTAAATGAGCCGATCATATTTAATCAATTAACCACCTAAGCGATGGAATTATATAATGCTCAATCAAGCGGTATTAATATACCGTAACCCAAGCCCATATAGGGGAAATAAGTTAAAGTATTTACCTTTGCAAGTATAAATCCTTAATTTAGATCAAGTCACCGATAGCTTTTACTGGGGCTCCTAATCTGGAACGAAGGTTTTAATTAACCTCTTAGAATCCTAACGGTCCTTGTATTAGCCGTAGCTTAAACCGGTTGATTCCGATATATAGATATGGTTAATTCGCACGAAAAGGCGAAAACCGAGAATGGAGTATGATTTGGACCCAACAAGTTCAGTGACTTGTTTTATATGGGTTTATAGTTCATACTCTGGATTTTGGGGTTCAAATAATATAATTTGACCCATATCGGCTATTGCACGAAAACTAGTTCCATGGGCCGTACCGTGTGCGCAAATAGGCGAAACGGTTAACCATAGGTGTCCTACGCTTATTTCCTAAGTCAATATGCCTTAAAAGTATTTTGGTATCAGTAGGATACCTTCCGTAATGCCCGTAACGAGTTTAAGTTAATATTATGCCCCGTAGGGGCTTTTCGGTCATTTTAAAGACTTTAAAAAAGGCTTTTCGAGTTCTACAGGAAATCTGAGTTTCCCGAACAGCTTATAAAGCTTAAAATACTTTATTTATTATTTAAAACCAGTAGCAACTGGAATCGGGTCAAAAGACCTTGTAGAACTCCCGTTTTGGCCAAAAAGGGCATATTCGGTATTTACCGAACCGTAGCCATAACCGCAGGTTATGAGCAAGGTAAAAATTATTAAAAATCTTTAAAATTCCCAAAATATTATTTTACCACAGTGGGTAAAAGTTTTGGTGACGAAAACTTGGGTTAGATGGGCGTTATGCTAATTGCGCCGTTAATTACAAAACTTTCTTAAAAGTGCGCCTTTTAGCATAACTCTCATTCTAGACCTCGGATTGACGTGAAACTTTAAGGACATGCTTATAATTTAATAAGCAAGGTTTTGGTCCGTTCACGTGTCCGAAATACTCGTTTTAAATTTTAAAAGGCCGTTACGGTCAACTTTTAGGCGAATGACGGAAATACGTAAAAGACTCGGATAACTCATGAACCGACCACAGAGGCTTATACCAACATGTGACCTGGTCCTAAGAGAGTCCTAAGGTACTTTTATACCTCACTAAAACGGGTCAGAACTGAAGTCAAAGCAAAAGTCAAACTTTTGCGACTTTCGGCCCCGAACCGGTTCCATATAGCAAATGATCGATTCAAACGAGCGCAAACAAGTTTATTTACTCATTATCATGTTTTATGATTATCAAAACAGTTTCCATAACATATATATTACAGATTATGCATAAATCGCTAAAATAGCTTTCTGTTGACTTTTTAACCGCACGTTTGACTCGACATTTGACATAGTTAGAGTGGTGATCAGGGGGAACCATTTTAGAGGTTTATTACCCACATAAATACCAACTCATAACCACTTTTGATTCGTCATAAGACTGAACCATTACTGATTTATTGTAAAGTCAAACCGTAGTTACGACGGTTTGGTTCTTAGCCATTTACTAAGGAAATGTGACACCACAAAGGGTTAGATCACTTACAGAAGTTGTGTTCTTGCTTATGGAGCAGATAAGAGGACTTGAGAGCTCCTTAGAATGATCAGAGATGTATTTTTGAGTTGTGTGAATGTTATGAGCCAATGTAGCTTATTTATAGTGCTCAAGAGCCTTCAAGATCATTACACAACAGTCTACAATTGATCATGGATCATGGGCAGGTGTCCCTAAGTGGTATGGGTCGTGTAGGGGGCACCCATGCTCCATTAATTGGTTGTTTGATCGTTCAAAAGCTCCAAAAGGCAAGAAACTACAACTTTCTGCATCTGGGCACTTCACGCGGCCCGCATGGGAGTTCCCATGCACTATAATGCGGGTCGCCTAAAGTTTAAATATTAGGCGCGTATTTGAGGTGGCTCGCGGCCCGCCTCAACTTAACCATAACCTTCACGCGGGTCGCGAGAGGTTAAGATTTCAGAATTTTAAAATCTTTTGTTATGATTACAGAATCTGGCCATTAATAACGAAATCTTTCGTAATGATTTACCTGACCTTTCGGTTTTGAAGGGGTAACTTTGCGGTTTGGCCCTCGGTTATTTACCGATAGGGGCCTCGTGTTATTTATCCGCATTATTAAGTCCCCGGTTTATTTATTAATTATATTGGAAAGCCTTAACTTTCGCTATTGACGCTTTTAACCCTTCTTCTACGAGTTCGATCGTAACTTTCTCGTTTCATATCGAAACTTCGCGAAATTCATATATATTATTTTAGTGAGGGTATAATACCGTTACAAAGTCTTTGGAACGTTAAAGGGTCACTCAGAGGTATTATTAAACATGTTGACACAGTTAACCCCTGTAGTTTGTAATCTCTCACTTTCTTCCGCGTTTTGTTTTTGTACGATCTATAATTTATTCGTTTGAAGGTTTAAGCATTATTTAGGGATACTATACAGTATATTTACCCTTGTTGACATTTATAACCCTCGAATTTTTATACTTTCAAGGTTTGTCAAAATTAGTCCTTTATTTATTATAGATGCCACGTGTAAACAAATGACACGTGTTAACACATCATTGGACACAAAATTTCGAGGTGTTACATCCTCACCCCCTTAAAATAAATCTCGACCCGAGATTTACTCAAATAAATAGGAGTATTTTTCTTTTATTGTAGCTTCGACTTCCCACGTATATTCAGGACCTCTCCGAGCATCCCATTTGACTTTTACAATCGGTACGTGCTTTCTGCGAAGCTTCTTCACCTGTCGATCTTCAATCGACAAAGGTTTTTCTATGAACTTTAAGCTCTCATCTATATGCACATCTGTGTGTGGAATCACCAACGATTCGTCGGCGAAGCACTTTTTGAGATTGCAGATGTGGAACACATTGTGAATTCCATTGAGCTCTTCAGGCAAGTTCAACTTATAGGCGACTGATCCGACCCGTTCAATGACCTCAAAAGGTCCTATGTATCTCGGACTCAGTTTGCCTTTCTTGCCGAAACGCATCACCCCCTTCCAGGGTGACACCTTAAGTAGTACCTTTTCACCCACTTCGAAGTGAAAATCCTTACGCTTTGGATCAGCGTAGCTCTTCTGCCTATCGCGGGCAGCCTTGAGACGTTCCCGGATCTGGACAATCTTGTCCGTCGTCTGGAAAACAATCTCTGGTCCCGATAATTGGACCTCTCCTACTTCCGCCCAACAAACAGGCGATCTGCATTTCCTACCATATAATGCCTCAAAAGGCGCAGCCTTTATGCTGGTGTGGTAGCTATTATTGTAGGAGAATTCGATCAGGGGTAGGTTTTTATCCCAGTTACCACCTAAATCGATCGCACATGCACGAAGCATGTCTTCTAGCGTTTGGATAGTACGCTCACTTTGACCGTCCGTCTATGGATGGTAAGCCGTACTAAAGTTTAAACGCGTGCCCAAAGATTGCTGGAAACTTTTCCAGAAGTGAGATGTGTATCTAGTATCCCTGTCGGAGATAATAGACACAGGTATGCCGTGTAAGGCTACAATCTTATCCACATAAAGTTGGGCTAACATATCGGAGCTATATGTCTCCTTGATGGGTAGAAAATGAGCTGATTTAGTCAGCCTATCAACTATGACCCATATTGTATCGTTTCCTTTCCTGGTTTTGGGTAACTTGGTTATGAAGTCCATAGTTACGCATTCCCACTTCCATTCGGGAAGTTCAGGCTGTTGTAGCAAGCCAGACGGCTTTTGGTGCTCGGCTTTGACTTGAGCACAAGTCAAGCACTTTGCTACATGGGCGGCAACAGACTTTTTCAAGCCTATCCACCAATAATTTGCCTTTAAGTCTTGGTACATTTTATCAGCACCAGGATGGACTGAGTATTTGGAACTATGGGCTTCCTGGAGAACAACATCTCGTAGTCCCCCATAAATCGGAACCCATATACGTCCATTCAGCCTAAGAATTCCATCCTTGCTAAGAGTCAACTGCTCCTCAGTTACTCCCAGCTTTTCATTAGGATAATTAGCTTCCAACACAGCCTCACGCTGCGCAGCTAATATCCTTTCCATCAAATTATTCTTAACCTCAATGCTCTTGGCATTGATTCGAATGGGTTTTACCCTTTCTTTCCTGCTCAAGGCATCGGCGACTACATTCGCCTTGCCGGGATGGTACCTGATTTCACAGTCATAATCATTCAGGGTTTCCATCCAACGGCGTTGTCTCATGTTCAACTCCTTCTGGTTGAACAGGTGCTGAAGGCTTTTGTGATCTGAATAAATCACAAATTTAATACCATAAAGGTAGTGCCTCCATAACTTTAGTGCAAATACAACGGCACCCAACTCCAAGTCGTGGGTGGTGTAATTCTTTTCATGCACCTTTAATTGCCTTGAAGCATAGGCAATCACCTTGCCCTTCTGCATAAGCACACACCCCATGCCTGTGTGTGATGCATCGCAGTAAACTACGAATTCATCTGTACCTTCCGGTAATGTCAACACAGGTGCATTGCTCAGCTTTTGCTTTAGCATTTCAAAGGACTCTTGCTGCTTTGGGCCCCAAATGTACTTTTCTTTCTTCTTGGTCAAGGAAGTCAAAGGCGCAGCAATCCTCGAAAAGTTTTCAATAAATCTTCGGTAGTATCCTGCTAATCCCAGGAAACTACGAATCTCGGTAGGCGTCTTTGGCTCTTGCCAGTTCATGACTGCCTCTACCTTAGCGGGATCCACTTGGATACCACGCTCACTCACAACGTGTCCTAAAAACTGGACCTCTCGTAGCCAGAATTCACATTTCGAGAATTTGGCGTAGAGTTTCTCACGCTGTAGTAATTCGAGAATGCAACGGAGATGCTTCTCGTGGTCATCTTGGCTTTTAGAATATATCAGGATATCGTCTATGAAGACTATGACGAATTTATCTAAATACGGCTTGCACACGCGATTCATGAGATCCATGAACGCAGCCGGTGCATTTGTGAGCCCAAAAGGCATCACTAGGAACTCGTAATGACCATAGCGAGTCCTAAATGCAGTCTTGTGTACATCTTCATCTCTGACCCTTAGTTGATGATAACCCGACCTTAAGTCGATCTTGGAGAAGTAGCTTGCTCCTTGCAGCTGGTCGAACAGATCATCGATCCTTGGTAAAGGATATCTATTCTTTATGGTAACTTTATTCAGTTCTCTATAGTCGATGCACAACCGCATCGATCCGTCCTTCTTCTTTACAAATAGGACAGGAGCTCCCCAGGGAGATGAACTAGGTCTTATAAAACCTTTTGCCAGCAGTTCATCCAACTGGGTCCTTAGTTCTTTCATTTCCGTCGGAGCTAATCTGTAAGGTGCTCTTGCTATCGGAGCTGCTCCAGGAATGATGTCAATTCTGAACTCCACTTGTCTATCTGGTGGCAAACCAGGTAGTTCTTCAGGAAAAACCTCGGGGTATTCAGAAATGACAGGAAGATCCTCGATCTTCGGCTTCGGTTCTTCAATTATAACCTGAGCCATGTAAATTACACAGCCTCTGTTCAAACACCTTGAAGCTTTCAGCATAGATACGTCTTCGGGCAACCCGTACTGCGTATCTCCTCGAATGGTAAGAGATTCACCACTCGGAGTCTTCAAAATTATCTGCCTTTTGCCGCAAATGATTTGGGCCTGATTACGGGATAACCAGTCCATGCCTAGCACGATGTCAAAACCCGCCAGTTTGAAAGGACGTAGAGATAAAGGAAAAGAATGGTTCCTAATGGACATTTCACATCCTTCTAGAACAGTAGAGACGGTTTCTATCGTGCCGTCTGCTAACTCTACTTCGTATTTCACGTCAAGGGTTTTGATTGGCATATTTAGTAGTTGGCAAAATTTCTGGTCTACAAAGGATTTATCAGCGCCAGAATCGAACAGTACTCTTGCAAATATATTATTTACGAGAAAAGTACCTGTAAGCACATTGTCGTCCTTAACCGCTTCCTTTGCATCCAAGCGAAAAACTCTCGCATTCGACTTCTTCGTCTCTTCCGCCTTCTTGGCATACTTCGGGCAATTACTCTTTATATGCCCCTTTTCATTACAATTATAGCAGGTTGCATCCTTTATCTTTTTGCACTCCACTGTCTTATGATCCGTGGACTTGCATAGCCGACAGGGTGGAGTCTTTGTTGCGACTGTGAACCAGACGCAAACCTACACTTCCCGGAGTGAGGTTTCTTGCAGACCTTGCAGTGAGGTCTTCCATCAGCTTGCCCCTCCCTCTTTGCCTCCGACCCTCTCTTGCCTTCACCGTTTCCACGGTGCTTTTTCCCAGACTTTCATGAGGTTTCATCCTCACGCTTTCGCTTTTCAGCCTCCTTGCTCCTTTGTGCCCTCAGACGGACAGCATCAAGCGTAAGAGACAAGGAGAGGTCAGTAACTGACCTGAAGGTCGTCGGCCTAGAGGCCTTTACACTGGCCTTGATCGCCGGCTCTAAGCCCCCAATGAAACGGGCAATCCTTCTAGGTTCTGGTGTCACAAGATATGGCACCAGGCGTGACATAGTGTTAAAGCTGGTCAGATATGCTTGACAATCCAGGTTTGTCATCACCAGTGAGACAAAATCCGCCTCAATCTTCTCAACCTCGTGCTGAGGGCAGTAGTTTTCTTTTATGAGGGCAATAAACTCCCCCCATGACATCTTGTATAACTGAATGAAATCACTCAAGTATTTACTTCTGACAAAACCTTTTTTCACAAAACGGCGTTTCAGGTATATGACACAATACAGTAGTCGAGTATAGGATTGTGATATCTGAAACAATGTAAAAACTTTAATACTGTAATTAAACAAACACGTTTAGTAAAACTGAATGAACTCATCAGTATTTCCCGCTACAAAACCTTTTAAACGCGTTTCAGTATTACAGTAGATTGGAGAAGATGGATCCGCACTAAAAGACTCAGAAGTGGTTATTTAATAAATCAATTAAGAAATTGTTTTTATAAAAGCTACCTTTGTAAAACATGGAATTCATTCCATCTATTTAAATAAAATCCGGTGTTTCTAAACTCTGATATTTTTCCTAACTCGCGGTCCTGATGAAATTTCCGCTGCAATGTTTTTCAAAATAATCACCGGTACCACTGGACTGCTCACGTCACCGATTCCGGCCAGATGGGTCGGGGGACGTGTCAAATTAATCCATTAGTAGGGTCGCGAGAGTCGATGCGATAGAGTATGGCGTTTTAAATGCGTCAAAGTAAGCGAGCGATTGATTAGATTCGACGAGCAAGGGCGGTGAGAAGATACGATTCGAACAACCAAAAGTGATAACATACACAAAAGTGATTCCATAGTGTTTTAACTCTTCAAATAGTCGGTTAATCCTCGAAAATGCTTTAAGAAAATCTCCCCATGGCGCGACGTTAACTGCATCGATGTCCACACCCGCGCTATGGGAAGGGTTTTTTTTTGTTAGTTTAATAAAAGATTTATACCTTTTTAAAAGAATTCGGTGGTAAAAATAGTTTTCAAAAAAACTCTCCTATAACGGGGGTTCGAGCTGAAACTCGATTGTCGAACCATCGTTTTCGGTAAGATTTCTTTTTGTCATTGCAAAAGTTTTAAGGAAAACCGGACTTACGAAACTTCCATAGGGCATGGAGCTAAACTGATTCGATGTTTCCTCCATGTCGTAAGAAAACTTCACTTGTCCATCGGTTTTAACAAAATTTTATAAAAATTGGTTTCCTTTAACAGTACGGAAAAATAATTTATATCGAGCCCCACGTGGCGCTTTCCCACGAAATTTTGTTAATGTGATTAAAACTCTTATATATAGGAAGTACCAGCGGCGTACCCACCATGTTTTGCCCATATTACCTCTGTTTCGTGAGGCGGTGTCACGCGCGCCGATAAGACAAAGATAGAATTTCGTTCCCTTGGTCCAAGCGATAGGATGCTAGACCGAGTCGTGAATAGAAGCGAGTCGGATGCAAACAAAGCGTAGATAGCGAGTGCGAGTAGTTCGATCATACGAAACATTGATATGGCACGCTGGGTTAGACGATGATTGATAAGTGATGGCGAGTGACGCGATTTTGATTCGTTTCCACATAAAAACCCGCATGGCATGTTTCCACGTGAGTTGCTAATATGGCAAACACCACGTTTCCCATATTAGTTTTGTCTCGTGAAGCGATGTCATGTACCCTAATACTACACAACTGCGATGACTCCCAAGCGATGAACGATGATTTGAATAGCGATAAGCAATTCGACCCCAAATAAATGATAAATGACGATTGTTGCGTTGCGAGCGATATGCGATTCGATTGAGTTGAATACACCACAAACATTAACTAATGTTAGCCCACATGGCCTTTTCCACGAAAGTCGGCTAATAGGGTTAAAACACCACCATATTTCGGCCCTATTAGTTTTGTCTCATGAAGCAAGGTCGTGCGTGCTAACATAACACAGATAACACGAATGTCGATAAGTGATAGCGACACGCAATAAGAGTATCGAGTTGATGAAATAGGCGCGAAATGCGTTAAAGCGAAAAGCGGCGAGTGGTTTTCGATACTCGTCCAGCGATCCACAATAAGCGATCCACACCAGGCGGTAGAAGTTCACACAATGGTTGATAACCATCGGTAGAGATTGCGAGATAAACACAAGATGCGATTGCGATGTCGAGCCATATATCGAGTGATTTAGATTGCGAGATAGGTCTAGCAAAACTGCGATCGAGTTGCGTTATAGACTTACGACCAGTCTTGCGTTGCTCCAATTGCTCTTCGGGGTGAACTTACCCAAGTCCATCGATGTGGCAATTGCGTTGCGTACGCAGACTTACGAGAAGTCTCGCAGTGATGCGATTTGGTTTTGTTACGCCTTGCGATCGATTTGTATTGTGTCTAAAATATCCATAATAATATAATAGGTCTAATAACGTCCAACTCTACATGGCACTTTCTTCACGAAGCTTAGGCAGTATGGTAAGGCACACCTTGCGTTACCCCTACTACTTATGTCCCGTGGTTTGGTGTCATGCTTTGTTGACATGGCCAAGACGCTTATATATAGGAAGTACCAGCGGCGTATCCACCACGCTTGACCATGCTTTTAAACGTTATGGCACCATTAGAATTTAACTACGATCTCCGTGCACTAACCAAAATAATCCCGTGTGCACCCGCGATTAGTTGTTCCTTGCACGTCTATCGTACCTCGTTCTAAGAGTGTTGTAAGGGAAAAATACATTATATAGTACATAGTGCTAGCGTCTAGGTGGTGCACGAGTAGAAGAGAAATAGAATTTACATGCGATGACAGATGAAACAAGTTCCATACATAAAAGAAATTGACGGCGATAAGTCGTATTATTACAACAACATTAGAAACAAAATAACGTTATTGAGGAGTACTTCTGCGGAAACTGCGGTTGTCGCTGAAATTCCTCAAAGCTGCGGTCCTGCGCGGCAGTGCTGTGTATGATGACCATACCAGTTGCAATTTGTGCAGTAGCGACAATTTGCTTCTGGCGGGTGATGATACGTGCACGTTAACCACAGGGGATGGGGTCCATTGTAAGCACGCTTCAGCTGAACTGGACTGCTCGGAGAGGTTCTGGTTGCGACAGTCCAGTTGTTGCAGAGTCTGGGCTCACGGTCCTTCGTTTACAGCTAGGTTGTACTTCCTGAGATGATGCAGTGTCATTGTCGGATTCGCCTGATGATTTGACGGAGACATTGTCGGAGCGATCCTCAAAAGAACCTTCAGAGGAGTCGTCAGATGAACCATCGGCCGATTCGCCAGAGGAATCGTCGGATGAGTTGATGATGATTGCCTGATGAGCTTGTTTAACAGGCTTCTTGGAGAAGGATCTGTCCAAGACTCGTTTGTCGTTGATCTCTGCGGCTAAACAGTAGGCTTCTTCGATGGTAGCAGGTCTTGCAGCTTCGACAAAATCACCCACACACTCAGGCAAGCCGCGGATGTACTTTAGAATGGCTTTCTCTGAAGTGTTAACTTGACTTGGGCAGATTGTACTAAGCTGTTTAAACCTTGCGGTATAGCCAGCATTGTCACCTTCGGTTTGCTTGATTTCCCAAAATTCGTTTTCTAGCTTCTGGACTTCGTGAGGAGGACAGTATTCTTCCTTCATGAGTTCCTTCAGCTCGTCCCAAGAGAGGGCGTAAGCTGCGGAGATCCCACGTTTGTTGCGTTCGGCGGTCCACCAGTCGAGTGCTCGCGATTGAAATACTCCAGTAGCGCAAGTAGTACGGAAACTATCGGGACACCCACTTTGACGAAGGGTAACTTCGATAGAATCGAACCACTGGAGTAGTTGGGTTACACCTCCTTCACATGTGAATTCCATCGGGTCACAGGCTTTTAAGTGTTTGTAGAGAAAAGTAGATTGCGGCGCTTCCGTCTTAGAGTCCTTCGCGACTCGAGAGTTACTGAGGGAGTGCACTTGAGCGACAATTTGAGGAATGAGCTTGACCACTTCCTTGGTCACAAGCGAGGCAATCCTCTTATCGGCGCTTCGTTGGGCTCTTCTCCTAGCTGTTCGTCTCGAGGCAGAGTTGTTGGAAGGCATCTAGACAGATAGGTTTGGAATGAGATTCGATCATAATGATTTTTGAGTTTACGATGCGATGGAGCGCGATCGAAACTTGTAACGTGCAATATAAATAGACTTCACATAGGGCCACATAGGAGACACGAAACTTCCTAGATTCTCACACAATGTTTTGATTGTACTTAGATATAGATAGTTGTAGTTTATATTTACACACATATATTATGGTTTAGAATGCGCGAGGACGCGTTGAGAGAGAGAGAGAGAGCATGCGAGAGGAATTCGGACAATTAGACATTAATTTTGTTGCGAACATTCAGTCTTTGTTTTGGATTGCGATGGTTGTGCGAGTTGTGCGTTTTGTAAAACAGGGAGCGAAAAATCGTAATTAAACACACAAAATGTAGCTAAGTTCATCGAAATGTAAAACCAGTGAGTCGTAGGCTTAGTAAAGTACTCGGAGTGCCTCGGGTGTTTAGGCGTCGACTACCCAAGGTAACCCAATCATACCCAACAAGTTTGTGCACACGCGTTGACTTTGAAGATTTATGCTTCCACTGGGATGCAGCTCATGGTATTCGTCCTCCTAGTCATGGCGTGGCTCGAGTCATTGTGATGGTCGAGTCCCTGGTGAGAGCTTTTGAAAAATATTTTAAGGAGTGGAACGGTTCATTAAGGTACGAGTTTCACCCCAAACTTAACAATTTCATTCCCAGTTGTGGTTGTGCTCATCGAATGAATCCGAGAGCTCCACCAGAATTCGAAATGGAGGCTTTCGTCAAGGTATGGATGTCACTCCTAACTCAGCGAAAGATTCTCATGCTAGAAAAATGTGCTGAGTGAGCAACCCTATCGAGAGTTATGGGTTTTCACACCTGGTCTCGACGGGATTACTCGGTTGCGAGATGCGAGTATTTTCGAAAACATGTGTATTGTGTCAGCCTTAGGAAAAGCTAAGTAGTATTTTAGCCTTGGGAAAGGCTTCTTCGTGCGAAGCTGTAGTATGCGGGGTTCACACAAAGTTGTAGACTTAGCAATTTCGATCGAAAGCATCAGGTAGGCGCAATACAAACCCTACCGGGTTCGTACGAGTCAGCTTGTGGGTGCTTAGACTATAGACTAGGTCAATTTCTAAGACATCGACCCGGGCTAGGTCGAGTCTTGCCTAATTCCCTATAGTTATGGCTCTGATACCAATCTGTCACACCCCAACCGATGGTGGAATCATCGGGGCGCGGCACTAGGCGAATCAGATTGCTCAAGAGAATCCATGACAACTATAATGCGATAATATTTATTACATTCATTATCCCATACTAACAAATAATACAATCACATGAGTCATCACAGATTTCTTGTCCTCTCGAACAATTCAAATCCGACAACCTAGATTTTAGGTGAGTTTCTAGACTTCCTAGCTTGATTTGATGAAGACTTCAACTAAACCTGCAACATACGTTAAAATATTGTCAATACAAAAGTATTGGCGAGTATACAGGTTTGATAGGTAATAGTATAATAGATTAAAAGTGCTGCGAATTTCCACATGCATAAACGTAATACACGACATATATACTCACAAACTGATACTACCAGCTAAGTCCTCGATGCTCGATTCTTCGATGGCATAACTAGACCCCGTCGGGCGCAATAGTACTATACTAGTCGTGGTGGGACGTCACGAGTATAAGTCCTAGCACATATGTAACTAGCATCACGTATATCTATGCACACAGTTATTCGCAAGTGATAAATCGACTGATTAAATGATTCGTTGATGAGTTCAATTTATAAGGAACGTATGTTACACCCAAAATTCGGTAAAAAAAGGGGGTCAAGTATACTCACAGTGCGTATTTGGTTTGGATTGGCGGGATTATGTCCGAGAATGCCCTGATTATAGACTGGTCACATGAGTGTTTGATGGCGCGTTACATGATAACGGAATACGCGAAAACGGATGGTAACTAGATCAAAGGCTGGCCCGTTCGGAGGGGCTGTCCGAACGGCTAGCCTGTCCGATCGGCTAGCCTGTCCGATCGGCTAGCCTGTCCGATCGGCTAGCCTGTCTGATCGGCTAGCCTGGCCAGCTGTATTTGATAATTTTTGCATGTTTTTCGGTGCTTTGGGTCGAGACGTTGCTGTGACGTGCTAAACAACTGAAATTCCATCAATTCCGACTTGTTCTAGCGGCCGGGAATCACCCCGTTCCATCAGAACTGGCCGTTCTTGGCGGTCTTTCCTTGTTTAACCCAAAATTGGTCGTCTTATCGTTAGGAATCAGATCTTTGACCAACACTCTAGAAATGAGTAGAAAGTCGGTATAAGCCCTGATTCCATCGTTTTTGAGTGCCTTGAGAGTAAAAGAGTTGAAAGAAGGTTGGAAAACCATCCTTCAATCCTTTTATTCAAGATTATGTGTAGGTCTGATGTGAAAATCCTGTTTATTCTTGTGGAAATCCTTTAGATCTGAGTAGTTCTTGGTGGAATGAGACCAACACTTGAAGTTCATAAGAACTCCATGATGGCATCACCCTAGAACACCTCAAATCCGTTGATTTCACAGTTAAAAGTTGGAATTTGAAAGATAGAAAGGTGGAGGAATGCATAAAGATCAAGGAAGTACAAGATTTGAGTTGAAAACTTACAAGAATCGCGAGAAATCGAGAGATAAAGGGGTTGGAACTTCTGGTCGAGCAGCAACAGTGACAACAAGTGTGTTGGAGGTGAATGAGGGGTATTTATAGGCAAGGAGGAAGTAAAGGAGGGCAGGCTGGCCTGTCCGATCGGTTGGCCCAGCCGTTCGGCTGGCCTGTCCGATCGGTTGGCCCAACCGTTCGGCTGGCCCATCCGTACGGAGGCCTTTCGATCCTCGTTTTTGGTGCGTTGCGATAGTTTGGGCCACATTTCCATATATTTATATTATTATTTATTTATTTATTATAATTAATCACAAAAAGGTCGTATATACGTACCTATATCTTCAATATTCGGTGCAATGATCGAGTTACGCGTGCCTTCGAGTGTGTTCTTCGATGTGATGTGCCACAGTGATTATCGGGGTACTACTTGCTCGTATTGCCATCATCGTCACGACAGCTGGAGGCATGGTACTCACCCGATAGTCCTTGTTAGCGTTGATTGTTTACGTTTCGACACCTCACGACCATCGATGAGGGTAGAATAGGTCCTCACTCAACGTCATGGTGAGCGTTATTATTTGCAAAAATAGCTTTGTAATAGTGATAAAATATGTGTAATTATTCGATTATACTTCGATATAGTGATGTATCTGATATTGTTACATTATGATCCGAATCTCTGGTGCTAGGCGTAACGAGTGTAACGAGTAGTAACAACGCACGAAAGTGCGGGTTGTTACAAGTTACAAGGCTGTGATCACATAACAACAGTTTACAGTTACACCATTTCTGTGGAGTCACCGGATCAACAACCGTTACTTTGCACGTTATACAACCCTTTGCAATTATCATAATGAACATTCAATCATCATTCCAATCTAACTTATGCATATCATTCAGTAGTTATGGCCATGTTTTATTCAAGATAATCACTAATAATCTGCGCTTGAATAACTCTAGGGTATCAGCATTAGGATCAAGTTATAGGATCAGATTCATCATTCAATTCAAATTCAGTAATAGCACCAACTATCATTCTAATCACAGCATCATTCATATTAATTCGAGCATCACGTTTCACTCTTAACACACCTCTAATCATCTGTCACAACCCCCGGTCCCTAGTTCCCGGGAACGGGCGGCCGTGAGCCAGTTTCGGTGGTATCACGTTAATTACTTATTTGGCAGCGGAAATTTTCATCAGGACCGTAGTTAGGAAATATTAAAGCAGAGTAAACCACCATATTTTATAATATTAAACAAATGGGTAAAACCCAAGTTTTTATTACAAACTGATTTACAGGGATAAATCCCACTTTATTGAAATAAACGCTTTCTTTTATTTAGGTAACTTTTATAGCCACTTTTCCAAGCCTTCAGTGCTGTCCAGCTGGCTTCTATTTGGCTTTCACATTGTGTTACCTGAAACGCGTTTTAAAAAGGTTTTGTCAGTGGGAAATACTGGTGAGTGAATCCCAGTTTAATCAAGAAATATTAATTTACTTTAAACAGTATTGAGGGCGATTACAATGTTTATATCTACCCAATTACTCATTCAGTAGTGTCAAGTCTGACTGAGGGTCATATTACACATTGGCTAACTCTTCGTCCAATGGTAACGTTACTCACATTTTGTATACAAAACCCCAACATACCGGCAGTAATTGTAGAATTACAAAGACTCAATCACTGCTAAATCGCATTGTAAAAAGGTTAAGGTTTTTTAAAAACTGTTAATAAAAAGGAGATTACTCACATTGCTGTCTTAGGTTATTCTTTAGGGTTTCCTGGTGAATATCTATAATTCACACAAATGCACGTGTGTTAGTATAATAACCCATTTTAACATTAGTAATACTCTCCCCGAGACGGCATTCCAACGACTACGTCGGGCAGAACCACGACAGCCGTTACGGAACCCTAGATCAATCGGGCAGCGTATCTAATACGTCTCCAGGGGTTATAATACTTACATCGTAGCAGAACCTCGCTATTTTAGGGGGTATAATGCCCGCGTATAATTACTTCCTACAGAAATTGTGATTTGAGATTGAGAACGTGAGCGACGAAAAACGTAGACTGATGGCTTTCTTATATAGTTGCTGATATTGACTCTCAGGCGGCCCGCGTAAGGTAAGGCTAAGCCTTACGCGGCCCGCGTCAACACACGGTCAACCTATAGCTTGGCTGATTCGATACGTAGGTCCGCCACGATGATGACACGTGTCAGCTCAGGGTCGCGCCACAATTTAGGTCTCTCGCGGCCCGCGTTAACTTAGACTATCTTATACGCGGCCCGCATGAACTTAAGGTTTAAGCGAAATCAGGTTATACCCTCGCGCGGCCCGCGTTATGTTGAGGTGAGGTCCCATGCGGCCCGCCTCAACTTAATTTTTATTGTTTTTAATTTATTTTATATATTATATTCTAATTTGGGCTCGGTTTTCACATACGGGGTGCATATAAAGACATATTGATATATTTAAAGATATATTAGGGTGTCAGAAATATTATGAGGATGTCGGTTTTACCGAGGGTTGTTATATCCTCCCCACCTTGTTTTAGAGCTCGTCCTTGAGATCTACTGGAACAAGTGTGGATATTTCTTTTGCATTTCTGATTCAAGTTCCCATGTGTATTCAGGTCCTCTTTTGGAGTCCCATTTCACTTTGACCAGAACTAATCTCTTATGCTTGAGATTCTTAATTTTTCTATCTTCAATCTGTAGAGGCCTCTCTACAAATTTGAGTTGTTCATTAACCTTTATATCTTTGAGAGGTACTACGAGTGATTCATCAGCTAGGCACTTTTTAAGATTAGATACATGAAATACATCATGTATTCCTGCCATTTCTTCTGGCAGTTGTAGCTGATAGGCTACAGGTCCTACTCTTTTAAGAATTTTGAAAGGTCCAATATACCTGGGACTTAGCTTTCCTCTTTTGATGAATCTTACCACTCCTTTCCAGGCAGAGACTTTCAATAATACTTTATCTCCTACTTGAAATTCTAATGGTTTGCGTCTGTTGTCGGCATAACTCTTTTGTCGATCACGTGCTGTTTTTAGTCGTTCCTTGACTTGAATGATTTTATCAGTTGTTTCCTGTACTATCTCGGGTCCAGATAATTGTTTTTCCCCAATTTCTGCCCAACAGACTGGGGTTCTGCACTTTCGTCCATAAAGTGCTTCGAATGGTGCAGCATTGATACTTGTCTGATAACTGTTATTATAAGAAAATTCTATTAAAGGTAAGTGTTCGTCCCAATTACCTCCAAAATCAATTACACAAGCTCTAAGCATGTCCTCCATTGTCTGAATTGTCCTTTCGCTTTGTCCGTCCGTTTGAGGATGATAAGCTGTGCTTAGATTTATCCTGGTTCCCATTGCTTTTTGGAAACTTGACCAAAAATGAGAAGTAAAACGGCTATCTCTATCGGAAACAATTGATAAAGGAATGCCATGTAAAGAAACGATTTCATTTACATACAATTTGGCTAATTGTTCCATACTAAAGGTTTCCTTCATTGGTATGAAATGAGCTGACTTGGTTAACCTATCTACAATCACCCAGATTGTATCATTACCTTTCCTTGTTTTAGGCAATTTGGTAACAAAATCCATTGTTATCAATTCCCATTTCCAAACTGGTATTTCTAATTGTTGTAACAAACCTGAGGGTTTCTGATGTTCAGCTTTAATTTGTGAGCAAGTTAAACATTTAGAAACATAGGCTGCTACATCCTTTTTCATTCCTATCCACCAGAAATTCTTCCTTAAATCCTGGTACATTTTATCACTTCCTGGATGCATCGTATATTTAGACTTATGGGCTTCTTCTAATATACGGTGACGTAAATTTCCTAATTTAGGTATCCACATTCTCTTTTTATGGAACCTCCAAATTCCATCTGTTCCTTGTTCTAATTCCTTAATCATTCCTTTTAATTTTTCAGTGTCCTCCTTGATTACTGTTTCTTGTGCTTTTCTAATCTGATTGTTTAAATCTACTTGTAGATTTAATTTAAGAGAACGTACCCTTTTTGGCTTTTCGTGATATTTTCGACTTAAAGCGTCAGCCACCACATTGGCTTTTCCTGCATGATACTGGATATCACAATCATAATCACTAAGTAATTCCATCCAGCGTCTCTGTCTCATATTCAATTCTTTTTGCCCGAAGACATATCTTAAACTTTTATGATCCGTGAATATGGTAAACTTACTACCATAAAGATAATGTCTCCAAATCTTAAGGGCAAAAATTGTGGCTCCTAATTCCAAATCATGGGTCGAATAATTTTCTTCATGACTCTTAAGCTGTCTAGATGCATAAGCTATAACCTTTTGACGTTGCATTAACACACATCCATATCCTAACTTAGAAGCATCACAAAAGACTACAAAGTCTTCAATTCCTTCTGGTAACGCTAGTATGGGTGTATGGGTTAATCTTTTCTTAAGAATTCTAAAGGCTTCTTCTTGTTTTGGTCCCCATTCAAACTTAACAGATTTACAGGTTAACTTAGTTAAAGGAATGGCTATTCTAGAAAAATCTCGAATAAATCTTCTATAATAACCGGCCAATCCTAAGAAACTTCTAACTTCAGTTGGTGACTCTGGGGTTTTCCATTTGGTAATTGCCTCGATTTTTGTTGGATCTACATGAATTCCTTCATGGTTAACTAAATGTCCGAGAAATTGTACCTGTTCTAACCAAAACTCACACTTTGAAAATTTAGCATAAAGCTTTTCCTTTCTCAATAAACTTAAAAGTAAGTGCAAGTGTTTTGCATGCTCCTCTTTACTTTTAGAGTAAATTAGAATATCATCTATGAAGACAATTATGAATTTATCCAAATATGGCTTACATATTCGGTTCATCATGTCCATAAATGCGGCTGGGGCATTGGTTAAACCAAATGGCATGACAGTAAATTTATAATGACCATACCTTGTTTTGAATGCGGTTTTAGGAATGTCCTCTTCATGTACCTTTAGTTGATGATATCCTGATCTTAAATCGATTTTAGAGAAAAATCGAGCTCCTTGAAGTTGATCAAACAAATCATCGATCCTTGGTAATGGGTACCGATTCTTAATCGTGACTTTGTTCAATTCACGGTAGTCAATGCACATACGCATTGATCCGTCCTTTTTCTTGACAAATAAAATCGGCGCTCCCGATGGCGATGAGCTTGGCTGTATGAATCCTTTCTCCAACAATTCGTCTAGTTGTCTCTTCAGTTCTTGCATTTCAGCGGGTGCCAAACGGTAAGGTGCTTTGGCAATCGGTACTGTTCCTGGTAACAGGTGAATTCTGAATTCAACTTCCCTGTCTGGCGGTAGTCCTGGCAATTCTTCTGGAAAGACATCTGAAAACTGGGACACTACTGGAATGTCTTTTAATTCTTTTCCTTTCGTTTTAGTGATTATAGAAATCAAATACACTATAGATCCTTTCCTTATACAACTTGCAGTTTTCATCACAGAGATGAATTTAGTGGATCTAGATAACTTATCTCCCTTAATTGTGATCTTTTCACCTCTTGGTGATTTTATCTGAATTGACTTTTGATCACATAAGATATTGGCTTTATTGGCTATTAACCAATCCATTCCTAATATGATATCAAATCCTACCAGATTCATTGGGTAAAGGTTTGCAATAAATTTTTGATTAAAAATTTCTATTCTTGCTCCTTGCAAGATTTCAGAAATTCTAACGGTTTCTCCATTTGCGGTTTCTACTAAACATTCTTGTGGTAGTTTAGTTAATGATTGATTTAGGAGTTTGCAAAATGAAGTATTAATAAAACTTTGGTTGGCACCAGAGTCAAATAATACTTTAGCAAAAATATCATTAACTAAAAACGTACCAGCAATGACGTCCGGAATCATCCTAGCTTCGTCTGCAGTTAGAACGAATGCTCTAGCATTTTTAGTGTTCTTGTTGTTTGCAGCTGGGGCTAACTTTGGACAGTTGGTCTTGATGTGACCTTGTTCCCCACAGTTGAAGCACACCCTGCTATTAGCTTTCTTCCTGCAGTCTTCTTCTTTGTGACCTGATATTTTGCAAAAATTGCAATAAATGGAGCATTTTCCAGAATGCTTCCTTTTGCAATACTTGCAATAAGGTGCAGATGTAGATCCTACATTCCTACGGTTAGAATTCCCAGAACGGAATTCTCGGGTAAGCTTTTGGGTTAGGTTTCTCCTCTGGTCTTCTTCTCTAGTACGGATTAACTCATCTGTCAAGGTATTGGCTAGTTCTACAGCTTCTTCTATAGTTTGGGGTCTAGCTGCCTTGACTACATGTCTAATCTCTCCAATTAATCCCCAGATATAACGGGAGATTAATACCGGTTCGGGTGATGCAAGGGTAGGTACTATCCTAGCATATTCAAAGAATGTGGTAGTGTAACCCTTACTGTCCACCCCGGTCATTCTAAGATTTAGAAACTTATTTGCTATCTGTTCTTTTTCATTGGGAGGGCAGAATTTTCTTTCTACCATATTTTTAAATTCCTCCCATTCCATGTTATAAATCCTATCACTTCCTCTTGACTGGAGGATAGTGTTCCACCATTCTAAGGCTGCGTTTTTAAACAGATTTGAAGCAAACATTATCTTATCTTCTTCAGCACATTTGCTTATTTTTAAAACGGCCTCAGTTTTCTCTATCCAGCGTAGGGCTGCAATGGGTCCTTCATTGCCCGAGAATTCTACTGGTTTACAGGACCAGAATTTTTTGTAAGAACAACCATATGGCATGGTTCTTCTTCTTTTGGGAATGGGCGCTTGAAGTACGGGTCCATTGTTCACGCTGTTTTCCGGTTCACTTGGTCGTTTACTGCTATGCTTACTTTTATTATTCGCTTCTTGAACCGTTTGAATAATAAATGGCATTGCATCTATAATTCCTTGTGCCACTATATGTTGAATGGCACTATTATCCATTTGGTTTCCATTGTTATTGTTGTCCGGATTCTCATTAACCACTTTAATGTTACTCTGGTTATCGTTATTCAGATTATCTTGATTTTCCTCGTCGGCCATCTGAATTTTAAACAATTTACCAAATATTAATATCACAATTAATATTTGAATATAGCCAATCACATGACACGCACTTTTAACCAAAAGCGTCGAGCATTGCGACTTTTACTCTATTTATATAGTATGCATCATTACACACTAGTGCTGAAATTTAAATTACAATACTGACTGAAATGTAAAGCTACAATACTAATAGTAGGCATCCATAGTTTTTTTTTTTTTTTCTAACACATACACACATATATTATTTTATTATTATTATTATTACTGTTTCTACCATCACTTTCACTGATATGGATTCATCCAAAAATCCATATTACGCTCATCGTATTTCCATACGAGGCGTTCTCCTACCTGTCGCATACGATCACTGCTTTCTAAAATTTCCTCCCCAAAAGTCCTAAGTTCCTGGACATTTTCTGCACTCATTGGGGGTGCAGGTTCTAGGACTGGGTTTGGAAACTGAGGTACGGGTTCCTGATACGGAGGCATAGGGGCCTGGTACGGGTATGGATTCTCTAAAATTTCCCTAACATATGCATCACTAATGTTGTAGGGATCTTGAGGATCTAACCCTGGGTAAGCTCCTAAGTTGGGCATTGGCACATTTTCCTGTATTGGGTTTTGTTGCACGTAGTCCCTAACATCATCCCACCAGGGGTCGTAATTATTTGGGTCTAGGGGATCTGGTGCAGGTACCCTAGGTATCTCCTCCGGGTTGTAATCAGGCATTTCTATCTGGTCTTCTACTTCCATGGGTTGGTCAGGATTTTGTGGTTTGGGTGCTAGCATTTGTTCCAGGTTTGGGTCAGCAGCAGTGGTTGCTAAAATATGGATATTAGCAATACCCCTATTGAGCATATCCTGATTATAAGCATCAGTTTCTCTTTTTGCTGCGGCTAACACTCGCTGTTCCTGCAACTTTTTCATTCTCTTCCTACGCTCGTGCGCTCCCCTACTGAACTATCCCCTCTTTTTATGAGGAAATGGCTCTTCAGACTGAGCCTTAAACACAAAGATTCCTTCTTCTGTGTCAGCAGAATACCCCGAGAGGGCAGGCTGAGAAGAGGAGGTGCCTTCGCTCCTAGGCGAACCAGACAGTTGACGATAGGCGTCAGAAGGTCCTTGGTCGCTCATACTGTAAACTAACAAATAGTCAGATAACACATAGCAAGAAATACCATTATACACGTATTTCCATAGTTTATTTCCTAACAATTTGAATTTTGATGTCAGCAGAACACTTCTGTGGCTGAATCAGTGGCATAGCTCTGATACCACCTTCTGTCACAACCCCCGGTCCCTAGTTCCCGGGAACGGGCGGCCGTGAGCCAGTTTCGGTGGTATCACGTTAATTACTTATTTGGCAGCGGAAATTTTCATCAGGACCGTAGTTAGGAAATATTAAAGCAGAGTAAACCACCATATTTTATAATATTAAACAAATGGGTAAAACCCAAGTTTTTATTACAAACTGATTTACAGGGATAAATCCCACTTTATTGAAATAAACGCTTTCTTTTATTTAGGTAACTTTTATAGCCACTTTTCCAAGCCTTCAGTGCTGTCCAGCTGGCTTCTATTTGGCTTTCACATTGTGTTACCTGAAACGCGTTTTAAAAAGGTTTTGTCAGTGGGAAATACTGGTGAGTGAATCCCAGTTTAATCAAGAAATATTAATTTACTTTAAACAGTATTGAGGGCGATTACAATGTTTATATCTACCCAATTACTCATTCAGTAGTGTCAAGTCTGACTGAGGGTCATATTACACATTGGCTAACTCTTCGTCCAATGGTAACGTTACTCACATTTTGTATACAAAACCCCAACATACCGGCAGTAATTGTAGAATTACAAAGACTCAATCACTGCTAAATCGCATTGTAAAAAGGTTAAGGTTTTTTAAAAACTGTTAATAAAAAGGAGATTACTCACATTGCTGTCTTAGGTTATTCTTTAGGGTTTCCTGGTGAATATCTATAATTTACACAAATGCACGTGTGTTAGTATAATAACCCATTTTAACATTAGTAATACTCTCCCCGAGACGGCATTCCAACGACTACGTCGGGCAGAACCACGACAGCCGTTACGGAACCCTAGATCAATCGGGCAGCGTATCTAATACGTCTCCAGGGGTTATAATACTTACATCGTAGCAGAACCTCGCTATTTTAGGGGGGTATAATGCCCGCGTATAATTACTTCCTACAGAAATTGTGATTTGAGATTGAGAATGTGAGGGACGAAAAACGTAGAGTGATGGCTTTCTTATATAGTTGCTGATATTGACTCTCAGGCGGCCCGCGTAAGGTAAGGCTAAGCCTTACGCGGCCCGCGTCAACACACGGTCAACCTATAGCTTGGCTGATTCGATACGTAGGTCCGCCACGATGATGACACGTGTCAGCTCAGGGTCGCGCCACAATTTAGGTCTCTCGCGGCCCGCGTTAACTTAGACTATCTTATACGCGGCCCGCATGAACTTAAGGTTTAAGCGAAATCAGGTTATACCCTCGCGCGGCCCGCGTTATGTTGAGGTGAGGTCCCATGCGGCCCGCCTCAACTTAATTTTTATTGTTTTTAATTTATTTTATATATTATATTCTAATTTGGGCTCGGTTTTCACATACGGGGTGCATATAAAGACATATTGATATATTTAAAGATATATTAGGGTGTCAGAAATATTATGAGGATGTCGGTTTTACCGAGGGTTGTTATATCATCGTATGAATTACGATCATGAGTTGAACATCACACGAGTTCTATCAACAAAACTCTAAATCATAACTATGCATCTTAGCGAATCAATCATAATCCTCTTTTCGATTAACTCAACAAATCTGTTAACACAAGAATCATTATACTATCTCATCATATATAACCCTAGCTGGTAGATTAACATTCACTGTTCAAAACAACATCAAGACATGTTGCTAGCATAACTCTAAATCATGATCAGTCAACAAGTTTGCATAACACCAAGAGCAATTAATAAGAACTAAAACAAGTATGACCATACTAATCAAAGGAGTCGAGGACGGTATGCTAGCACGATGGAGATGTTGTTTCGAGGAAGAGAGTTTGCCAAAGAGGCTGCCGTCGTGAGTCTTGGAAGCAACTAGGGTTTGAAATTGTTTTAAAAGAGAACATGTGCCCATCTATATGCATTCACGTAAACAATAGGAGAGGATGGGCTGGGGGCTCGGTTGGGCTTGGTTTGGGCTTAGAGGAACTGGGCCGAAAGCCCACACTCGGCGACGAAACACCTTGACGAAGGATCATCTTTCGTCGGGTAGTTGAAGCATGAAGCAACTTTCGTCGAACAATAAGGTGGCGAAGAATCCAACTTTCTTCAAACATCTAGATGACGAAGGACCTGAGTTTCGTGGGGTTGGGTGGTGACGAAACACCTTAGTTCATAAGTTTTCATTTAATTAACCAAACCTAATAATTCCTTACTCATTTACCAATTATGCACAAGTTACAAACACAAGACAAAGTATGAAAACAGAATTATAAACAAGTAACGCGTAAAGGAAGACCTTGAAATCTCGGATTGTCACATCATCCCCAACTTGAAAGAAATTTCGTCCCAAAATTTGAAAATCAGTTCCCAAGAAAGTGATGTGACAGACTAGGATGACTGTGGATTTCCTCAGGTGCCACATCATCCCCAACTTGAAAGGGAATTTCGTCTCGAAATTCACCGGTCGCAACAGGATTTGTTCATCCATTAATATAGTTTAGAGAATACCATAACATACTTGTCTTGAAACATCAACCCCAAAATAAGTTACAAACCATGACTTGTTTAAAACGAGTTTATAAGACTCAACAAAAGACTTTAAATAAAACGAGGTTTGGAGACATGTGACCCGTCCAGGAAAGGGTAAGACCTCCCAAACCCTACAACTCTGGATGACATCTTTATTTAGTACGCAGCTTAACATGCATCACTTGCCAGATCCGATCAATTCCCTGAAATACATGTAGTTTGAAAAATCAACAAAAGTTGAGCGAGTTCATGTGTAAGTGAGTATGTATAAACCTTTGTTACAAAGTATGTATGTATGTCCCGGTATGATTGCAGACAAGGAAAAGATCACCAATGGTTTGCAAGGCCACTGATATGTGTGACGGTGTAGGAAGACTCAAACCTAGCAAAGTTGTACCGGGCTCCCGGCTGGAAGACATAGTCACCACTATGGGCCGCCCCGGCCTCATGGGTGTGGGCTCGCTACACCCAAATAGATCTATCACTCATGCCCCTCGGTCCTGATACGAGGATTAATGGTCCCAAGTATCCGCCTACCCTATCACATGATCTATGGTTCTTTCCTAGGCTAATCATACCAATAGTATTGTAAGTATCCCTTTGTAACATGTATTTCACCCCCGAAGTAAGTAAACAAAAGAGTTTACAGAAAAGGGGGACATGAACTCACTGTAGTGCGTCTCCTGCTCGTAACTCAAGCTCGGTCAGCTACACGACAACCTACAACGCACTAATGTCTATTAGACGAACGGGCCGTGCCTTTGATTAGTATGAGGGTTTTTGAGTTACGTTTTCTTATGTTTCCCAATATTATTCCAAGTATAATTATTTGCTAAAATAATAGTTATTTTAACTTTAAATTATATTTGGTTTTGGAATAATTATTTAACCAATATTTTTGTATTAATACTTCTCAAGTATTTTAATTCCGTATTTCCTTCCCAAGGGTGGGGGTATTTATACATGTATGTTGTAGTTTCCGAAATAATATATACGTAACCTTCTTTGTCAAAAAATAATGTATCCCAAAATATATATATTTTTCCCAAAAATAATATATTTTCACTTCTTTTATTTCCAAAATAATATCTATAAAGGTATTTTCCGGAATATTTCGTAAGTTACGTTTTTGCGTTCGTTTCCACAGTAACAAGTGTGTAACTTAAATATTTATTCCTTGTGATATTTCCGGTATTATTCTGGAGTTGTAAATGTAATGGTGTTTTGATAAGTTATATTATTTTACCCTAAAATAATATAACTAGTTCACAATCAAACAAATATTCACACAAGCGTTTTAGTATAAAATATATATTCTAAATATATATTTATCCACTTTTATTTACGAAAACCAACCTCCGACACTTTGTATTTTTGTAACAAAACCTATGGCGAAGTTTATTTTGAAGAACAAAGTTTAGAACATAATTGTAAACACTTGTTAGAAAATGATTTCTAAGTGCTGGGATTTTTTAGAAAATTTTGCCATAGTTTCCTTTGAAAACGGGGGTGTCCATGCTAATAAGCATATCATTTTCTTTTCAAAATAATCATAATAATCATCAACAATCAATCTTTAAACAATTTTACATCACCAAGAGCAAAAACTATATGCGTTACATATTAATCATGAACTTGATATATCACAAAAACACGTAGTAACTTGGTAAAGCGTGTAGTGGCCTTAGTTACCTTCCAAAGTGTATTCATCCCTTTAAAAAATCTCATTTTTAAAGAACCTCGGTGTTATCAACTTGTGAACCAATTTTACAAAATTTATTCTTTTGAACTCTTCTTGTAAATAAAGTGTTCTTACACTTATATTATCACCAAAAATGGTGTAAGTGTAGGTAAAAGTCATGATCTTTCAAAAATCGGCTCTTGAGCTTGGTTTGTTTAGAAAAATCATTTGTAAACCTCGGATCTACATGATCATCAACTCACTTTGTTTACTTTTATTTCAAGAAAATCATTTTTCTTTCAAGTTCATGTTTTTATTAGAAGGTGATTATTTTATGTAACCACATAATCACCCCCTAATCTTGTTAAATCATGTTCCTAATCATCATTTAACAAGTCCCATATGGTGATTAACATCACATTACCAAGAAATCAACAAGTAACCATCACATATACAAAACAACATCATACTAGCCTTATTTCATTAAATTTCATCTTTATGTTCAAGATTTATGTTCATGTCTTTTAGGGTTCTAGTGATAATCAACATACTACATCTTTTAACCATTAAAGTAGAAGTAAACAAGGGTTAATCAAGAACTTACAACTAGCTCAAAGGCTAGGGAAGAACTCAAGAGAAAAAGATGATGAAATGGTGTGTAAAAGCAAGTGAGCTCCTTGATGATCCAAAAGCTTCAAGCTTCACAAGAATCCCCTTCTAGCACTTGAATCAAGCTTGAAAATGGAGTAATGGTGGTGACAAGGTGGTGGTGGTGATGGCGGTTCTAGTGTGAGCCGAGAGGGAGAGGAGAAAGTGAGGGAGTGGGGTGAAGTTGAGAAGATGAAATGATGTTGTGATCTAGTTAGATATTCACCATACTTATAATCATGTCCTTCTAATATTTTGTCTAAACAATCAAGCAAAGATCCAATATAATATAGAAACAAATCTTGTAAGTATGGTGTGGAGGTAAGGTGATGATTTGGTGGGTCCTTTGGACCGTAAATGGCATTGGGGGGGGGGGTTAATTGTAAAATTTGATGGTAAGTTGGTAAATAATAGTTAAATTCCAAGTATATGCTTACATGTTTTAGTTAGTAGATATCTAGTGGGTGTTATGGTGTACGGGGATCATAACTAGTTCAATAATAATAAAACAATGTATCTGGCAAAATTTTGGTGTTCCGAGTAGTGTCCGGTTGTTCGGTTAGATACCGTTTCGTTAAAGTACTAAGTTATTCCGTATAGTGTCTTTTATGTAACCTTTTGTGTCACTATTAATTCCCGACACTTAGGAAAGCATACAGGACCATTTTGCCATATTTTTGCACATTACTAGCATGTTGAAATGCTGAATTTCTAATAAATAATGCAGAATTCTGCATTATTAGTGAGTTTTAGGCACTTTCCGGCACTTAAACTATCATCTAGAGACGCAGTTTTATGGTCCTTACTTCCCTACACTCCATACTAGTGTAGTACCTTGTCCCTGGCTCATACTGGCCTCAAAACATTGTCTGTCTATGTACTGGCACTGTCAGTATATTTCTGAGTTATCCGCTCACTGTGCTATCTATGCTTTGTGCATCAAGTTTATCACTAAAGTTGGTATGCAATAAATGGAGTGACAGTATGAAGTGTGATGCATAAGTATGTATGATGCAAAAATCACAAAGCAGTTTGATTCGTTATTTGTAATCAAGCACAGTCATTAAGCACAAATTAATAATTAATTAATTGTACGGATACCTGTAATTTTGAGGGTTGTCATACGAGTGTCAGGGGGTTCATTTACTCTGACCATTTGTCCTATGGATAAGTAATGCTCATGTTTAGACGTGAGCCAAGAGTGTTGTGTAGTGCCTGTCATAAATCAGGTATAGATCAAAACCCAGACGACTAGAATATCGAGGCCGGTGTGCTTCGCTCAACACGAGTTCCCTACAGTTGCCGTATAATGAGACTCACATTCGTCCCATGAGGTAGCGAATATCGTCCGACTTGCCAAAAGTTGCTCCTCCATGCCCCGCATGGACTCAACTTGAAAATTCTCTTCCTTCAACGCTTCGATGTGACCAGGGCGAATCTGATCGGGTAGGCTAGAGTCGATGGTGAGTTGCAAGTTCATACGCGTCTAGGTTCCATAGTCGTATTCGCTCGAGAGCTTCATCCAGCGATGTCATCACATAATTAGCTTTCTCAAAACAAAGGTACACGGGAGGCCCTTGTGATCGGTCTAAGTAGTGCATTTGGTATCGTACAAGTAATGCCTCCAACTTGAATCCAAGGCCATGGTTTCCACCCCCAAGTTATGAGTCGTGCAATTCTTCTTGTTAAACCACCACATAAGCCATCACCTTCTCGTGCTGCATCGGCGTGTAATTGGGACTCTGATTCAAACCATCATGGTATACCACTAAATCACCCTTACCCTCGGGTAAAGACGATGCTCAGTGCATTGTTGAGTGGGATTTCTAAAAGCTGAAAAGACGCTTTCCTGTTTTGTCTCCCCTAAATTCACAGCACCCCATTGTGCTAAAGTGGTTAAAGCTACGCAACCTTCGAAAGTCCCGCGATGAGTCTGCGATAGTATCTAGCGAAACCAAGGAATTGTTGTATCCCCGAAGGAATCTTTGGTGTCGATCAGTTTCTAACAAAATGGATCGTAGCGAGATCCACATGTATTCCCACTTCATTCATTACATAACCAAAAATGTATCTTGCGTATCCAGAAGTTACTTTCAACAAGACTTTGGGCGGAGTGGCTCCTCCCTCAGGAGCTCTAAAAGAAGATACAATGCCGCCCTTGATGTTCCTTTCTCCTGGAAATGTTTCAAAATGTCCTCAAATAACACAGTCGATTCATGTGATCCATAAAGCTGCTGGTGCGTTGATTAACCCAAAGGTCATGGAATACAAAGTTGCAATGGCCGCATGGCATTCGATATGCCGTTATAGGAACATTCCCCCCTTGGACTTCCATCTGATGATAGTTCATTCGTTAGTCAATCCCTGAAGGGAAGCTTGACCCTCGCAGCTGGTCGACAGGTTGTCAATACATGGTCGTGGCGAACGGTTCTTGACTGAAACTTTGTTGAGTTTTCGATAATCAGTACACATACAAAAAGGCTTATCTTCACGGATATAACTGGGGCTCCCCGAGTGAAAAACTAGGTTCGACAAAACTCTTGTCCAACAGTTCCTATAGCTAACTCGATAGTTCTTGCAGCCCTCCTGGTGCAAAACGGTAAAGAGTACGAGTAATCAGAGTTGCCTCTGGTGTGAGATCAAACCGAGATTCTGCCTAACAGTTGTGAAAGTAAACCAGAAAGTTCCTCTGGTAGCACACTGAGAGGGATCACAAACAATCGGTGGATCCTCGATCCTCTTTTCCTTAGCCTTAACATCAGTAACGGTTGTTAGCATAGCGGGGTAATCCCTCCGTAGACACTTCTGGGCCTTCATGGCTGAAATGATGCTAACCCTTATCATACTCTAACACCTTAGGTCGGACGACGATTCTCCACTAGGGAGAGGGATACGCAAAGTTTTCTTCTCACAGGGTATATCTGGCGATATCTGGATAACCACTCCACACTAACTACTGCATCGAAACTATCAGGAATAGCAGAAGGAAGGTCGATGTCGTACACTTGTCCCATAAGGTTGAGCTTGCATCCCAACGAACATACGAGGCTTCAATTGACTTGCCATCAGCCAATTCCACAACAAGTTCGGTTTCAAGAAGCGTCAGAGTTACACAGAACAGAGATGAAGCGATTATTTATCCCAAAAACATACAAGCTACCATGCTCCTATTCCACCTGGCGTCGCCTACGCCAATCCTAAATGCCCTTCCACGAGTACCACTTCCATTGTTGTTGTCACAGTTACTAGGATTCCCAATACTGTCGTCGTTCCCCTGGTTGTTGTCGTCTTTGATTTACCAACGGCCGATCCATGTCGTAGGCACCTCCATCTTCCATACCGCAGGCTACAATTACGAGTTCCTTGATGTTGCCGTGACTGTTGCCTCGACTGTCGTTGCTTAAAACGGAGCCCTACGATCTTTCACCAATAGGGTCCATCTTGTCACATTTTCGTGTCAAGTCCTAGGCGTTACTCATTGTGCTGGCAGCTTCACATTTCATACCATAGTCCATGGTCATCGTTTATGTCCCGATTAACTCGTAAGAGTTGACTCCCATAAGTCGCTGACTAGGGTTAAGGATTCAATTGAAGTCAATTCACTGATGTTCGTTGCCGGTAATCAGGGTTGTCCAAATACTGGGACCGGTAAAGTACTACGCTCATCCTCTAGTCCATCGATCTAGCAAGTTAATTGAGTAATACATGGTATGTTACGAGAGTGTTGCAGAAGTGATCGCACTTCGGGATCTAAGACGTCAATACATTGAGTTCCAGCAAACAAAGGGAAGTGAGAAAGGTATCGACCAATCATTCGACGCTGTGACATCCAACTCAGGGACGTTCGTACCACACCTAACATTCTACACAATTCGCTAGGCGTTCAGATGGGTGTTCAAATAATACTCGATAGCTTCAAGATTCGTAAGGATTCAGAGAGGAGTGAAAGATCACGTTCAAGTAGGAGGCAATCATTGCTAGGACTCCTATAGATTTGTTACGTTTCTCACTGATTAAATAATAGAACAGAACCCCTTTTTCACTTGTTAAGGCTCACTGGGACTCGCATGCACCCCACATTATTATTATGTGTGCACCCACAATAATATTGCGATTTGCATGCTCACCTCAATTCCTCCTAACTCGTGTCAAATGGTTCTTCAAACCCAGATATCAACGGGGGTTGTCAAAGTACTAAGATCACAAAAATCCAAGGACTATGGCATACTATCAACGCATTAACGTGTGCGCGTATATACATGTTTTTGCAATGAATCTAACACACTATTCGGTTTTAAATTTATAAAAGTGATTTATACTTCAACATTAAAACAAACACGAAAGAGGCAAGTGTACCCCGTCATATATGTAGTAAAGTATCGGTAAAAACCAAGTATCGATCCAAGGAAATGGGCGGAGGAATAATACTAGACCTTTGTCATTAAACTACCGGTAAAAAGATAAGTTGTTTGATTTTAATTAAACTAAAGTAAGCATAAACAAATACATATAAAAACATAATAGATTTCGAATATGAAAATAGATAAGAAGCCTTGCTTAATACACAACCAAAGCATGCCAACTAAGTCAGTTTTGGCACTAGAAGCATTTGATCAATTCTTCATTTTCAAAACAGTTAGTATCCCTTTCGGGAATCCTAACATGACAATCATTCGGAAAGCTAAAACGATAAACACACTTTAACCACCTAAAATTGTTCTTTAACGTGCAATTGATAAATGTCTATGAAAATCTCTTAAAAATAAGTTAGTCATCCGTTAGGAGTTTTCTAACCTCACTTAAACAAGGAAAGTGACACCGATAAACACAATGCAACCACCGAGACAAGCATAAACTAGATTAAATCACAACCGAGTTCATTTTACAAATCTTGCACATAAATTCACCAAGATAGCAATTTTGGCCTAAACTACTAACTAAGCTAACAAATCATGGCAAGAATTCATAACAACACCATTTGACCCACGGAAAGCTTTCTTGATTAACAATAATTACATTTTATTTAACCACTACCCATTTCTAGTATCATGGTGCACACATTTTAACCAAGCTAAACTAGTTAACCAAGTTTAAAGTTTACTAATACATGATTAATTAAGCTTCATTTTTCAACTATCTCAACTAACCATATACCAATCATCCAACACAATTACTTATAATCAAGAAATCAACAACAATAACAAGGTTGCAAACTAATCATCAAAGATTAACATAGAAAATACTTCCAAGTGTCATTACAAACAAAGATTAACATACTAATGGTTATAATCAAGCAAGGGATTGTTGTGTTTTTGCCCAAAGGCTACAATAATACATAAACATTAATCTAAATGCTTGAAAGATAAACAAAATTCTGGAAAGATTAGAAAACCAAACCATAAACAAGCACTAGATTAAGAATCTGGAAGATAACAAAGCTAATCGGCACAATGTGGCTTGAATCCGGGTGAAAGCTAATGCCTCCGGAGCCTGAAAATCGCCAGAATCGCTTCCAAAATGTCCAGAATTACGAGCAGAATGTTTCTGCAAGTTTTTATATTTTTTCAATCTCGCACGGTCGTGCACTTTATGGCATGATCGTTCACTTTTTGAATTATTGGAGTTACTGTTCACCATGACGTCATCAGATCTTGACCAGTCGTCAATCTCGCACGACCGTTCCTTTGGACGCACGATCGTGCATTTCCGGGATCATGTTGCACGGACAACTGCACTGGTGGTGCAATCCCTGGGTTTGGCTGGACATCGGATCCGTACGGGGTGCAACCAACCGCACGCCCGTCCATTACCGGGATATGCTTGCACGCCGGGTCGCACCTTCGTTCACTGCCGGGCTGGACTGCATTTGTCGGAGATGCACGGTCGTTCACTTGGTGGCACGACCGTTCCACTTGCCCAGGTCAGAATTTCAACAGAATGTTCGCAGCTTTGTCGTTTCGTCCGGAAAGTCCTCGTTTTTACTATCATCTTGTCTGGTATGCTGTTTTAGGCCTGTAAACAAAAGTATACATGATTAAGTATCTGAATGACGGTTTTACGGCCGAAAACGCATAAAACGGGGATAAAATGGGGGACTAAAATATGTGTAAATTAGCGAATATCAAATCTCCCCACACTTGAACCTTGCTTGTCCTCAAGCAAGCTAAACTAAAATGCAATAAAAGATAGAATCAAACAAGAACGATAATTTACACACTATTTATTGAAATAACTACAAACGCTTAGCTGGTTTTTCGAAAGACAACATCAAATGAATCAAACCAAACAAGCATATGCAAATATATGTAGATAACCAAAAAGCCATGACTTCACTTTCGATTGACTTAACATGCTAATCTTCACACAACTCGCAATGTTCACATACACTCGGCTTTATTTGTGAAACATACATAAAATGTGTATGTGCAAACACTCAATGCCATGTCAATGAAAATGTGTAATATCATAAGCTTGTCATAAGATCTCGTCTCCACCAACTAACATGCGAAAAAGTGTAAATCAAGAGGTCTTTACGGGGTGTAACGTTAGGCTTGGGCGAAGGGTATGGAAATGGATATTTAAAGTGGCAAAATGGTTAAAACTCGGTTTTAGCGTTTAACTAGCGACAAACAATACAACTATACATACAAATGCCTTGAAAAGGCGACTTTTGCGAAATCGAGCTCATCAACGACATTTTAGCATTCAAAATTGCTCGATTTTTGTCTACTTCACCCTATTTTAGGGTATTTTATTTTCTGTTTTTTTAGCAAACTAATGGATTTATACAATGAATAATAAACTATAACAAGCGCTAGTTAAACGATTATTTTGGCCGAGTTTCAACACTAAAAGGTTTAAAACATAAAAAGGATAAATTTGGCTAAGTGGGCGATTATGTTGGGTAAACAAAGGTAAACGGGAAGGCTCGACATGGTTAATCCTAAAGGTAATGTAAGGTTTACGGGAAACACACACAAAGAACAATGCTAACAACAAAGGGGTAATCTAAGTGCCTCTATCACTTCTACACAATTCCGCAAGTTCATGGTCTTAACAAGCATACTAGTGACAAATTCTAAATTACACATGACATCCGGCTCACTCCTATATCCGAACTGAACAAATATATAACAATTTCAAGGCTCAAATATGCTCACGTAACGGAAGGAATGGGTAAAAGTGTGAAAACTATCATGCAAGTCTTTCTTTGTTTGTCACGCTTTCCGGTTTACTTTTTCAAAATTTATTTTGTTTGTCGAGTTTTTATCATGTCCGAAGCTTTCTAAAACACAACCAACCGGTTTATTTACTAAAATATGTACAAAATACAGATATTTTTGAATCATTTTTCTGAATTTTTTTTTTCAGAGGACAAACAAAGTTAACAAATTAAACCCCTCCCTACACTTGAACTTCGCATTGTCCCCAATGCGAAACCCGAAATATAGAGATAAAGGAGAATAATACTTCCCTCAAGATGATTGTGATGCAACGAGACTTCCAAGCTGTATCTGTGATGTGCTCCGGTCCAAGATTTGATAGCCAAAATCTACAAGTATGTCACATGGTACAGCAAAACAGAACAGAAACAAAATAAACACAAATAAACCATAATGTACATAAATAGAAGTACTAAAATCCATACAAAAGACAGGACAAACAAACTAAAGTGTCTGAAAATAAAGACTACATAACCGGGGGTGTTTGAAATAACAACCAAAATGAACACCCGAAAAAACAAAGTACTGAAATAACTAAAACCACCAACGATCAACTCCACTGTCTCCTAGTCATCGTCACCAGCATCATCTCCGTGTAGGACGGGCCTGCACCTCCATAACCAGGTGGGTTCCCGTATGGGAACTGTGGGGGCTCCCCAAAGTAGTTCGGGAAGGCATTATGAAGCACCCCAAGAAGGTATGAAAACCCGGCCTGCACCCCCTGGTGCATATAGTCCTGGTTCGCCCTGATCTGGTCCTGACTAGCCCTACTCTGCTCTATTTGAATCCCATGCTGCTCCTGGTTAACTTGCATTTGTTGGAACTGCTGGTAAAACTCAGGGTAAGAGGGAATGCCCTCGGGCCAATCTTGGTGCTGGTGGTATGCGTGATGTTGCGGTGAGTGTGGTGGTGTCTGTGGTCCGTGCTGCTCGTGCTGCTCCTCATCATGCATCTCCTCATCCTCGTCTTCCTCCTCAGCCGGAGGCAACGGGTCCCAGACCTCGTTGTTTAAACCCTTCAATCTATCCCCGCGATCCGTCTCAGCAATCAACCCCATCGCCTTCAACGACCGAATATCAACATATACACCCTCGGTCACCATAGTGAGACTCTCAAGTACCTCATCAGTCATCAAGCCCAAATTGTAAGCAATTTCAGTCACATACTGACCGCCATGAATCTGACTATTAGGCGTTCTCCCTGAGCTGTTCACAAAATATTCTGCCATCCTTGCAGCTAGGTTGATGTGTACTCCCTCAACCATCGCATAAAGAAATATCAGATCTGGTGTTGGACAGTTCCCTTAAACTGTCTATGCGCACGCAAACGGTGTGGCTGAATATATGATGCATCACTCGATGCACCGGGTATCTCAACCGTGAAGCTTTAGTAACTCTCGGGTCGTAAGGGTCACCAACTGCATTTTCAGCCCAAAACGTGGCACGTGCTTCGTCACTTGGGAAGGTAAACTAATCCGTGAAGAATTCGGAACCCATGTCTTCATTTGTGTAGATTCCAAGCCTCCGACCCAATCTACCCACCGACCAACTATGCCAGCGTCCACCCAATCTGAAAGTTATCTACTCCTTGTAGCGGAAGTTTGGCCTTTTATTAGCTCTCGGCTTGTTGTAGGAATAGGTGGCAAAGAACTCTATCGTGAGCTCACGATAGATGGGACGGTTAATATCGACTAAACGCGAAAGTGGGATAGTGAGCATGTGTTCAAGTCGCTCACACTGATTTAGATCTCTCATAACATCCCAATCTAGTCTCCGGGGGATGCCGAATTGCCCTCGCCTATTCCATAAAGCGTTGCGTTTTGGGATACAAAGAGCCTCTCTCTCATCCTCGGGGTCAAATTGCAAGAAAGGATGATCCATCTATATGAGGAATATCGTTAGAATAATAGGAGCAGGAAAAATTTCAATCAAAAACAGCCAAACACACTGTTATGAAGATTCTGTGTTGCTGATCTGGGCCTGTCGCACGGACGTGCAACCAACCGCACGGTCGTGCGTCACCGAGTATCAGCACAGATGGCCGGCATTTGTCGTATCCGCACGGCGTGCGACCAACGGCACCACCGTGCAACACCGAGCCAACAACGATCAATCGTGAACAGTCGGCTAGGCACGACCGTTCCATACAAGGAACGTCTGTGCGACTATGTTTTTGCAGATTCTGAACCCCTGAACTTCGAACAGCCAGGTTTTTGCAAAATTCAACAAGTTTTCATGCAAACATGGGGCAGATAATCAACCGGTTGTTCACGAGACATGTGATTCTTGCAAGGGTTAGGGTTTCGATTTGTTTATGAAGAGAACCCTAAAGAATCCTTGAAGAATCGGACGAATCTAACCTAAAGAAAGATAAAACAGGAAATCACAAGAAGGAACATACCGTGCGAAGAGATGTGTGAAACCGTGCGAAGAAACCGTGCGTTTTGAGGCGAAATCGCTCTGGAACGGCTGTCTGCAGTTAAGGTTCGCGAATGAGGGGAATGGCAGCAGATGGGGGTTTTTGTAATGTACAAATGACAAAACTGCCCCTGCCTCTCGCACTGTCGTGCATGACCTACATTTTTCAAACCCTGCACACTGTTCTCGGAGATGCACCGGGGGTGCGACTCATCGTGCCAGCCAACCCGCAAACGAACGGTCGTGCGACGCATGGCACGGTCGTGCAACAGCTGCAGATCAGTTTTTTCTGCAGAAGCCATTTCCACCAACTGTTTTGGCCGTTTTTCGCCATTTTTTCACACGCAAACTGTTTAATCAATATCCCAACATAGAACCTTCGCTCGGCACGTATAAAAATTGTACAAACTAACGGAAACTACCAAACACTCCTAAATTACGCTAAAACTACAAAAGCACCAAAATTGACGATTTTACCCTTATAGCGTCAAAGACGCTCTTGCTACATTTTTAATCCGTGAGTCAGTAGCGTAGACTCATGCTAAATTTTTGTCGGCGAGTTGATAGCAAGACTCATGCTAAATTTTTGTCGGCGAGTCGATAGCAAGACTCATGTCCCCACACTTGTTATATGTGCGGGTCATTACCACGCCCCTTCGGATTCTGCTCTGTATTGCCCGGAAGACCACCTGGGGGTCTCTCCGACATCATTTTTGCCAACTGGCCCACTTGATTCTCGATGGTCTAAATGGAAGCCTTTTGACTCCGCATTTCTCCTTCGTTGACCAAGAACCGCTCCTCATGCTGCTGATATCGTTTCTCAGCAATTTGATTAGTACTGTTGGAGTTGTTCAGTAGTTGTGCCATCATTTCCTCTAGCTTTGCGTTGCTTTGAGAGGCGTGTGGCTGGGAGGATTGACCTTGAGATTGCTGTGGCGCGGGAGCATGTTGAGCATATCCGTGTGCGTTTTGGTTCCCAGAACCAGATTTCCACCCAAAGTTTGGGTGATTCTTCCACCCTAGATTGTATGTGTTGCTATAGGGGTTATTTTGGGGCCTAATTTGATTGCCCATGTAGTTCACCTTCTCGTGTCCTGTAAACATAATACCCTGCTCACACGTACCTGGCACGTGTGCAACCCCGCACTGATCACATGATGGTGATTGAATTCGCGAGACATTTTGAGACTGATCAATTCTTGTTGCCAAGGCTCCAATTTGCGCAGTAAGAGTCGTATATGTATCCACAGCATGAACTTCGGAAGTGGATGATGTCTTATTTCGCGCTCCATCGTGGCGAGAACTTGACTTCAACGTAGCTTTCTCTATGATTGCGTAAGTTTCAGTTGGTGTCTTCGTTCCAAGATCGCCTCCTGCATACACGTCTAAACGCTCCTGCGAGTCATAATTGAGTCCCTGATAGAAGGTCAGTACTAGTTGCCTTTTGGACAACCCGTGATGTGGGACATCAATTAAAAGATCTCTAAACCTCTCCCAAGCTGTGTGTAGAGATTCTCTGTCGTCTTGCTTGAATATCATGATACGGTTCCTTAATTTAGTCGTCTTTTCCGGAGGAAAATAGTTCTGCCATCCCGGCCAAAGTGGTTGTAACATCCGTCAAAATGGGTTCCAAAAATCTGACCCGTTTGTGAACCGGATCCAAGATGCAATAGAAAAATGAAAATTTTAATTGCTTAAATATTGGTCCTTATTAATTAAATTTAAATGTGGATTAAAAATTTTAATTTTCTAATAATTTTATAACTAAATTCAATTAGAAACCGTTAGTCAATTTTATAATTATTATGATTACTACTTGTAGAACGGATACTTATTTAAATTATCCGGAAAATATTGTTACAAGAGTCATGACATAGATGTTTTAAAACCAAATTTAAATACCATTTGGTTAGTTATTAAAGCTGGTATAAAAAAATCTCATTTTAAATTTCTTATGAGCTTATCAATGCTTATATAACAAATACCTTGTGTATTAGTAAACTGAATGTACACTCAACGAATCTATTAGAAAACTTTAGGTATTTGATGAAATAAATTTAAACATAGTTTTAATATAACGAGTTCACCAAATCCTCTCTTTATTCTAAGTATTTAATCACTTGGAAAATTGTAGCTAAAAATTTATGGTAACTGTTGGAATTCTTTATGGGTTTAAGTAGACTTTTATCATTACACATAATCAATACATGTGTATTAGATCCTTTGATTACATACATCGAAACCAACCAAACACAGCAAAGTATTAGCATGCTTCCCTTATTTTTCTAATCCTGCCTTTCTCTTTTTACACGGTTTCTGCCTATAGAATCAATCATAAACACAATCCTACCTCATCTCCTTATAAATCAAGACTCCTTCTTAAACCATCGGCTGCCACCCTCCTTTTTTGCGCCACAAACATCGCGACAACCACACCCTCACAACCATTTACACCCTCCGGCTATCCCACAACGTGCGTACTGTCGGAAGACCCGCAAGTCGCCGGAGCACTCGTGCCGACGTCGTCGGAGCTTACGTCGGGATCCACCAGAGAAACCGAGTTCGCCGGAGCCAACGGAGATCAGTTCACTCGTTCTCGATATACCTCGCCTTGCCTTCTCACTCATAAAACATTAAACTTACGACAGAGAAACCCGTACTCGCCGGAGTTCGTTAACCTGCCATCTCCCTCTCTCGCTCGGTAACAAGCAGCCGGAACCAAGAGGAAACTCATCGGAGGAACTAGACACGCCGGAGACGCCCGCCGGAGATCGGACGCACGTCGAAGCACAATCCGGAACTTACGGATCTTCATTTCGGTATACACTTCTCTTTTCGATCCCTATTACGTTATGTTTTTATATATACATGAAGAATCACAGTTTAAGATAACAAACAAGTCGAAATCACGTGGGTTACGGGATCGACCCAACTCCCATGCTATTTTTTTGTTTCGTTTTCTGTTAATTATCAAGATCTTGTGCTTATAAAACCATTATAAAAATGAATCTGTTTAGTATGGATTCAAATAGAGAATTGTGTTAAACTATTTTATATGTTGTTATGAAGAAGATAACTTGGAATGTGATTAAAAAAATATATAATAATAACTAAACCTAAACTTACGCCTAGATGAAGGCAGCTCACTGGTTGGGGTCATGCGTTCGAACCCAGGTGACCTGGTTCCAAAATCTTTTCTTATTTCTTTCATAATATAATATTAATACAAGGATTTAGATTTATTTACAAAAAGCCCAAATTAAGTAAATGTTTTCTTTTAATCTCTTTACAAGATAAGATATTAGTAACATCAAATTTTTCTAAATTTCATTTTTATGATCTAGCCATAAAAGCAATTAATCAACATCTATTTCTTTGAAAAGAAAACGTTAACATTAATAACTATTATAATAACATTTAAAGTTATTAATGAGATCATTATTAATGTTAATTTAGTCTAAACCTTAAATATTAAGAATTTTAATATTAACTAGTCGTTATGCGATATTCTGAATATTTAGGGTAATCGTTTCTCGTTCGTTCTCTTGGATTTCTCCAATCCTTACTCGTGCGTTATTACAAGAATCTCAACGCAACCAATGTGAGTATACTCGATCCCTTTTTCCCCTTTTACATTTTGGGATGCAACATGTATACCTATTCAAAACAACTCTTATGCTTAAACAAAACATACTCTATCTATGAACGTGACATGAAACTATTGTGAATATTTGCTATGCTTGTATGCTCTATGAACGATTTGGAACGTTATATGCTCATTAACTTTGCTAGCCCACCTTAACAATTATAGCGCTACAGGATTAACGCCCCGCCCGCTATTCTATTGGGTATTGTTAAGTTAAACATTACCACCCCGCTAAACTATTGGGATTAGGCTATTTTATGTGTTGTACTCATGGGTTTGATCATATAGTACGCCAAAAATTGCATTGCTAGTAAATTTATTCACTATGTAACATGTTGGATATGAGTTTTTTTTATTCTATCATGCTATGTAGTCAAACTTGTATACTCGCCTTTGCTTTTGCATTGAACTCTATTTTAATACATGTTGCAGGTTAATTATTGAGATGATATTCAAGACGAAACAAGATTTAGGGTGGACTAGATACACACCTAGATTAATCTATCTTTTATTGTTATGTTATGTTATGAAGCAATGTTGTTATTTCTTTTTGAACCTTGTATGACATTTAGTATTGCAATGAAATTTGAATTAAATTAAATATTGTCACATAGTGTTATGACGTCTCTTGCAATCTATACACACTTCGTCTCATCCCGATGTTTCCGCCATCGGTTGGGGTGTGACAGATTGGTATCAGAGCCATAACTATAGGGAATTAGGAAAAGTAGGAATGCTTTTGCCTAGTCTATAGTTTTAGAGCCTTATTTTTACACTTTTCCTGAAACTACTTGCATGCTACTTTAATTACTTCTTATTTATCCTCTTTTATCTTTTAAACGTATATGTCATTTATGTGTTAATACTTGATATGCAATTCTTATGTGTTAATACTTGCTTCATTATGCGTTAATATTTGTTTTAATATTCCATTCTTTATGTGCTATTCTTGACATGTTTATACTTGTTTGTTAATATTCAACATACGTTTTTCCTCATACATTTTACTCGACTAGTTCCACTCCTTGTTTTTTTTAAATCCCGCCAAGTCTCGAATTTTCGATTGAGTTGGAACATGTAGTAACCGGAAGGGTAAATACCGTTAACCGACTTGTCGGCGAGAGTATACCACCTATTAGGCCAAAGCATGCTTCTCAATTTCAAGAGATCTTTCGACCACTTTGGTTAGTCAACGTTCCGTTTGGAACCACCCAAGTTTTTATTCGAACTTACGCTTTATTATTCTCGATCTTTTATGATGAAACTCTCTCTTTTCAATTTTGAACCATTTTTGAGATTTCATTTTTGCGCACACATTATACTATTACTTTTCATACGATTATACACTATTAGCATGCATAATTTCACGTAATTTTATTTACACTTTTGTAACAACGAGTGTAGACATATATCATCAAGATAGGAGTGATTTCCTTACCTTGACGGTTAACTCCGCTTCTTTTCTCATCTTACAACGACCTCACCAACGGATTAGGGGTGATTCCCTTACCTAGGGGATCGTTACCAAGACTTCCTTTTAATAAACTATATTAAGTAAACATAATCATGTTTATACCCAGTCGTTCATCATTAGTCAAATTCCTAATTATTTAAAATGCATTGTTTATATAAACGAATTTCTTATCCTACAATCTAATTTCATATCACTCACACACACAAAATTCTTAACTTTTACCATAAACGCTCACTCATCGATTTTCAAAATTTCACGAAATGCTACTTATCAACCTAGTCGGTCTAATAAATCCATGGCCCACAAAATTTCATATTCAACGTAATTATTGAAACACGCTCATCTCACTTCATTAAACTAGAGATTCTTATTTTCAATTGGGAATCAAACCAACGTTTTCGCACACACCTATAAAATTCAACATTTACTAAAACTTCTCTCAAAAGCAATAAAACATTTTATTAAAAAAACGCTTTTCAACAATCACTAAGTTCATATACCAAATGCCTTTTCTATGGATCAACTTTTTCACAAGAATCTGTAATCTTCAAAATTTCTAATACAAAGTTACTTAAAACGATGCAAACTTATTAATCTCTAGAACTTTCCAAAACCTCACTCGATACACCAATTAAATTCAAAACACGTGGACAAGGAAACTTCACAAGGACTGACAAATTTTCAACTTATGTAAGCTCCTTTAAAACTGTAGTAGCATTTCCATTCGTTTACAAGGTACAACTAACATAATCAATAGATGCTCTATACTCCCTTTACATACACAAATTAGAGTCTATATTTCCTGACAACTCAATCTGTTTTAACTTCATGTTTTGCTCAAACAACTATATATGTATATCATTTTACGTGTTTTAGTTTATATCTCACGACAATTTCACTTATACACTCATTTTTACCTTCATACTCAAAACTTCTTGGCTTTTACATGTTTAAATTCGTATATTACGATTCATACCATAAACAAAATCATTACATATTACACTCATATCCATATTCGTATTTATACATCTTATGTCTACACTTATATTTATATTTACACATTTATGCTTCTTTTCATAATCATATCCATATTCATACGTTTTATATTATACTCATGTTCCCAAATTATACATTTATACTACACTTACATCCAAGTTTATGTTCATATTAATACAATTATACTTACACACACATTTGTGCAATTACGTTTACACTAATATTCATATTCATGTTTATACTCACACATCCTACTTATACTCATACTTATTCAACTATGCTTAAACTTATATTCACACCCGTGCATTTTATTCATGCAAATACAATTATGTTTACACTTATATTCATGGTTATACTCGCATTTATACGACTTATGTTATACACATACTCATATATATGCCCTCATTTATACGATTTATGTTTATGCTCACGTTCATTCGTATATGCTCAAATTGTACTCCCGTTTATACTCATTTTTTTTCATACACGTTATGCTTATACTTGTAATCATACTCTTATTCATGCATTTGTGTTATGCTCGCATGCGTATTCACATTTAAACTTATACTAAGCTCATGCTTTTATTCATACTCAAAATTTATACATTTGCACCTGTACGCAAGTGAAACCCGAGGGATTCGGTTACGTAGGTTTATACTATTTGAAACGCAAACATGCTTATATGCTATATTTCTATACACACGCAAACATATTTTCTTTTCAAAACTTATGTATACCTTGATTCATACGCAACTAGTACAAACTATGCGGATCATGCGACGATCGGTATAATCGCGGGTGCACACGGGATTATAGTAATGGACGTATGAGAACCATAGAGTGTACTACTGCGTATGGTAAGACACGGAACGTAACATGAAACCGAACGCGAAACGGACGTAACATGGTCAAAACATGGTGGATATGCCGCTGGTACATCCTATATATAAATGTTTTCACCATGTTACCAAACTTTCGTCAAGCGTGCCATGAGAAATTCAGTGTTTTGCAAACCTTTTGGACCTAATTTAAACTTTAAACAACTCACAAACGCATTATTCTCCGTTATCCTTCGTCTCTTATACGAACCCCGCTGGCAATCAAGTTTGTTTAAACATTCGAAACCTAAAATACTTCCTTGCTTTAAACTATCTTCCATTCTTACTTAAGTGTAAACACACTTAATTGGCCAACTCTTCTTCGTAATTATCAACTCTTCTTCGTAATTATCAACTCTTCTTCGTAATTATCAACTCTTCTTCGTTCTCAATTAAACTTTATATTTGAACGTTACTCTCATTTCAAGCTGAGAAACACGAATCGCACTAACTTCACAATCTAAAACAAATAATAATAATCTCTCATGAACAAACTAAATTTCCGATGCTTTCATTTTACATGTTACACTATGTGAAAACTCATGTTATGCTATGTGAAACAATATGCTATGTGACACGTTCATTAAAACATTTTTTTTCCTAAAAAAAACATTATGATCAAGTCTCCTCTATTCTCTCTCTTTTGAATCTTTAGATGTCATCTTTTCAAAAGTCTTTCTCTTAGATTTCGAGGACGAAATCTCCTAAAGTAGGGGAGACTGTAACATCCGTCAAAATGGGTTCCAAAAATCCGACCCGTTTGTGAACCGGATCCAAGATGCAATAGAAAAATGAAAATTTTAATTGCTTAAATATTGGTCCTTATTAATTAAATTTAAATGTGGATTAAAAATTTTAATTTTCTAATAATTTTATAACTAAATTCAATTAGAAACCGTTAGTCAATTTTATAATTATTATGATTACTACTTGTAGAACGGATACTTATTTAAATTATCCGGAAAATATTGTTACAAGAGTCATGACATAGATGTTTTAAAACCAAATTTAAATACCATTTGGTTAGTTATTAAAGCTGGTATAAAAAATCTCATTTTAAATTTCTTATGAGCTTATCAATGCTTATATAACAAATACCTTGTGTATTAATAAACTGAATGTACACTCAACGAATCTATTAGAAAACTTTAGGTATTTGATGAAATAAATTTAAACATAGTTTTAATATAACGAGTTCACCAAATCCTCTCTCTATTCTAAGTATTTAATCACTTGGAAAATTGTAGCTAAAAATTTATGGTAACTGTTGGAATTCTTTATGGGTTTAAGTAGACTTTTATCATTACACATAATCAATACATGTGTATTAGATCCTTTGATTACATACATCGAAACCAACCAAACACAGCAAAGTATTAGCATGCTTCCCTTATTTTTCTAATCCTGCCTTTCTCTTTTTACACGGTTTCTGCCTATAGAATCAATCATAAACACAATCCTACCTCATCTCCTTATAAATCAAGACTCCTTCTTAAACCATCGGCTGCCACCCTCCTTTTTTGCGCCACAAACATCGCGACAACCACACCCTCACAACCATTTACACCCTCCGGCTATCCCACAACGTGCGTACTGTCGGAAGACCCGCAAGTCGCCGGAGCACTCGTGCCGACGTCGTCGGAGCTTACGTCGGGATCCACCAGAGAAACCGAGTTCGCCGGAGCCAACGGAGATCAGTTCACTCGTTCTCGATATACCTCGCCTTGCCTTCTCACTCACAAAACGTTAAACTTACGACAGAGAAACCCGTACTCGCCGGAGTTCGTTAACCTGCCATCTCCCTCTCTCGCTCGGTAACAAGCAGCCGGAACCAAGAGGAAACTCATCGGAGGAACTAGACACGCCGGAGACGCCCGCCGGAGATCGGACGCACGTCGAAGCACAATCCGGAACTTACGGATCTTCATTTCGGTATACACTTCTCTTTTCGATCCCTATTACGTTATGTTTTTATATATACATGAAGAATCACAGTTTAAGATAACAAACAAGTCGAAATCACGTGGGTCACGGGATCGACCCAACTCCCATGCTATTTTTTTGTTTCGTTTTCTGTTAATTATCAAGATCTTGTGCTTATAAAACCACTATAAAAATGAATCTGTTTAGTATGGATTCAAATAGAGAATTGTGTTAAACTATTTTGTAGGTTGTTATGAAGAAGATAACTTGGAATGTGATTAAAAAAATATATAATAATAACTAAACCTAAACTTACGCCTAGATGAAGGCAGCTCACTGGTTGGGGTCATGCGTTCGAACCCAGGTGACTTGGTTCCAAAATCTTTTCTTATTTCTTTCATAATATAATATTAATACAAGGATTTAGATTTATTTACAAAAAGCCCAAATTAAGTAAATGTTTTCTTTTAATCTCTTTACAAGATAAGATATTAGTAACATCAAATTTTTCTAAATTTCATTTTTATGATCTAGCCATAAAAGCAATTAATCAACATCTATTTCTTTGAAAAGAAAACGTTAACATTAATAACTATTATAATAACATTTAAAGTTATTAATGAGATCATTATTAATGTTAATTTAGTCTAAACCTTAAATATTAAGAATTTTAATATTAACTAGTCGTTATGCGATATTCTGAATATTTAGGGTAATCGTTTCTCGTTCGTTCTCTTGGATTTCTCCAATCCTTACTCATGCGTTATTACAAGAATCTCAACGCAACCAATGTGAGTATACTCGATCCCTTTTTCCTCTTTTACATTTTGGGATGCAACATGTATACCTATTCAAAACAACTCTTACGCTTAAACAAAACATACTCTATCTATGAACGTGACATGAAACTATTGTGAATATTTGCTATGCTTGTATGCTCTATGAACGATTTGGAACGTTATATGCTCATTAACTTTGCTAGCCCACCTTAACAATTATAGCGCTACAGGATTAACGCCCCGCCCCGCTATTCTATTGGGTATTGTTAAGTTAAACATTACCACCCCGCTAAACTATTGGGATTAGGCTATTTTATGCGTTGTACTCATGGGTTTGATCATATAGTACGCCAAAAATTGCATTGCTAGTAAATTTATTCACTATGTAACATGTTGGATATGAGTTTTTTTTATTCTATTATGCTATGTAGTCAAACTTGTATACTCGCCTTTGCTTTTGCATTGAACTCTATTTTAATACATGTTGCAGGTTAATTATTGAGATGATATTCAAGACGAAACAAGATTTAGGGTGGACTAGATACACACCTAGATTAATCTATCTTTTATTGTTATGTTATGTTATGAAGCAATGTTGTTATTTCTTTTTGAACCTTGTATGACATTTAGTATTGCAATGAAATTTGAATTAAATTAAATATTGTCACATAGTGTTATGACGTCTCTTGCAATCTATACACACTTCGTCTCATCCCGATGTTTCCACCATCGGTTGGGGTGTGACAGTGGTGATAGATCCTGCCGGAAGTGACAAAAGCCAAGATTGGGCTTTGTCTCGCAATGAAAATGGAAAGAGCCGCAAACGGATCGCGTCCTCAGAAACATCACCTATCTTGAAAGTTGAGCACACCTCGAGAAACTTTGCGATGTGCCGACCCGGATCCTCGTGATCCTTCCCATCAAACTGCACCGAGTTTTGTATCATATTGATGATGCTGGATTTTATCTCGAAACTTGGTGCTGCTACCGTCGGTCGGGCGATGCTCGGTAGCAAGCCTTCTCCTCCGGGTTGGTTTGTTTCATTCAAAGGTCTGTCGTCGTCCGCCATGATGCCTCTTCCTTCGTCCCCTGAGTTTTCGTCTTCAGAAAGTATCACCGGTCCGTCAATCGCGTTTGCAATTTGTTGTGCAATGACACGTGACCTTTCTCGCAGCCTCCTACTTCTCCTAAGATTATGCGCTGGTTCATCAACCGGCTCAACAACAGCGGGCGCGGGAGTTGAGGACATCAACCTGCAAACGAAAATCTGACACAATGAATATTTTATTAATATAATAATGTTGTTTTTTTTTGCGCTCGTTCGTAAGCCGGCTAGTGCACCATTTTTTTTTGCTGAAAAGAAACATAATATTATTTTAAATGGGCTGAAAAATTTATAAAAATCTGAAAATGGGCCCGAAATTTTATAAAAATTAAAGCAATGAAAATAATCGAATCGGCTAGTATAAAAATGATTTTTAGGAGCCGAAAACTCAAAGAATACATGAATAAATAAATCCGGATTAGAACAAATAAATGGAACAAAAATTTACAAGTGTACAAAATAATCTCGAAAACGAATAAAATGAATTAAAATCAAGAAATATTAACAAATAAATAAACAAATAAATAATCAAGAAAATATTCACAAATATAAACAACTATTCACAAGTATATACACCGATAATACAATGACTCGGGTCGTTCCTAAGGCTCGCCAAATCCCCGGCAACGGCGCCAAAAACTTGACGTGTGCGCGTATATACATGTTTTTGCAATGAATCTAACACACGATTCGGTTTTAAATTTATAAAGTGATTTATACTTCAACATTAAAACCATTAAAACACACACGAAAGAGGCAAGTGTACCCCGTCATATATGTAGTAAAGTATCAGTAAGAACCAAGTATCGATCCAAGGAAATGGGCGGAGGAATAATACTAGACCTTTGTCATTAAACTACCGTTAAAAAGATAAGTTGTTTGATTTTAATTAAACTAAAGTAAGCATAAACAAATACACATAAAAACATAATAGATTTCGAATATGAAAATAGATAAGAAGCCTTGCTTAATACACAACCAAAGCATGCCAACTAAGTCGGTTTTGGCACTAGAAGCATTTGATCAATTCTTCATTTTCAAGACAGTTAGTATCCATTTCGGGAATCCTAACATGACAATCATTCAGAAAGCTAAAACGATAAACACACTTTAACCACCTAAAATTGTTCTTTAACGTGCAATTGATAAATGTCTATGAAAATCTCTTAAAAATAAGTTAGTCATCCGTTAGGAGTTTTCTAACCTCACTTAAACAAGGAAAGTGACACCGATAAACACAATGCAACCACCGAGACAAGCATAAACTAGATTAAATCACAACCGAGTTCATTTTACAAATCTTGCACATAAATTCACCAAGATAGCAATTTTGGCCTAAACTACTAACTAAGCTAACAAATCATGGCAAGAATTCATAACAACACCATTTGACTCGTTAAGGTTCTTACGTGACGGAAAGCTTTCTTGATTTACAATAATTACATTTTATTAAACCACTACCCATTTCTAGTATCATGGTGCACACATTTTAACCAAGCTAAACTAGTTAACCAAGTTTAAAGTTTACTAATACATGATTAATTAAGCTTCATTTTTCAACTATCTCAACTAACCATATACCAATCATCCAACACAATTACTTATAATCAAGAAATCAACAACAATAACAAGGTTGCAAACTAATCATCAAAGATTAACATAGAAAATACTTCCAAGTGTCATTACAAACAAAGATTAACATACTAATGGTTATAATCAAGCAAGGGATTGTTGTGTTTTTGCCCAAAGGCTACAATAATACATAAACATTAATCTAAATGCTTGAAAGATTAACAAAATTCTGGAAAGATTAGAAAACCAAACCATAAACAAGCACTAGATTAAGAATATGGAAGATAACGAAGCTAATCAGCACAATGTGGCTTGAATCCGGGTGAAAGCTAATGCCTATAGAGCCTGAAAATTGCCAGAATCGCTTCTAAAATGTCTAGAATTATGAGCAGAATGTTTCTGCAAGTTTTTATATTTTTTCAATCTCGCACGGTCGTGCACTTTATGGCACGACCGTTCACTTTTTGAATTATTGGAGTTACTGTTCACCACGACGTCATCAGATCTTGACCAGTCGTCGATCTCGCACGACCGTTCCTTTGGACGCACGATCGTGCATTTCCGGGATCATGTTGCACGGAAAACTGCACTGGTGGTGCAATCCCTGGGTTTGGCTGGACATCAGATCCGCACGGGGTGCAACCAACCGCACGCCCGTTCATTACGGGGATATGCTTGCACGTCGGGTCGCACCCTCGTTCACTGCCGGGCTGGACTGCATTTGTCGGAGATGCACGGTCGTTCACTTGGTGGCACGACCGTTCCACTTACCCAGGTCAGAATTTCAACAGAATGTTCGCAGCTTTGTCGTTTCGTCTGGAAAGTCCTCATTTTTACTATCATCTTGTCTGGTATGCTGTTTTAGGCTTGTAAACAAAAGTATACATGATTAAGTATCCGAATGACGGTTTTACGGCCGAAAACGCATAAAATGGGGATAAAATGGGGGACTAATGTCACGCCCCCCGACCCACCCTGGACGGAATCGGGTGCCGTGAGCAGTCCCGTGGTACCGGTGATTATTTTTTTTGAAAAACATTGCAGCGGAATTTTCATCAGGACCGTGAGTTAGGAAAAAATATCAGAGTTTAGAAAACACCGGATTTGATTTAAATAGATGGGATAACTCCCTATTTTAAAATGGTAGCTTTAATAAAGATAAATTTTATTTTGTAAAACAATATTTCTTTAATAAGCCATTTCTTGATGCCTTTCAGTGCCGTATCCAGCCTTATGATAATTACCTGAAACATGTTTGAAAAAGGTTTTGTCAGCGGGAATGCTGAGTGAATTCATTCCATTTTTATACAAATATATTGTTATACCTTACAGTATTAAGGTTTTATATTTATTTGCATTTACCTTACTCAATCAGTACTTTGTCACATAATAGCAATTCCAATATAACAGCAATAATATCACTCATTGGTTTACTTTCATCCAATAGTGAATTAATCAAATAACTATACTTTACTGTTATTCAATTTATCTATCATTAGGCAATTCCTATGACTGGGTCATATCACTGTTGATCATTCTTTCAACTAGTGACTCTGACCATATCACTTGTTCATAACACTGTTGATCATTCTTTCAACTAAGGTCTTTGGTCATATCGCTGTTGATCATTCTTTCAACTAGCGATTCTATTCATGGCACTGTTGATCATTCTTTCAACTAGTGCTTCTGGTCATTATCACTGTTGATCATTCTTTCAACTAGTGATTTTAATTATAACACTGTTGATCATTCTTTCAACTAGTGTCTTTGGACATATCACTGCTGATCATTCTTTCAGCTAGTGACTTTGGACATAATGATGTCTTATTACTTGGTCAAATATATTATTTCTAGCACCAAATCATGCAATTCAGAATAATGACATTTTATGTCAATTATTATAACTTATCAAAACATGTTAATTCACAAATTGTAATAATAACTTGACTACAAATAGAATACAGTATACTTGACTTTGTTATGGTATCCGCCATTTAGATTTATATATAATAATTATGGTTATGCTAACTTTCCGGGTAATAGCAATGAGAATCAAATAATGTATAATACCTCCTATACCAGTAAAATATAATAACTTAATCACTGTAAGTATAACTGGTAACTATTTAGGATTTTAGAAAGCATTTTGTAATATAATTGTTTCACAAAAAGGTGATAAAACTGTGATAAAAGAGTATGGACTCACAAACGGTGAGAAAAGAGAAATGAACTCACATTGCAGATTTCTATGGGCAAAGTTTAGTCTACAGATATCCTTGATATATTGCTGATTCAATTTGGGCAGAGTCTAGTCTACTGATTAGACTAATTCACACAAACGGGGTTGTAACTAATACAGCAATTACGACAATTCACGAGATTAAACCTTCACAACGATTAATCAGTGCAATACTCGATAATTCAATCGGATTCACAACGAATAACAGAGCATAGTCCGAATTCGAACAACACTCTAATATTCAAGTCGAAATCACGACGAATAATCAAAGTACAAGCTCAATTGAGCAGCACCTGGACTATCGTTGGATAGTTACAATCGATCGGACGTTGAATCGTAATAGCGATCGAGTTATTACCCTGATTGCGGCAGCGTTTCGAGGTTTATGTGTGTTAATTGTGGTAAACAGAGCATAACTCCGTGTATAATTCGACTTTTAACGTCGATTTTGTGCCAGAATTCAAGTCCCAACCTCTACTATTTATACATGAAATTATACCCTGTCTCGTAGCGCGAGGGGTACCCCCCATGGGCGTCGCGCTACGCGAGGGGTAACCTAGTTTCTATAGGTAGCCACGTCCCTAACTAGGCTTGCTGAGTTGATGAAATTGTGAAATTCAAAACGGCCAACAAGTTATTTAGATAATCGTAACTAGGGTTTTGCCCCCCCTGAGTTTTAGGGGCCCTGATCCTGATTCTGATTGTTCTGGAAATTTTGGGGTTAGTGCAGAATTACTTGGGTGTTTTAATTAGGTTTTCCTATTGAATAAAATAATACAATAAATGATAGTTTTGACGAGGGTTGTTACAACTAAAATATGTGTAAATTAGCGAATATCACACATCATAAAGTAAGCAAGCAATCCATGCCATCATGTTATAGTGACGAGTGTGTGATCGTATGTTACATAATAAACAAATGTGTACTAGCCATGTAATGTATGCAATAAGTGAGAAAGACGAACCTTGCAATCTGGAGCTGAGTGTCATGGTCGTATTCACGTATTCAGAACTGTTCGGTTATAGTGTGGTTTTACAAAAACGTTTTAAAACCAAGTTCACTATAACCAGTGGCTTTAATACCAAACTGTCACACCCCCAAAAACTTTCATTCATTAATGTAACGTGTTACAAAACAGTAAATACAAATCATCGTTTTCAGCGGAAGCATAAATCATTAATTAAGTGGTTCATAAACCATATGTATGATAACCATTAGACTCGTCTCACGTTTCCATGTATCTCGACCCATTACCAAGTGTTTAATTCCGTTCATTGATTTCAATGTTGATAATACCTCGGATACAAGAACCCTCCTGATTTATTTTGCCCTTTCCCCAATGCTCCTATCAAAGCATTGGGCATGACTGAGTCATTAGTTCACACCCGTCCTATCAGGTACGGGGTGAGGGTACCAAACCTAGATAGCGCTACCAACTAATACTCCGTTACCTCTCAGGTAACAAACAAGATGGGACTTAAAGGTGATAGGACGAGTATATTATCCAACATTCCCAGATTTTACCCACAAGATGTATTCCTCTCAAGAATACCCAATTGATTTACCCAAAAACCTATCCTTCTCAGGGATACCCAATGACTGTCACAACCACCGGGACGCATGCTCAAGAGGAATGAACTCACCTTTGGTTTGCTCGGTAAGATTAGTTACTTTGTTTATCAATTGATCAAGCACGTCCTAACATGGTTTACCAATAACAATCAGTTTTGTATTCACATTGAACCACGTACTTCGTCATATATTACACAAGTTACGTTGATGAAATATTCACATAATATGCATGTTATAACTGTTAGCCATGTCACACATCATTCATGTTAATCAAAGTTTATCCACACAACAGATTATTGTGCCACATACAAGTTTACTTCACAAGTCCAAGTCTCAATTAACACTTAATAGCCGGTTATCATCATGAAATCTCATAGTTGGTAGTTGGCTCATTTACAAGTTCATATCACAAGTTCGTATTTTGCAAGACACATAACAATTAACATTCGTAAACACAATCATCCAACATTACACACCATATACTTCTACTGTTCCATCTATAACCCTTACGACGAAACTTCATAGACGACGAAGAACCTATTTCGTCGAGACTAAGCATGATGAAACATCCCCCATTCTTCGTCGGTTACATATGACGAAACATCCCTATGTTTCGTCGGGTTACCAATGACGAAACATCCCTATGTTTCGTCGAGATCAGTTACAAGGTTGTGATCACATAACAACAGTTTACAGTTACACCATTTCTGTGGAGTCACTGGATCAACAGCCGTTACTTTGCACGTTATACAACCCTTTGCAATTATCATAATGAACATTCAATCATCATTCCAATCTAACTTATGCATATCATTCAGTAGTTATGGCCATGTTTTATTCAAGATAATCACTAATAATCTGCGCATGAATAACTCTAGGGTATCAACATTAGAATCAAGTTATAGGATCAAATTCATCATTAAATTCAAATTCAGTAATAGCACCAACTATCATTCTAATCACAGCATCATTCATATTAATTCGAGCATCACGTTTCACTCTTAACACATCTCTAATCATCGTATGAATTACGATCATGAGTTGAACATCATACGAGTTCTATCAACAAAACTCTAAATCATAACTATGCATCTTAGCGAATCAATCATAATCCTCCTTTTGATTAACTCAACAAATCTGTTAACACAAGAATCATTATACTATCTCATCATATATAACCCTAGCTGGTAGATTAACATTCACTTTTCAAAACAACATCAAGACATGTTACTAGCATAACTCTAAATCATGATCAGTCAACAAGTTTGCATAACACCAAGAGCAATTAATAAGAACTAAAACAAGTATGACCATACTAATCAAAGGAGTCGAGGAGGGTATGCTAGCACGATGGAGATGTTGTTTCGAGGAAGAGAGTTTGCCAAAGAGGCTGTCGTCGTGAGTCTTGGAAGCAACTAGGGCTTGCAATAGTTTTGAAAGAGAACATGTGCCCATCTATATGCATTCACGTAAACAATAGGAGAGGATGGGCTGGGGGCTTGGTTGGGCTTGGTTTGGGCTTAAAGGAACTGGGCCGAAAGCCCACACTCGGCGATGAAACACCTTGACGAAGGATCACCTTTCGTCGGGTAGTGGAAGCATGAACCAACTTTCGTCGAACAATAAGGTGGTGAAGAATCCAACTTTCGTCAAACATCTAGATGACGAAGGACCTAAGTTTCGTCGGGTTGGGTGGTGACGAAACACCTTAGTTCATAAGTTTTCATTTAATTAACCAAACCTAATAATTCCTTACTCATTTACCAATTATGCACAAGTTACAAACACAAGACAAAGTATGAAAACAGAATTATAAACAAGTAACGAGTAAAGGAAGACCTTGAAATCTCGGATTGTCACAGTATATGTCGACACACACACATAGTATGTGTGTGTGTTCTTGTATGAACCAAAGGAAGAAGAAGGAGAGGAGAAATCTGAAATTTTGCATGGATAATCTATGAATTTAGGGGTGTTCATCACATCCTAAGCATCAAGTAAGTATCTAATTCACCCTTTAAATCTTCTTGATTGGAGTACTTGGTGGGTTTTGATGAATCAACCCCAATTGTGTAAAGTGGGGATGTTAGATGGTTGGATTTGTGTATGCATGCACTAATTTAGTGTCAGTTATGATTTAATCATCTTAATTGGGAGTTTTAATGGAAGAACCCATGTTCAAGAACTTGGGGTTTTGATGGTTTATGGTTTAATATGAATGAGTTGGATGAACTAGAGATTTTGTTATGTTGATGTCTATGTGTGAATGGTACTTGTTGATTAGTAAGGAGATTTGATGAATTATGTATGGACTTAGAAGATCTTGCATAAATTAGTTATACATTGTGCGTTAAATGGTGTACGTACACCAAGTGTTTGATGAAATGTTTAGTATAAGCTAATATGTGAAATTATATGCTAAACAATGGATGAACATGTGTAGAGTTTGATAATGACATGATTGATGATAATTAGACATGAGAAGATGTATTGTAGAAGGATTTCGTAAGAAGGTGTAGTTGATGGTATGATTGGGTAGAATTATGCATTGGAACTCGTACTCTATGCTTGAATGATGAGGTGCACAGCATGTGTTGGACCAATTGCCTATTGGTAATTTAGAAATGAATGTGCACTAAGTATATAACATATGAACTTGCTAGTAAATAATGATGTTGTGATTATGTTAAATATACTAACCTTGAATGTGGTTGTCAAATGTGAGATAATGAAAGCATTAGCATGTGAAAGTATGTGAATGTGTATGTGTATATAATTTGGTGATCATGTGGTTGTAAGCATATTACATCATGAGTTTGAAATGTATATAATGTCATTAGTATAGGCTAATATGATAACACGAATATGTGAGATTAAGTAGAAAGTTCATATGATAAACCATTGACTATGAAAGTCAACTATGCATAAGTAGAAAGGTTAGGCTTTTGTCACACTTGTAATGTTATAGAATGTCAAATGGTACGTGTTATATCGATATGTGTTATATGTGATGACGAGATGAATTATATGATTTGAAAAGATATGATTGTGGGAATATGCCTTATGCTTGTTAGAATTGACAAATGAAAGTCAAATGTGAGATATGCATTCAATATGATCGTTAATATGTACAATCATGTATGCTAACAAGAATGTGATTGCGATGACATGAAAGTATAGGGATCATGTCGAGATGAAATCAAGCACGAAAGGCTAACGGGCCAAGATGAGGCAAGGAAGCGGATACGAACATAGACGCATAAGGTAAGTGATTTCCAAAATCACTTCTTATTTATAAATGAAGTTGAGGTGGTAAGTCGTTGGTGGTCATCTATGTTTGGAATTACACGGTAGAAGTGAACGGGTCAAAATGTAGAAAGAAACATAGCGTGATGCAGTAGATGGTTTGATCTTGGGGTTAAGTAGTAAAAGGATATGGGGGCTTGAATTACGGTCATGTTACGTCTTGGAAGCGTGAAAAATGTGGAAGAAGGAAGTTCGGATATCTAACGGTTGTCTTGTGAAAATTAAAAAGGAAGAAGGGTTAGAGTGAAAGAACCCGTCGTAAGCTACGGCAGGTCAGCCGTAGCTTACGGCCAAGCAGACAAGGGGAAACAGCAGCAAGCTGCCGTAATCTACGACATGTTCACTCAACAGTTGGAACGTTCACTCGTCAGCAAGAATGTTAACTCATAAGCAGGAATGTTCACTCAAAGTATGTGTGGGAAAGAAATAAGTTTGGAGATATGTATGTGTATAGATATACCTACATGTTAGTGACAGAATCCATATGTAAGCATGAAGAGAAATGAACATGCACGTAAGTTTGTACGTATGAGGCTTATTTATATGGATGTTTGTGACTAGGATACGTTAGTAAAAATTATATGAGAATGTAAGTGGTATGTAAGAGCTTGTATGTACGTATGTGTATGTGTGTGCGTACAAATATACGTATGTGTGTGTATGCACGAAGTGGGACTGATTGTTCACGAAAGAATAGCGCTTGTATACATGTATGCATGGCTACAATACTTTTGAGTATTAACGTTACTAATCAAATGCTTTGAGAATGAAATGAAATGCAGGTATACTATTGTTGTCCTTGTGAAGATTTAATGATTGGGATGCAAGAGTGTACTTGGAATGATAATCGAAAGGATTAGCAAGAGTAGAAAGAATGTGGCATGGTCATTTAATTATGTAGGTTTAGATTATGAATGACATCACCAAATATTAATGATGCGCATGTATGTGGTGATTGCAGGTTGCATGGTCTAAGAGGTTGAAGACCGAGTCAAAGAGCAAGGATTGTACGGGAAGAGCAGTCACATGACTTGTATTTATATATTACATTTGATGCATTAATTAAGAATGAAGGTTGTAAATCTTTTCAAGAAAGTGTTTGACATTTTAGAAATGAACCTCCAAGTATATAATATAGATAAGAAAGAAAGAAACTTTGAGTCGGTATTTTCCGTTGCGTTTCTTTTGGTTAAAACGTGTTAGGGTGTTACAAAATCATCGTGTTCTTCTCGCTTTTATTTTATTTTTTTTATGCGTGAATAATCATTTGTGCATCATGTGTGTCATTAAGAAGATTATTTTCTTTAAACAAATCTTATTATAAACAAAATACAAATTCTTTCTATAAGCAACAAGCCGCCGTAGCACACCGCTCAAGGAGACCGGAAAACACAAGATTTACACGATATGGTCATTCCAAGTTCTTTACTTCCCCTGTTTTTGAACCATAGAAATATTAGGGTCATGATGTCTTCAAAAATCTTGGGTATTAACTATTACGGTTGTGTTGTTGAAAACTTTACACCTTAATCATTCAATGCAATTTACAACTCTACTCATTGCATTTCTCTATTTAATACAATGTACAACCATTTATATACATTAAACTTTGAGTTACCAAATTCTCACTTTTCCTTCAATTCTCTATAAAAAGTCTTTCTTCTTCTCAACTTTTTCTACGAGAAGATACACGAAAGTCTAAAACTAGAAAATAAAACAAGAAAGATGTGGAACGGAAGTCTGGCATTTGTCTAGAGAAAGTAACAACTAGAAAGCGGTGTGAGCTTGCAGATGTGAAGTATAAACAAACTTGGCTAGCCGTCGTCGATCAAAATCAGAACAACCAGAAAGTACATAACTATGCAGCTCAAGTTTATGGTTTTTGATCCGGTTCTAAAATCATTGCAATGAAGAGCATCTTTATATACACACACATGACACTAAACATATTATATGGCATATAAGAATAACTAACCAACTAACTCATAACTAATTAAAAATACCATGAACCAATAGAAACATAACACACAAATCTATGGAATAAAAATCAATAAAGAATATACTCTTATCATACATAAATACCATATGTCATTTATTTTCTTTATGTGAGTTGCCTTGTTTTTTACAGTTGTGTTTCTAGGTGTAGTGTATGGTCATAGATATGTAACTATGTGTATAGGCTGTTTTGTGTTGTCATATTTGTTCTGTTCTACCATGCACTATTTCGCAACTCATACTACATTGGTAGCTTCATACACACCTCATACTCTATTTATTTCTTTCCTGGGTGTTTTAGAGCCGAGGGTCTCTCTGGAAGCAGCCTCTCTATCCCTAGAGGTAGAGGTAAGGTGTGCCTACATCCCACCCTCCCCAGACCCTACAAATAGCTTTGCTATTTGTGGGATTTTACTGGATATGATTGATTGATTGATGTGAGTTGCCTTGTTCCACCAAAACGTGATTACCATAAGCGGACCAAACCAAGCCACATTCTCCTTCACTTTTCACATAAATCTAACCACCCGTTGTTTGTTTCAATCTATCAAATAATAATAAATGACTGTTCACTACTAGTCTTATATAAGTTGCTTTGTATATATCATTAATAATAATTTAATAAATTAATAAAGGTAGGCTAATAACTAATAATAATAATCCCACATGATTTCATTTAAAATATAGATGGTGGGGTGAAAATAGTGATGGTTACATGTCCAAGAGAAGGGATCGCGGGTTGAGTTATTGGAACCAAGACCCACCGCCTTCTTTTTCACATGAAAAGCAAAACCCCACTTTCCTTTTCAACATTCCTTCATACAACATGTTTTTATTTATTTATTTATTTATTATATAAGAGAATAACAAATCTTCTTCTTATGTTTTAAAATAAGTACTTTATAAGTGTAATGAGTTACGTAAACTTATTTTTGCCTACACTTTAAGTTATTGGACTTTTGTAAGGCCTTATACTCTACGTAATTCATATGAACGGTTTATGAGGTAAATTAAAACTTTATCATTACTCACAACTTTTGAAAGTTAAATATGTTTTAATTCAACTAGTAATATGAACCACGGATGATGCATCGTGAGGCCTCTGCAAACATCAAATGGATTAGTGCAAGCATTATATGATGCACTGATTCATTAATCATATGAAAATGTGTGTTTCAGCGTATTCGATTTAACTCAATGTAACCAATGTAAGCATTGCGGTTGGATCAAAACGTAAAGTAAATCAAATTTATACCGTATAATTATAACATATTACATGTAACCCGACTTATACATAAGAAAGGAACAAAAACGCATAAAACGTCTAAAATGAAAAAACTAACATGTGAAATAAAAAAAAGATTAATTAGAGCTTTTAGAAAAGGAAAAAAAAGAAAAGAAACTAGAAAAAGACAAAAGAAAACACATTAGGTAAACATAAATGTTTTGTAAAGCGCAAGGACCAAGGTTAGGAGGTGTAAACACCAGCGCCTTTGGGTTTTAGTATAGATATATAATACTAAGTTTACCTGTCACATGTTGTTGAAAGGTATAGTAACTTTAATTTAAACCGTCGAATTAAAACGTATTTTATTCGATTCAACTCAGTCGAAACAAAATTTACGTAGAAAGGTACATCAACCGGAAACGTACATAAAATAAGCACAAAAAGGTATTGTGTTTGACGTTACGTGTTCCGAAATTTTTTTTACGTCAAAACGTAGACTAACTCGAATTTATGACGACAAATACATAAAAATACGCACATAAAAGTTATTTTTAAAGGAAAGGAACGAAAGAGATCAACTCAAAACTATAAAACTCGACGAGGTCAAAATGACATTTTACGATGTTTTCAAACACGACAAATTAGTTCTTTAAAAAGAATCCAACAAAAGAAAGTTATGAAAGAAAATTAAATTAGTAAAAAATTTAATAGCTTACAAACGTATAATATATGTGGTACAGAGGTAAAGTTGGAACAATAGAAACTAGAGAGGGTAATTTGCAAATGGAGAATTAGCCTGAGGGCCAAAATTGTCCCTTTTGAAAGTTTAGGGGCAAGTAAAATGGATAGTAGCCTTGGGGATAAAATTGTCATTTTTGAAGCTTTGAGGGTAATTAAAATGGAGTAGTAACCTAGATGTTAAAATTGTCATCTTTGAAAGTTTAAAGGGTAGCAAAGCTGGTGAGAAACTCTACCGACTTTCCTTTTTAAGATAGTATACAATTGTTTGTTTGCTAGACATCTTTAGCCCTTGAAAAAAAAATGTTTGTATCTTTTAGTAAAAGAAAAAAATAAGGTCCATAAACCATAAACCAAAAACCAAAAACCAACAACCTCCTCTATCTGTCTTTTCTTTTCGCTAGGTTCTCCGACACTCCTTACTATTTTGTTCTAGGCTTGTGTTACTTTCTTGTGCGGTTAGATTGCATTTGTGTATACCCCCGTTTGATCTATCACTTGCAACACACTTTTGACTCAAATCACAACCCACCTATCTTACAAGTTTCAAGACTAATGAGCTCAACAAACAAAGCTTAAATGGTGATCAATGGATGCACTCAAAGATCTAGGCTTTGCGAGATGGAACCACATCATCAAGGGATGACCTCAGTAATCCTAGTCTCATCAAATATCCACTGCTCAATATACATTAGTTTTGCTAGTAATAAATTACCATTTTTTATGATTTTATTTAGGTTTACTAGATGTTATTATGTTATGAACATTTAAAAAACTCAATTACACTAATTGACCCTCAAGAAAATAAGACGAAGAAAGAAAAAAAAGAAAAGAAAACTAAAAGGGTCGGCATGGGCGGTGGCATTGTCACCGGATCTTCACCTCAAATTCAACCTTTTCTTTCTCTCTTTCCATAATTATTATCCTATATATACGTATATACGCCTTTTCAATCGCCATTTCTGTATCCATACACTTGAAATCTCAAAAAGAAAAAGAAAAGTATTTCAAGGCAAGGAAGAACCAACCCATAAAACCCAATTATTAACTTTCTTTCTTTTTACTACTCTCTCTCATCATCTTTCTCTCTCTATAATATACTTTACTTTGCCAGCTTCGCCTCGCTCTTCCTGTCCTTCTTGCCGTTTCTTCTCTCAATTCATTTCATCTTACACTTTTCCCACTGAGATCTGAACCCAGGTATGTGTTTCTCTTCATCCATCCACTAATTTCATCTTTTTCAAACTTAATCTCTATACTGTCAACTAAACTGGATCTCAATTTGATGACCCGGGACTTCAATTGACGCTTTGTTTACCCTTTTGATGATCTGGGGTGCTGTTACTTTGTTGGTTTGATCTAATTGAATCTTTTTCTTGTTTCTTGTTGATGTTGATGTTAAAGATTTTTGATTTCTGATTTCTGATTGATGTAATTGGTTGGATCTATTGATGCTGTTGGGTGTGATTTGGGATATGTTAAAAATTGAAACTTTATTGAATCAGGAGAAAATTGTTGGTTGAAAGCCTACAGATGTCAAGAGTGATGCATAAATTAGTCAACTTTTTTCAATTTTTCATATTTTTTTTTGGGGATAATTAACTGATTCAATTGAGTAATAAAACTGCTCATTTATAACCTTTAATGTTTTAAAATAACACATGCTTTTGTTTGTCCTTTTATAACTGTTTTACTGATGTAGTTACCGGTTTTCGGATGATAATCTCTGCTGTTATTTGTGTTAGATATGCACATGGAGACAGATAACAGATTTGTGTGAATTCTTGTATGCTGATGCAATACTTATTAAATCACATGAATTGTATGTCATTTGCAGTAAATTACAATAGCGATTGCATCGTTGGATTCTGCATTTGTTTAAAGAAAATACAAGTTTAGAAGATTACAATATGGCTGGCTCTGCTAAAGCTCTGGAACCAGCATTTCAAGGAGTCGGTCAGAGAGTGTATCCTTAATGAATTGCTTACTTGCAAAATATTAAAAATCTGTTTATATGTTAATATTGTTAATTTATTTCAATTTTTCAAGCGCGTTTGGTGTATAGGACTTTTACTTAACACCTTGTAGAGGAACCGAGATATGGAGAATCGAAAACTTTCAGCCAGTACCATTGCCCAAATCTAATTATGGGAAATTCTATTCTGGTGATTCGTACATCGTATTGCAGGTGCTAATGATGTTTTACACTGTTCTTAGTTTCCCCTTATGTGCATCGTATTTTAATACCTTCGAGTTTACATCTTTTCTAATGCGTTTGTACAGACTACTTCCGGTAAGGGCGGTGCATACTTTTACGACATACATTTTTGGCTGGGAAAAGATACTAGCCAGGTAAAAACAAAGTTATTTTATTTATTTTTCGTGAATTTTTTTACGTTATATTTGCTTAAGTGGCGTTATTTCATGACGAAAATCAGGATGAAGCTGGAACAGCAGCGATAAAAACAGTCGAACTTGATGCGATTCTCGGTGGGCGTGCAGTTCAATATAGGGAACCGCAGGGTTATGAGTCTGATAAGTTTTTGTCTTATTTCAAACCTTGTATTATACCCCTTGAGGGCGGTGTTGCTTCTGGGTTTAAGGAAACCGAAGAAGAAGAATTTCAAATACGATTATACACGTGCAAAGGAAAACGAGCTGTCAAGTTGAAGCAGGTGTGTGAACCCATATGTATATACATGTGTGTCTGTGTATGTTAAGGATGTGTTTATATTATATATATGTGTGTGAAAGTATAAGTTGTGTTCTTTATTCAGGTCCCTTTTTCTCGATCCACATTGAATCACGATGATGTCTTTATCTTGGATACTAAAGATAAGATCTTTCAATTCAATGGGGCAAACTCAAATATCCAAGAACGGGCTAAAGCGTTGGAAGTTATTCAGTTTTTAAAGGATAAATATCACGAGGGTACATGTGATGTCGCAATTGTTGGTAAGACACGTTTCATGTGCATTTACTTTAATCATCCAATGTTGTATTTTTATGTGTTTCTAATCATTCTTTTATCATTTTCCGTAACAATATTAGATGATGGGAAACTGCAAGCGGAGGGTGATTCCGGTGAATTTTGGGTGATCTTTGGTGGCTTTGCTCCTATTGGCAAAAAGGTTGCAAGCGAAGATGATACGATTCCCGAAAAGACTCCACCGAAACTTTATTGGTATATTTTCCCTTATGTTTTTCCATTTATGTTTATGTATGTGGATGAATGTGATGAAAAGACGTGTAGACTGATTACGATGCTAACGTGCAAGTTGTGTTTTTCGTTGCAGCATTGCGGACGGTCAGGTTAAGGATGTAGATGGCGAACTTTCGAAATCTTTACTGGAAAACAACAAATGCTATCTATTGGACTGCGGTTCCGAGGTGTTTGTTTGGGTCGGTCGAGTAACACAAGTGGATGAAAGAAAAGCTGCCATGCAGGCTGCTGAGGTAAGCCATGGGCTGGTCAAACGGGTTGGGTAACGGGTCAACCTGCGTGATTTTTTTTTCTCATTTTATAATAATTTAATTGTCAGTTATGATTTTAAAACATTATTGTAAACATTTTTAGGAGTTCATTACGAGCCAAAATCGGCCCAAGGCAACGCGTGTAACTCGGCTTATTCAAGGTTACGAAACACATTCATTTAAGTCAAACTTCGAGTCATGGCCATCGGGTTCAGCACCTTCTGCTCCTGAGGAAGGTAGAGGAAAAGTAGCAGGTAATTTTCGCTTTCCTTTATATATAAAACGCTACTTTAACATTTTCAATGAGTGTATGAATTATCCCGCTTGTTTTTCTGTTACTAGCTCTATTGAAGCAACAAGGTGTTGGTCTCAAAGGGCTTGCAAAAAGTTCTACGGTTACTGAGGAAGTCCCACCTTTGCTTGAAGAAAATGGAAAAATCGAGGTTTGTTCACCGGCAATTTACGTTGCTCGTTTCCTTTTTTCGGTATACGCGATTATATTTATTTATTTGTTTTTTGTGTGTTTTAGGTGTGGCGGATTAATGGAAGTGCTAAAACACCTGTACCAAAGGAGGATATCGGTAAATTTTACAGTGGAGATTGCTACATTGTTCTTTATACCTACCATTCCAATGAAAAGAAAGAAGATTACTACCTGTGCTGTTGGATCGGTAAAGATAGCATCGAGGTAGTACACACCGCATTTGATTAGCTTTTTTTGTATGTTTTAATTTTAATCCATGTTTGTGATTAGGGGTGTGAATTTCTGACACGACCCGAACCTAACACGAAATTCGCATGTTTGGGTTTAGAACAGGTTCGGGTTAGTGTCAGGTTGAACCCGCGAACCTGTTTAGCTAAACGGGTTGGGTTTGTTTCAACCCGGTCGGGTTGGCGGGTTGACCCATTTAACCCATTTATATTTTATCTTTTTTTTTTTAACAATATGTTTCATGTCAAAAATCAAATTGGGTGTTTATTTTATGCCATAATTATAACTTAAAAGAGAAATTGACATAAGATTTTGTAATTAAAATGTAATTGTATTATATACATTTGTGTATTTTTTGTAGTAAACTTTAATCTAATTTTAATATATTAATTTGCGAAAAACAAACGAAAAAAAAATCGGGTTGAACGGGGCCGTGTTCGGGTCAACCCGTGAATATTCGGGTCATGTTGGATTCGTATGTATGACACAATTTTCGGGGTTTGGGTCATTTTCGGGTTGGTCTAAAATTTTCGGGTTCGGGTCGGGTTGAACCCGCCACCACACAAACACGACCCGGTAGCACCCCTATTTGTGATCTATCTTTGAGATAAGATGACATATCTTGCAACATCAGGAGGACCAAAACATGGCTGCTCGGCTAGCTACAACAATGTTCAACTCACTAAAAGGAAGACCGGTTCAGGTGGTGTATTTATCATATTATTATTATTATTATTCATATTTATCCCGAATTTTAATTTTATTGTTGCGGTGATGATAAAGAAATGCATGTACGCATTATGGAACCTGCTATCTTTCTTTTTCAGGGTCGTGTATATCAAGGGAAAGAACCGCCACAGTTTGTTGCAATTTTCCAGCCAATGGTGGTGTTGAAGGTACTTCCGCCATATTCGTAATTTCTGAATTGTACTTTGTGATATTAAATTCAAATGTTATGAAAATAAGTGATAACGATTATTGGGATATTAGGGTGGATTGAGCTCTGGTTACAAGAACTACGTTGCAGACAAGGGATTGAACGATGAAACCTATAGTTCAGATGGTGTAGCCCTCATTCAGATATCGGGTACTTCCGTGCATAATAATAAAGCCGTCCAAGTAGAACCGGTATGCTCCACTTTCAAATATATTTTAAAAATTATTATTATGTATGGCTGCTGCTTATTCATTCTCACTTGTTAAGTATAATTGTTGGAAATAATCATCGATCTTAAGTTCGTTAGTTTAGTTAGAAAACTTTGTTAGTAAAGTTAGTGATCTAAATGTAAATATGCGAAACATTGAGCTAGTATTGTAAATAGTTAGAATTATAAACGGTACGTCGCGTTACGGTTCGCCGGCAGGGTTCTGGGCAGTATAAATAGGCCGGTGGTTTTCATTGTAATCATCTGGTGCAAAAGGAAGCGAAGGTGGTGAAGATTGTCTTGTTTGTTCCGCATGGTGGGATCTGTATGAAGTTTAAGACTTATGTGGATGAAGGTCACACGGGATTTTTTTTTTTTTTTTTTTTTTGATAAGAGAATTCCATGGATGAAAGCCACGTGGGATTATTATTTTTTTGTTAAATGAATTACATGGTTTGTAATATTAAGGAATTCCTTCATTGAAAAGATTAAAAGTTGGAAGTCAAACAAGGAGGTCTTTCTTGGGATCAATACACGGGAGGTGGCATGTGGTGTTGTCACGCGCGATGTGGGAAAGTGCCAATAGGACTGCATGGTTCTGGTAGTGTTTGGCAGCAGTTAATCAAGAAGAAGCGGTAGATTTAACCGGGTTTGATAGTGTTTTGTTTTTGGCGTAGACTCTTTCTCGTCAAGGAGGGAAATCGCAACAAGGTGTTCGATTATAATTTGGCGGAAAAACCAACGGGTGTGTCGCGGAAGGAACAGAAGAGCGAGGAGGCTTAGGGATTCGTTTGGCGACCGAGGGACGGAACAACAGGTGGTTGTTGTCTTTGTTGGTGGGTTGATATTAGTTGGAGGCTTTGAATCTTGTCGTGTCTAGCAAAGGAAAGAAGAAAACGCTAAGCGGGAAGCTTGTTTTTTTCTTTGAACGGTGGTCAAGAACGGTGTAGTTTTGGTGACCCAGGAAGAGGGATATCAAGATCGATCAAAGGATTGAAGTTGTGTTAAAGGAGCGGATATGAAGAAACAGGTCCAGTTCAAGATTAAAGTGGAGAATGAAGACCTTAATCTTAATCTTGAATTAAGGAGATAAGGATAAAGACGGGTTATTGATAATTCTTGGTGAATTATTTATTAGGTCTTTGATATTCTAATTAGGGATAATTGTTGGTTTATTAGATATGGTTATCTTGTTAGGACTAGAACGAGTCTACTTTAAATAAATGGTTAGGTCTATTGTGTTTGTTGTGCTTTGATTGATAATTAATAAAAGAGTCAAACAGTTGGTTTAGTCTCGTGTTTTTTTTTGTGTTCGATCAAGGGCCTGATTTTCCAACAATTACGATCTCTTTCAGGTGGCAACTTCATTGAATTCTTATGACTGCTTTCTTCTTCAATCTGGTTCATCATTATTCACCTGGCACGGAAACCAGAGTACGGTTGAGCAGCACAACATAGCTGCTAAAATTGCTGAATTTTTGAAGGTATGATTTTAAGCAGTGAACTTCTTATTATTAATATAACATTTAAGGGTGCTTGGCTACAGTGCCAAACACCCTATACCCCTTCAACTTTCAGCATTTATATTTATGCCCCCTCAATTTTAACTTAAAAACACTATTTTCTTCGTAGTGTTTTTTGAAAATGAGTCAGGTCTAATATAATACGTTTACGTGCTTATTTTTATGTATGTTTTCAGTTGGTCTACGTTTTGACGTAAATTTTGTTCTGAAACGAGTCGGGTCAAAATATACTATGTTTTCATTCGATAGTATAAATTCGAATTCTTTACATTTCGAAGCTGCCGCAACATGCGACGGGTAATAAACACTATTATGCACGTATCAGTATAAAATATAAATTCAAGTTGGTTTACGTTTTGACGATTTTTTTTTTTTTTTTTTTTTTTAAGAAATGAGTTGGATAAATATAATACGTTTTCATGCTTATTTTTATGTATTTTTTCAGTTGGTCTACCTTTTGACATAAACTTTGTTTGGAAATGAGTTGGGTCAAATATAATATGTTTTTATTCATCGGTATAATTTTGAGTTACTTTATGTTTCGACGCTGCCAAATTACTAGTTTGTATATATAAATAGAATGATAATGTAATCATTATTTATGGTCCATAATATTTTTTTAAAAATCGTTCAGCCCGGTGCCAACATCAAGTTCGCCAAAGAAGGAACCGAGAACTCAACTTTCTGGTTTGCACTCGGAGGGAAACAAGGTTACACCAGCAAAAAAACCGCACCGGAAACCAGCAGAGATCCTCACTTGTTCGCATTCTCATTCAACAGAGGTTTTATTTTACGTAGTTATTTTTAATATATTTTTAATTCAATAAATGCTAAAATCTGACTAATTTTTATTTCTGCCGCTCTGTTGTTGATTCATAGGAAAATTTGAGGTTGGTGCTTCTTGTTGTATATACACAGTTAACTTAAATTATTTATTTCTCCGTTAAAAGATTGTTAAGTTATGTATCCTTTGTATGGCAGATCGAGGAAATCTACAACTTTTCACAAGATGATCTGTTGACCGAGGATATGTTAATATTAGATACACACGCTGAGGTGTTTGTTTGGGTCGGTCAGTCTGTAGACTCGAAGGAAAAGCAAAGTGCCTTTGAAATTGGACAGGTACTCGTTTAGCATAGTTTCTATCTGTTATACGGAAGCTTGTTTATGTTGTTTAATATGTTTTTAATGAAACTTTATATCAGAAATACGTAGAGTTGGCTGCATCTCTAGATGGGCTATCCCCATGTGTGCCTTTATACCGAGTTTCGGAAGGAAACGAACCTAACTTCTTCACAACATTCTTCTCTTGGGATCCTGCAAAAGCCAATGTATGCTTCGTTCTTATTTTCTTAATATTTCGCTTATAATATGGGAATTATCTTGATTTTTAAGTAAAATGCGATCAGGTTCAAGGGAACTCATTCCAAAAGAAGGTTTTGCTACTATTCGGGTTCGGTGGAGGCGGCAATTCCGGAGAGGTAAATCCGTAAACGAATCCCAAAAGCATGCTCGAACCTATCGAAAATTTTTGTTTGTGTTTTTTTTTTTAAGATTTCTGATTTTTAACAGAGTCAGGATAAGTCAAACGGAAACCAGGGTGGGCCCACTCAAAGAGCCTCAGCGTTGGCGGCCTTGAACTCCGCTTTCAAATCATCACCGACCACTAAATCTTCAGCTTCTCCGAAAGTACCGAGTCGAGGTTCACAGAGAGCAGCTGCAGTTGCCGCTTTATCTTCGGTTCTCACTGCTGAGAAAAAGGGATCATCCGATGCTTCTCCAGCTCGGCCCGTTAGAAGCACTGATGCTTCTCCAGCTCGGTCCATTAGAAGCCCACCGTCTGAAACTGTCTCACCTGGTAGTTAACCGTTTCCAGTGATTCTGCATATTCTTACTGTGGTTAAAAAATCTTTGAATCGAAACTAAAGTATCCGCTTTGCAGCTGTAGCCAAAAGTGAAGAACCTTCTGATAGTAATGAAGGTTCGGAAGTTACCACCGAGACATCTGACCCGGTTCAAGAGGCCAATGGAGACGGTTCAGCGCCGAAGCCAGAAGAAAATGAATGTGAGAGTGTAAACAGTCAAAGCACTTTCAGTTATGAACAACTCAGGGCTAAATCCGAGAATCCAGTTAAAGGAATCGACTTTAAAAGAAGAGAGGTTTTTTTCTTTTCTTTTCGTTATTAAATAATTCGAGTAAAATGCCTTTTTCGTCCCTGAGGTTTGGCCAGTTTTGAGACTTTCGTCCAAAGGTTCGTCTTTTTCGCATCTGGAGCCAAAAGGTTTGAAATCTTGCCGTTTTCATCCGGCTCATTAACTCCATCCATTTTTTTCCGTTAAGTCAGGTTTTTTTTTTTGTTAACTTAAAGGGCAATCCAGTCTTTTGAATACTTGTACATTATGCTAAATGCTTTGACGTAAAGTGAAAAAGACTGAATTGCCCTTTAAGTTAACAAAAAAAGACGAAAATACCCCTGACTTAACGAAGAAAAATGGATGGAGTTAACGAGCCGGATGGAAATGGCAAGATATCAGGGTTTTTGGATCCAGATGCGAAAAAATAAACCTTTGGACGAAAGTTGCAAAACTGGCCAAACCTAAGGGACGAAAATTACTCAAATAATTCGATCAGCCGAATATCTTCAGTTGTTGTTTTGCATAATAATATGGTTTTTTTTTTTCTATCGGTTATTTAGGCTTATCTATCTGCTGAAGAATTCGAGGCGGTACTCGGGATGACAAAAGAGGCGTTCTACAAAATACCGAAATGGAAGCAAGACATGATGAAGAAGAAAGTTGATCTGTTCTAGGAATTGAAATGTGGGGCAAGATAAGATTTATTCTTTGAATTCTTAGTTTTTCATTGTGGTTGTGTTTTGATGATTATAGGAGTTAGTATGGGTTGATTAATGCCCGAGTAAAGAGTGATTTTTTTGCCTCTCTTTTGCTGCTGCTGCTGAATGTTTTTTGAATTAAAAAATTGTATCTGGGTTTGAGTTTGTTTGTGATATTTATTTATTGTTGAAAAAGACTGTAAATGGTGATGTGTTTGTATTTGAGAACTCAGATATTAAGGGTTAAAAGAGTATGTTGTTTGGTATTTACGCATTTCGTGTTTTGTAACATCCAGTTTCTGGTTCAAGACTGTGGGTTTCGGATTTTATTTAAATTTCAACTATATTGAAATTCTAGTTATAAAATTAAGTTTATTTTAAAAGCTTAAATTGCTAGAAAATCTCATCAGTAGAGAGCTTACATAGTTAAATTTTTTGAAAACTAGGGTTAAGACCCGCCCGCGTTGCGGCGCGGGTACATCGTAAACATTGAATGGATTAGTCCAAACGTTATATGATGCATAAACCATATGAAAAAACACATTTCGACGTATCCAGTTGAAATCAGTGTAACCTGTATAAGCATTGTGAATGGATCAAACGTAAAGTAAATGGAATTCATATCAAACAATCATAATGTATTATATGTGACCCAACTTATACAAAGAAAACGTAACGGGTATGAAGGAAAGTATGCACATGTAATCGAAAGGGATTAATTAGAGCTTTCAAAAAAATGCGAGAAAAAGAAACCATCATTTAACTCCACTCGGTTCGAAACAAACTTTACGAAACGTACATAAAATAAACACGAAAACATATTATATTTGACCTGAATCATTTCTCAAAAAAGTTTACGTCGAAACATAGAACTTGAATTTATACGAAAACGTACATAGAAATATGCACGTAAAAATGGTTTGTTTAAACGAAAACGTATTATATTTGACCTGACTCGTCTATAAAAAAAGTTTACGTCGGAATGTAGAAGAAATCATATTTACGCATACCCGTACATAAAATATGCACGTAAAAATAGTTTTTAAGTAAAGGAAGTATAGGGGTAAACCGAAACAAAAAATTATTAAAAAAATTAATAGGTTAAAAACGTTCGTAAAACCGTGCCAAGTAGCACCAATGCCACAACCACATCGACTCTCAACATCGTAAAAATAAAATAGATAAAATGGTAAAAATTACACTGAACGAAAAGCAGACTAAAATCGTTGAACTACTCACACCCGTTACAGTGTCTTAATACGAAGAAATTAACCAGAAACGTAAAACGTAGAAAATAATAACTTAGTCGATCTACGACCCGCCCGTTGCGGCGAACTTTTCAAAAGGGGAAAAATGGACGCGTTGCGACGGGTCTGTCAAATATGAAAAAATAGAGCAAAAACGTTCAATCTCACATGCACGCTACGACATGTTAGCAAAATTTAGAACGAAACGTAAAACGAAAAACTTGCGAAGGATAAAAAGTATGGGGTTCGAAAGTTGTAGATAATAAAGTGTTGTGTTAAATTATAAAAGATGGAAAACTTTGGGTTAAAAGTAAAAAATGAAAAAGGGTTAAAATGTAAAATATGAAATGTTTGGGTTAGAAGTGAAAAATTAAGTTTGTTTTTGAAACACTCACTAAACACAAGTTACAAGTCATGATAGCATATATAAGTTGCTTATTAATATATGAAATAATATATGAAATAATATCATAACTAGGGTTGCTAATTTCTGACTTGACTTAAAACATGACAGGAACACAACACCCAAATAATCAAATCTTGGGTTATCATTTTTATCCCGTTCGATAAACAATTGTGTTTGAGTTGATACGTTTAACATGTTTAATGAAATAGATCAACTCGTTCGGAGTGCTTCAAATTAGAATAGAAAAAATATATGTTTTAGAATGTCAGCCTTTTAATGGCCATTTAACTGGTTCACAACTCATTTTCAACTTGTCAACATGTTCACAACTCATAATCGCGTTTGACCCGTTTGGGCATTTAGGTAAACGAGTTAAATAGTTTGATATTTTTGACATGAATAAATATATAGGTCGGTTTTGGGTTCATCGATTCACTTGACAACTGAAAACCTGACATGATTAACATGCCTAATCAAATCTATAGTTAATTAAACATGTTTTGTTGAAGATGGACCTAAAATATCCACAATGTTTTATAAGCTTGAAAAGAGATTAACTAAAAATTTTACGGACTTGAAATTTACTTGTTAAATATTCATGCTCATTATTTTACTTACATTGGAGAAAGTCCAACTTGAATCATGTTCAAATTCAAGTGGGTTGATAAAACTTTTACTCGTTTGTAACTTTAGATAGGTAGCTAGCTAATTTAAGAATGAAATGTTTCTAATTCATATATGACTTTATGCTCTCGTGTTTTTTTAGAAATATTGGATTTAAATAATTAACTATTCGCTGTTGGCCGCCAATAGTCCTAATTTCAAACATAACCACTGACAGTCTCAACTATTAATATATTGGCCTCCAATGGACCCTGACAAACAGAACCCTAACGCCGTTAGTCTCCGGTCGCCGGAAAAACGTTTTTGACCGGAAAACTCATTTTTGGCTGGAAAACTCAACATTTTTGTCCCAAAGCTTTGTGTAACCGTATTACGGACCTTTAGGAACATTTTTCTGGTAAAAGCCTCAATTATTGAAGTCGTCAGAAAACTTCTTTTTGGCTGGAAAACTCAACTTTTTGGCCGGAAAACTAAATATTTTTGTGAGTTAAATGCTTGGTTGGTCCCTGTGGTTTACGAAAGTTGCAAACTTGGTCCCAAGGGTTCACTAATTACGCACTTGGTCCCAATGGTTGTAATTTTTGAACTCGGGTGGTCCTTATCACTAACCCATGTTAATTTTCTCAGTTAAGTGGGTGTAAAATGACTAGATTGCCCTTGAACTACAAAACAAAAACCACCCATCATCTTCTTCCTCCTTTCACCACCCACCCACCACCACAACCACCACCACAACCACCACCACCTTCAACCCACCACAACTGTCACCTTCAACCCACCACCTCCATGTCACCTTCAACCACCCTCCACCTTCTCCGTCAACTTCAACCATGGTTGCAAAAGTCGTTAGGTGCTCCCTAGTCGGTCGACCGGGGAGTTGAGAGTACTCGGCCTAGGCGGAGAGTACTCGAGGAGTACTCGGACATGTTAAATTATGGAGAAATTAGTTTTCGGAAATTAAATATATGCCAAATAACATAAATTTACTTATGTTTATAACAAAATACCTGAAAATGATATTTATTCTTTAATATGATAGGCATAGAAATTATCTTTTATTATTTTTTAAGTCAAACTCGACCCGAGTTGACTTATTAGATTCGATTTTGGCCGAGCTTGACCGCGTTTCATCGATTCCGAGTAATTAGGCGGAGCTGAAGAAAGTCGCCTCGGCAGCCTACCTTGTAGCGACTACTCGGGGAATACTCGGCCTTGGAAACCTTGTTTTACAACCATGACTTCAACCCACTGCAGCCACATCCACCTTCATAAACAACCACCTCTAACAACATAACCCCCCCCCCCCCCAATCTTCTTCCTCCAACTCCCTAACAACCAAGCCGGAAACAACGCCTGATCCAAATTCACACTAAACCCTAAGTCAAAAACAGTATCGAAAAACGGCAGATTATGCGGATCACCAAGGCTAACCAACAGAGGCGAATCAACCAATTCCACACCAACAGCATCCCCCATTCCGATCTGTTTCAACGCCATAACCGCCTGGTCACCACCTGCAGACAGAATTAACGTTTGTGTGTGGTTGTTGATAAGTTTTAGGGTTTAGAGGTGGGTGAAGAGCGTAGGGAATGAATTGACGTGTTTGGTCCAGGTGTTGGTGCGGCAGTGGGTTGCGGAGCAGGAGGATTTGGGGTGGTTAGGGTTAGGGTTGATGCAGATTTCCGACGGTGGTAATTTTGACCAGGAATCCAGGATTAATCTGAGTGTTGGAAGAAGAAGACCAGGAATCCAGGATTAATCTGAGTGTGGCGATGGTAATTGAGAGGTAGGAAGGGTGGACCGATTGTTTTTAGAGAGAGAGAGAGAGAGAATAGAAGATGAAGAAGATGAGGGTGGGTCTATTTTTTATTTTTTTAACTGTTAAGGGGCAATCTTGTAATTTTACACATATTGAACTAAGAAAATCAATATGGGTTAGTGATAAGGACCACCCGTGTTCAAAAATTACAACTACTAGGACCAAGTGTGTAATTAGTGAACCACTAGGACCAAGTCTGCAATTTTCGCAAACCACAGGGATCAACCAAGCATTTAACTCTATTTTTGTCTCAAACCTCTTTGTAACCTTAGATCGGACCTTTAGAAACCTTTTTCTGGCAAAAAATGGTTTTCCGATAACCGAAGACTAACGACGTTAGGGTTCTGTTAGTCAAGGTCCATTGGTGGCTAATATGTTAATAGTTGGGACCATTGGCGAAGCTTGGGGGGTCGATTTTTCCGATTCTAGGGGGCGAAAACGTATATACTTAAAAATTTCTATACGAAGATACTGTTCATAACACTACGCCTCGAAAAGTTCGGGCCGGGGGGGGGGGGGGGCTCCCGCCCCAAGGAAGTTGTGCCCCTAGTTGGGACTGTGTGGTTATTTTTAAAATTACGACTATTTGGTTACCAACGGCGAATAATTAAGGTTATTAAAATCCAATATTTTTTTTATTGTAGATAGTATAACATAGTATGATATATTATATATAACACGTTTATCCAATATATTATGTATTTTAATTTAATGAATTGACGTTGAACGTCAAAACAAATTCACAAACAGAATAATAATTGATCAGATATTTAACATGAACGGAACCTCTCAATATTCAAGTTAGCATCCAAGCCTTCTCAATTGAATGAAATTACAAAAGTTTATAATTATATTCAAAATCAATTGGCAGTCTGAATTTTCTGGTTTCAATTTATATTTGCCTTGATATACTTGGATAGTCAAAGTGTAAAATATTAAATATATTATTGCTTAACGTACGAACGTACGCTGTAAAATTATATACGTTGTAAAACTCAAAACCCTAATCACGCATGTTGAAAAACCATAATCACGCATGTTATACTTATGTAATGAGGCATGTTATAATTATGTAATGAGGCATGTTATGGTTTTCAACATGCGTGATTATGTCTTTTCAACATGTGTGATTATGGTTTTTCAACATGCATGATTAGGGTTTTGAGTTTTACAACGTGCGTTCACAGCGTACGCTCGTACGTTAAGGAATATTGTACGTTAACCGGCCTCTATTTAATGTTTTGAAAGAAAAGAATACCCTTGGTTATGACGGTTCACTGGTCAGTTTGATCTTAAAAACCACTCGGATGGCAAAGGAAGAATGTAAGCACCACCACTTTTTCGTTGATTTTGACTGCTTTGCATAAAACCAACCTTCATTGTAACCCAGTCCATGAGATCTGATATAAATAACTCAAAAAACTCATCCGATACGGTATTGGGATATACATACCAGCTTTTCCTTACCAATAATGACTTAAACTAATGTGATATGTGACACCATATAAAATATAAATGCGTTTATGTATTATAATACACAAATAGATATCCATGTGTATTGTTATTTTATGTATGTATTCTTCTTGTATTAAATCAAAATGTTTTAGGTAAAGTAAGTAAAAAGGATACATGCCCATAAGTAAAAATAATTTGTTGAGTAGAAAGGATGGTTGGGCTTGGATGAGTGGTAGTCGAGGGGAATTCTCGGAGAGGTCAAAAAGTTTTTAGGTAGCGATACTGATTTAAGTAGCAGATTTCAAATGGTCTAAGTGGGTGTCGAAGAAATGCAATATTTTTATATGGAGAGTGGTGGTAGAACGTGTCCCAACGTTAAATCGAGAAATTGTTATTTTGAAGACTTGTCTTGTGCTCCATGTGATGAAGGTGTTAAATCAGTGGAGCACCTCCTTTATTTGTGTTATATAGCTTAGGCGGTTTGGCGCCATATTAGTGTGTGGTGCAATATGAGCCCAATCTTTGTGTTCCCGGTTAAGGATTTGGTGGAGCTCTGTGAGTTTATGGGTCTTGGGAGGCATGCTAAGAGCGCATTTAAAGGCATTTTTATGGTGACATGTTGGTGTCTTTGGAAGACGAGGAAAGATGAAAGGTTTTCTGATATAGATGTTAAAATTGAGAAGATCATCTAAGATACAAAGTCTCACGGTTTTTTGTGGTATAGGAATAGATCTAATAATGGATCGGTGACTCATGCCGACCAAGTCCATATTCACTTAATACATTAATGTACTCCTTTAACAAGTAGATTAACTCGTTATAAAATTACAAACAACTGTATCGAAACCAAACTCATTTCACTACAACTATATTCTAAGCAGAAATATACTGAGTTCAGGCCCTCCACTCCCATCCGGGTTCATCATATAAAACGCTTCCGAGTCACGACTCCCCACAACTCGCTCAAACCTCGCTCTCATATACAAAAGCTCCCCTTCACCTTCACCCTTCCTTTTCCCACCATCCTCCACAACCGGTATCACACCCGCCCCAACCGAAACAGTTTGCACCGTGCTCAACACGTGCCAATCCGACTCTGTACACGCACGGGTCAACGCGTACCCACACTTCCTCCCATTACAATACATACTCCACGTGGCCTCATTATACAGCTTCGTGTGTCCCCCTCTCCCACCTCGCGCGTGCTGCTTTTCGCACTCCAACGCAATCCTAACTAACCCTGACGACATTTCTTTTACCAGATTCGCTGTCGTTACTGCCAGCTGTACCACTATTATAGGGTAAGATCTCGGGTCATTTTGTACCGCAAAGCTGACATGTCCCCTCCTGTTCCCGAACAACGTGCCGGTGACTTTCCTACCTGGCAGTTGCCCAGGTAAACTAAGCCACCGGCACGATGGGAATACAGTGGGGACGGATATCATGTTTATTATTGTTCGGATAAATGATCCGGATGTGAAGAAGCGGGGACCGCAGCCTAACACGGGTGAGTCTCTTCGGGCGAGCGGTTTGTCGACGTCGGTGGGGTCGAGGAGGAAGGAGGTTGAGGAGATGTAACTAGATGGGATGATTGGGGTGGTGCTCTTGCAGCTGCTGGTTCGGGGGAGAGAGAGAAGACGGTGGTTCATGATGGTTAGTGATCGAAGGTGAAAATGAAACTGAAGGTGTGTAATGATGGTGTTGGGGGGAAGGAGGGGTGGATTTAAAGGGAATGGAGGTCAATGGTGAGTTAGTGTGTTGTGTATGATTTGGTTTGTTTCATGAATGATGATGCTATTGTGTTCTTTTATTTATTTTTTATATAAATAAATAAATAAATATAAATTTCTACGTCCTAATTTGATAATGTTGTTTAATATATGATCTTATTTTAATCATTTAATTGATAACAAATGTGTTGATACTTAATATGGTAATTATGTCATAGGTTGTCCTTATATTGATTAATTAATCATGAAGATGTATGAGTTTACTTTTCTTATTAGCATGGTAATATTTGAAATAATTATATTAAATGGCACATATTGAATACATGTGTTAAACTATGTATGTTCTTATGAAATGTAAACTGATACATTTAATTAAATCAAGCAAGTGAAATTATTGATCTCTTAAGTCGTGAACAGGTTAAACCATTACCCGGTATGCAAGATGCATCAACAAACATGATGGCAAAATAGATGACGCCACGGATACACCAGATTCGTTAGACACGGGTTAGGTATCAGTACTTTATCATCAATACTTTTCATTACTTTGTTGTTGTTTTACTGTTGGCGTTCGTTCTTTTTTGTTAACTTAAAGAGCTGCGCTTTTATTTGACACCTTGTCTTATATTGTTTAGAATTCCAAGAAAGTCAGTTTTCCCATATTATTACGTTAAAGTGCCCGACCACCGAACTAGTATAAAATTAGTTAGATATTTGACTCTAGTTCTTTTTTTAAAATCATAGCCAAATTATTTAAAAATATTTTCCTTAGCATTTGAAAGTTTGTTCAGAAGCAAATATTTCATTGGAGGTAAATAAAAAAAGTATCGGGGTAAATTTCTAAAAAATACTTTTAAAATATATTTTTTTTAAAAGTAAACAAGGTAAATTTCTAAAAAATACTTTTCAAATATTTTATTTAGAAGTAAATAGAAATAAAAAGCTTACCAACACTAAATATAACTTTTTAGTATGTATCTTATGAGCATTGGGAGTTTGTTTTTCTGGTTTATGCTATCTTTCCTTATACAAATGGTATTATATATAGGCAAAAGATCAAATACAAATAATCTTAAGATACTAAACATACAAATTGAAGGAAAGCCCAAAAAGACAAGGTGACATTTTTGTAATTACCACCAACTATCAAAGTTACAACCAAAAATACCTAAAAAAACACAATTTTTTTTTAACATTTTTTATTAAAAAATCGCTACATTTCGTTAGCAAAAAAAAAAAAAAAAAAAAATTTTTTTTGGCTGCTACTAAAAGTAGCGATTTTTTAATAAAAAATGTTAAAAAAATAAAATAAAATAATTTGTGTGTTTTTTTTTATTTTTTTAGATTTTTTTAGGTTTTTTGTGGGTTTAGTTTTTAGCATTTTAGCTTGGGTGGGGGGGGGGGGGGGGAGGGGGGGTAGGTTTTTTTAGGTTTTTGGGGGTGGGGGGTTTAGGTTTTTTTAGGGGTGGGGGGAGTGGTTAGGTTTTTTTAGGTATATTTGTAGAGTAACTTTGATAGTTATTGATAATTACAAAAATGCCACCTTGTCTTTTTGAGTTTTCCTTCAATTTGTATGTTTAGTATGTTAAGATTATTTGTACAAAAACTTTACCCATTATATATAACATCTCTAGCTACTGATTAGAGACTTCCCTTTGTAAATTATTCATTCACATTTATATTTAATAATTTCATATGAACAACAACCAACATAGTTATCACATCTGTGGTCTGGAGGATTGTACTCAGAATATCCATACTAACTATTCACTTCCTTCAGGTTATAGGACAAGTCTGTTTGCAACAAGGAAAAGGTTGGGACTTGGGCTCTGATAGTGAAGTCGACGACTCGCTAGTTGTTAGCCCACATGGAGGCTTCTGTTAGCCAACGTCAAACATCTTTGCCAAACGTGTTTTCGATATGTAATAACGGAAGCTTTGGGGAAGCCTAATCCAAAGTTCTCTAGATCCACTAGTGCAATCAGCAAATCAGTACACCTTATCAATAGAGTATTTGACCAGACTCGAAAAAATTCATCCGAATTTGAATGTTTGGATTTGAATCGCTTTTTTCTTATCTATTTTGAATCCAATTTCAAAATCAAATAGCCCGATTCGATTAACTCATAAAACTCAACGATTCAATAAACTCCCTTACTTCTCATAAATAACTAATGTTTAAGGCCAAGCATTAAGTGCATATCCTAAGGATAGAAAATGATAATAATATCACAAAAAGATAATAAATATGCTTAATCAATAGATTGAGACTCATCATACCCAATTCTCTTAACAAAATCATTAAACTCCAACTTGAAAATTCTCTAAAGATTTGATGCAACACTCATGAATGAGTGAGATCATTTGTTAATGCATATAAGAGAATTTAGAAAATGTTAACTAAATTTAATATAAATTATTTTTTTCACTAAATGGGACCGATGATGCAAACGGGAGGTATTATTATTATTGAAATTGTTTATATTAATTAATCGAAGACGGTTCCAAACTGCCATGTAATACTAAACCGCCAATTGATTTTGGTCGCCTAACAATATCCACGTGGAACTTATTACAACCACTACCTTAACATAAGTCTTGTTTGCTTATGTCTCTTGTCTATTTTACATTTTAATTTGTTATCCATAATCAAATAATTTAACATAAATTAATTTGGACCAAACAAAATTACGTTGACCGGCCTATCTCTAACCAAAGATTAATTATTTGCTTATATGATGTATACGTCTGAATTCAAAATTGTTTAACTAAAGAGTTAATAACATATTATATGCCCTGTAAGTTTAAGTGGTCTGTTTAGTGAGTTTAAAATAATATATTAAGAGGCTGTTTGACAACATATGAATGGTTAAATGTTGAACCAGTAAAAGTTCTTAACCATTAAGTGCTGAACCAGTAAAAGGTCTGAATCATTAAGAGCCTGTATAATGTTTAACCATTTAGAGACAAATGTCTGACCAATTCAGATTAGAGGTCTTAACCATTCAGACTCTGTATAAATCTTAATCATTCAGAGGCAAATGTCTGAACCATTCAGACATATGCTCGTGAAATAAACAGTCTGAACCATTAAGTGCTGAAGAGGTATGGTCCCAATTCCCTGCCTACATGGCAGGGACCACACCACTTTTGTGCACACAAGGCATCCACGTCAACAAAAAACTCCAGAAGCTTCTAGAAACTTCTGGATGATTCACAGTTGGCACCAAAGATGCTCTATCCGACATAAAGGACAACACGTGTCACCATTAGCAGAATGCCACATAGGACTGCGACAATTCAGGGAGCAGCACGGACAATACCGGTACGAGGTATCCAGCGCAGGCGAACGCAAGAACGCCACGTGTACCACTACACCTGCCATGACAGAGCAGACCAAGAGGATATTCCCCTTGGTCGGACAGCTGGCACGCGCTCACAGCTGGCACAGCTGCTCCTTCCTTCTTCACCCTCCGGCTATAAATAGGACCCTTCATCATTCAGGTTCAGGATCTTTTTACTCTCTTTACTCACCTTATACACACACTACGTATTTACTCTCAGAGCAGTACTTATTCTCACGCCGGAGCCTGGTTAAGAGGGAAAACCCCCTTCCCCCTCTTAACGAGACTAACGGTGTTTACTGTTTTGAAGATCTTTAGCCATCAAATACGAGTAGAAGAAGAGGTTGAACCCATTAGACGAAACAACCCCACTGATTGTCCTTGTGTTCACCAGTGTTTCAACATTGGCGCCATCCGCTTTTTTGCAAAACCACTCTCACCTCTTTTCTTTCCTAAAAAACACTCGTAAAAATGGCAGAACAAAATCACTCACACCCAGTCGACGGAGAAGTTTCTTCCTTTGAACTCGTTTCGGACACGGCACACGTCCAAAGGGGTCAAAGGAACGAGACCATCCAAGAGGGTCAGCTGAACAACGATTTTCCATCCATCTTTGGAAGTGCATCCAGGGCCGTTAGCCAAACCACAACTGGACCCATTTTCCAAACACCAGCAAGAATCATCACTCAAACCACAAACGGAGCTGCCCTCCAATCTCCAACGGGGATATTACACCAAACACCTCCGCCGATGCAGACTCTAAGCCATGGAGCAGGCCCTTCTGCTCCATCGGAACAAACACAACTCAACTACTCTGCACTTTTAGGGCTACCCGAGGGAAAAACTCTGGCTTCCTGGTATGCCGAACAAATGGCGTCCATAAACCTCGTTTATACGCAGCTCAGCGCACAACAAGCCTTGCTCCAAGCACAGGCTAACCAATCAGCATTCGTAACTCCACAACCAAGGTCTCTGAGTACACACACGGCTCAGCAGACAAATGCGTGGAACTTACGTCCAGAAAGAGGACCAGTGCAAAATGTAAGAAGACCTAGCGTACACGACACGTGCGATACTTATGCTGAAACAGAGAGCAACTTCGTGCAAAACTCCAATCTACAACGAAGGCCGATCCAAACCCGTTTGGGCGCGCGCAACATGAATACGGAATGGGAAGAGGAGGAAGACAACCCAACTTACAAGGAGGAATCCACAGTGTTTAGCAGACTTCCTCCGGAGCACGAAGCATACAAACCAACCAAGCACGCGGGGTATAACCCCAAAGCAGAGCATGATTACACCTTGAGCTATCGTCCTGAGGACATGGCAGAAAATTCAAAATTCATCCGAGAAATCGCATGCGCGGCCATCGACAAAACGAAATTACCACACAACGTGGGTAAATACAACGGGTTGACGGACCCAGATGATCACCTCCAGGTGTTTAAGGGCGCAGGGGCAACAGGCGGATGGAACTTACCAACATGGTGCCATCTGTTTGCTCAGACATTCGTCGGCGCGGCGCGCATTTGGTTCGACAACTTACCGGCAGGCAAAATCAAATCATGGGTCGGTTTCAGAGAGAAGTTCCTAGCACACTTCTCTCAGCAGAGAAGACAAGCCAGAGACCCTGGTGACTGTTTAAACATATGGAGAAGAGACTACGAGAGCGTAGAGGATTTCATCACAAGATACAACAAAGAATGCTTAGAGATCAGTGGCATACCAGAAAAGATGATGCGCGCACACTTCATGAGAGCGGTCAAGTGCGATGACTTGGTTAAAAGAATCAAAGGGCGAGACGGAGGACCCAAAGACTGGGAAACCTTCGTAGAAGCAGCCAAAACAATTGCGCAAACAGACAGGCAGTTGACCGGTGACGATCACCGTCAGCGCGCGCACAACCATAACGATCGACACAACAGAAGGGGCAGAAATCAACCCTGGAAGGCTTCTGGGCACAGAGAAAGAAGCCCCCCACGGGACGATGCACGCCATACGATCAGCCAGATAGCCCATCGAAAGGAAGTGAAGCGAGAAAACAGAGAAAAGCAGTGGACTCCACTGACCAAAACACCTTCTGAAGTCCTAGCTACAGAAAATCATTAGTTCAAACCACCCCTACAGATGCGCAACAAGAGGGGTCAGGACCCAAATCTCTTCTGTGAATTCCACAAAGATACGGGCCACTTAACCGACGATTGCTTTAGCCTAAAGCAGGAAATTGAAAGAGCCCTAAGAGACGGAAAGCTCACTCACTTAGTCAAGGGCGGAAAGCGCGATTACCGTCAAATACAAAGAAGAGATGAAGGGCCAGACAATAAGAAGCTCAGAAAGCTAGAAACCCACATGATACAAGGAGGTCCACGAAGACCGAGAAAAAACTACAACAAGCGCGCGCAGGATGATTCATGGCGCGAGAAACAAGTCATCTTCCCAGTTGTTAGAGGGGGTCCAAGAGAAAAGCGACCAATAGTCATCCCAGGGGTGATTGGCCACTACCAGACAGATTACATCTTCATTGATCCCGGGTGCACCGCGGATATCATATATGAACAGTGCTTCAATCAATTTGATCAAGAGGACAAGGCGCGCCTAGAGCCAGTCGATTATCCACTAACTGGTTTTTGCAATGAAGCCGTCTTTCCCCTAGGACAAATATCATTCCCGGTTTTGCTTTCAGACGGGAGAAATTCAAGAACTGAAGAAGTTACATTCATGGTATTGCCGGCGCACTCGAGACATGATGTCCTCCTGGGAAGAGAATCCCAAGGAGATTTCAGTATGATCTGCTCTGCACCACATTCCGCTGTCGGATTCCCCACCGAAACAGGCATCGCGCTGATATATGCCAGTAAGGAAGTTTTAGCAACAGACGAAATCAGACCAGCCAAAGCAAGCAAGCCAGCACCGCGCATAGAGGCAGAAAAATGGGTATTGAACAGCGCATACCCAGAACAAACGGTCACTCTGGGGCCCGCCATGCCCGGCCTGACGCGCGCGGCACTCAAGAAATTACTGCACGAAAACATGGACGTGTTCGCCTGGACACCGGCTGATATGGTTGGTGTTCCACGGCACATAGCAGAACACCGTCTAAATGTCTCAGAAGACGCAAAGCCAGTGGTGCACGCCAAACGCCACCTAGGCGACATCAAACACGATGCCATGAAAGAACAAGTGCTAGAGTTGTTAAACGCAGGAATCATCAGAGAAGTCAGGTACCAAACATGGGTAGCAAGCCCAGTAATGGTAAAGAAACCAAATGGCAGCTGGAGAATGTGTGTCGACTATAAGGATCTGAACAAAGCATGTCCCCGCGACTGCTACGCTTTACCAGACATAGACGAGAAAATCGATTCTTTGGCAACATTCCGGTGGAAATGTTTTCTGGATTGCTACAAGGGGTACCATCAAGTTCAAATGGCCATCCAAGACGAAGATAAAACCGCATTTCGTACACCAACAGGGTTGTATTGCTACACCAAGATGCCGTTCGGCTTAAAAAATGTAGGCGCAACATACCAAAGGCTGATGAACGAAACATTCAGTGACGCCATCGGTAAGTACATAGAAGTTTACATGGATGATCTGGTAATCATGAGCAAAGAGGAGAGCGCGATGCTGGCAAATATCCAGAAGACATTCAACACGCTACGCAGCATAAGTATCAAGCTGAACCCAGCAAAGTGCTCATTTGGCATGGAAGAAGGGAAGTTCTTGGGCTTCATAGTCACAAAAGATGGTTTCAAGGTAAATCCAGAAAAGGTCCAAGCCATAGAAAGGATGCCTTCACCAGCAAACATTAAGGACATGCAGAAACTAGCAGGACGATTAACAGCACTCAATCGTTTTCTAGCCAACCACGCTACAAAATCCTTCCCATTCATCAAAACTTTGCGCAACTGCATGAAGAAAAGTCAATTCCAATGGACTCCGGAAGCAGAAAGTGCGTTCCGCGAGATGAAAGATTGCCTCATAAAACTAACGACACTAACCGCACCAAACAAAGGAGAACCTCTGGTACTCTACCTATCAGCTTCCGACAGGGCAGTCGGAGCCGTACTACTCGTCGATCGTCAAGGTATCCAGACACCAGTTTACTATGTGTCGCGAACCTTGACCGATCCAGAGACTCGGTATGCAATCATGGAGAAACTAGTCCTTGCACTGATTCACGCTTCAAGACGGCTGCGCAGGTATTTTGCCAACCACGTCATCCACGTGCTAACAAACTACAACATTGGAAATATCCTCGTAAGGCCAGAAGTATCAGGAAGGTTAGCCAAATGGGCAATAGAACTGGGAGGTCATAACGTGGTTTTCAGACCAAGACCATCAATCAAAGGCCAGGTCTTGGCAGATTTTATGACGGAAGTCCCAGATGACAAAGACAGAGAATGTAAGGCGATGGAGAAAGGGAGAAAAAGCAAACAGAAGAGCCATGGCTGTTGTACACAGATGGTGCATCTAACGAAGATGGTGCAGGCGCAGGGCTAAGGCTAGTGAGCCCAGACAAACACGAGTTCACATACGCCATACGCCTGGACTTTAAGAGCACAAACAACGAAGCCGAGTATGAAGCTTTCCTGGCTGGCCTGCGATTGGCGATCAAAATGGGGGTCCGACACATCGAAGCGCATGTGGACTCCATGTTAGTAGCAGGCCAAATCAACGGCCAATATGAAGCCAAGGGCGATATAATGGCACTCTATCTCAACCAAGCGAAAACATTGCTACAAACCTTCTATTCTTACAAGGTCCATCACATAAATCGAAGCGAGAACAAGCCGGCCGACGCTTTAAGCAAGCTGGCATCAACAAGTTTCCAGCACCTAGCAAAAGATGTGCGCATAGAGGTCTTGAGCAATCCATCCGTTCCACTAAGAGAAGTAAGCGTCATCCAGACGGGAACAACGTCCTGGATGACGCCGATAATCATGTTCTTGCAGTCAGGGATACTCCCAGAAAACAAAGCCGAGGCGCGAAAGATCCAATACAAATCAGAACACTATCAAATGGCAGATGGGATACTGTACCGAAAATCATATCTTGGCCCACTGCTACGATGTGTTGACGCCGACGACGCGAACTATCTGATCCGGGAAGTACATGAAGGAATCTGTGGTATCCATGGCGGGCCTCGAATGGTAGTGGCAAAAGTGATGAATGCCGGATACTATTGGCCTGGGATGCATCTCGATGCTGTGAAAGAATTAAGAAAGTGCAGCGGCTGTCAGAGGCACGCGCCAAAGACCATGCGCCCCAAGAATGAACTAGTGCCCGTAACAACCGCATGGCCTTTTCAACAATGGGGCATAGACATGGTAGGCCCTTTCCCAGAAGCTCCAGAGGCAGTCAAGTTCATAATAGTCGCGGTTGATTACTTCACCAAGTGGGTAGAAGCAAAGGCACTCGCATCAACCACATCGGCAGTCGTCAAACGATTCATATGGGAACAAATCATATGACGGTTCGGCTTACCCCTCAGAATCATCACCGACAACGGAACAAACTTTGCAGCAGATGATCTCGAACGATGGTTCAAAGAATTGAACATCGAACACACCTTCTCTTCGGTTGCGCATCCGCAAGGGAATGGTCAAGTCGAGGCAGTCAACAAAAGCATTGTCGATGGCATAAAAGCAAGGCTCGGTGAAAAACGACGAGGATGGGTCGACGAACTACCAAGCATACTATGGGCCCATAGAACAATGCCAAAAACAAGCAATGGTGAAACGCCTTTCAGCTTGGTCTATGGGTCTGAAGCAGTGATCCCAGCAGAAATCGGGCTACCATCTCCGAGAATGCTCTCCATGAACCTAATCAACAACGACGAAGAAAGGAGGATCGACCTGGACCTCCTAGAAGAACGGAGGGAGATGGCAGCAATCAACGAAGCCAAATACAAGTCAAAGCTGGAAAAGTATTACAACTCAAGAGTCCGGATCTGCACCTTCAATCCGGGAGATTATGTCCTTAGAGACAACGAAGCGTCCAACGCAGAAAAGCCCGGAAAACTGGCTCCCAAATGGGAAGGCCCATACATAGTCGATGCAGTACTTGGCAAAGGAGCCTACAAATTACGCACCATCAACGACAAAGAGGTTCCACGAACCTGGAATGCCCAACAACTCCGAAAGTGCTACATGTAACACAACCATGTAATCGTAAAGGGCGTACAGCCAACACATCTACTCTAATACAAGAAGTGTTTGGCTACTTTTATTTCATGCAAATTTCTTGTCACAACTGCATTTATTACTTTGGGCGTACACGAAAACATCAATGGCTCGACCATAGGAAACGTTGTAGACCTCCAAGGCTCGTCACAACCAAGTGAACAGCCGGGTCAGAAACACAACCAAAGCCTACAAAACGCCAAAACATAACTTCGTGCCCACATAAACACGAAAATATTGATAGCAAGGTAACTAAACATTGTAATGCTCCCAAGGCTGATTACAGCTGAGCTCACACAATAACCTGCAACTCGATCACTTCGTATGTCACATACAAGCGTGCATACTTAAACGACAGAATAAAAACGTTGTAGTAACACAACATCACCTGTCAGCGCCATCATTCATTCGTGACACCTGATCAAAGTAATTAAACATGCACATATTATGACGATAACAAAATTCGCATAACCATAGAAAAAAGCGATAAAATATTCACAGGAATCCCAGGCACATACGCCCACAGGTAAACAAAATTTAAATTGTTTTAAACAACCGACATTACAGGCCCATACACGGCACACAGGCCGGAGTCCACCTTTCAAGTCTGGCTGGGGCCAGCACCCCCGGCCGCATCACTATCCTCTCCTAACGCTTTCTTCAACAATGCTACCCCATCCACTTTACGAGCCAACTTCTCAACAGCTCGAACAACAGCAAACTCAAGCGTGGAAAATTCTCCCCGTTTGGCAGTAAAAGCACCTTCACAATCTTCCTTGTACAGCTCAAAATGATAGTCCTTCTCTTTGTTTATGACCGCTGTTTTACCTTCAGCATAACCAAACTTTCGGCCGCTATTATAAGCTGCCCTACCCAACTTAAACATATAAGTGGCAAGCTCAGGAGAATGCAGGATGCGATCGGCAAGCTGCATAAAAAGGAAGCTCGAATATGAATAGAGGAAACAAATATAAAAAGGCAAAAGCAAAAAGAAAAGAGAAAATAAGGCAAACAAAGAACATTACCAAAGGCACGCCACGAGAAAGCAACCACCTGCTGTCAACTGAGGCCTCCTCAGCAAGAAGCTCGGAGGCTTGGCACTCAGCCGTCTTCTCAGCAAGCAGGCGCTGAGCAGTCTCACACTCAGTAGCTTTCTCCTGAGCAAGAAGCTCCAGCTTGTCAATCCGAGCAACATATTCTTTTTCTTTTTTCTCAGCAGCAAGGCGCGCCTGATTCGCCTCCTCAGCAAGATTGGTCTTTTCACCCGACAAGCGAACAATCGCATCTCGCTGAGACTGCAGCTCAACATTTGTACGCTCACATGCAGCTTCCCAATCCTTCTGCTTCTGAGCATTCAACTGTTTCTGCTCTTCAAGCTTTTGCTCAGCATCCGACACCCTCCACTGCAACCCCTTCTTCTCCACATTGAATTTTTCCCTCTCCTCAACAAATGACTTCTTCGACTGCTCAAACTCAAGGGTCTCTTCCCCCATCGACCGCCATTCCCGAAGAATTTCTTGAGAAGTAGCAAAGAAATTAACCCCAGCACGAACATGATCGTCCAAAAGGGAAAAGCGATTGCGATTCTTCTGAAACATCCTCTCAGCCGGAGGAAGAGACATTGCAAAAAACTCATGGAAATTGTTAACATCGTTCATCCGAGAACCCTGAGTAAGGTTCCAGTGCGGGGCATTGGGCAGATCGTCACAAGCCGGGTTACCCCAGGAATCATCAGGGTAACGCTCCACGTGCGGACTGCGCACAGCGCCAGAAGTAGCTCCACCTCCACCGGGAGGACGCTTGGTATAAATAGTTTGTTGTGGAGTAGTCTCGCTAGACTCCCCCTCCACTTCAATACCTTTGCCCTTATCCGCTCCACCATCAGCTCCACCATCACCTCCAGGAGCAACACCTCCTTCAGCCACACCTTCAGTAAAACCCTCAACACCCCTCGTGCCCACATCAACATCATCACGAGGGGGGGTCAAACCAACCGTCCTCGACGGAGGAGAAGTAGGTGGAGTAATCTGAGAAATATCTACCGCCCGAGGCTTCTTACCAATCTTGACTGCTATCATGAAACATGAATCAAGAACAATTCCAAAAAACAAAAACAAAAAAAAGAGAAAAAAAACAAAATGTAAATTACCAGGAGGAGCAGATGTAGCAAATATCTCCTCCAAAAGGTTCCCACGACCCCCACTAAACACACCCAAATCAATCTCAGACTCCGAGGGTGCTGGGGGGGCCTCCTTTTGAAGTTTCGCCTTCTTGGCAGCAAAAACAGCAGCAGCTTGCGCATCAAGTCGACGTTTGTGATCATCAAGAGCTCTTTTCTTCATGTGCTCAGATAAGGTAGCACTGTCATCAGGATCCGACTGTTGACTCTTTTCACCAACCCCTAAGCCAGACAACGTATCAGAAACCACCACATAACCTAGATAAGGATGAGTAGAGGGTCGCTTACGAGAAGAACCAGCAGCTTTACCCTCAGGCTTTCCCTCTCTCCTTCCAGACCTATCAGTTCTCGCTCTTTTCCTCGACTCCAACTGAGTAGAAGGATCAACGGGCACCTCTACATCATCGTCGTCACCAACAACCTCGTGCACGGGTTCAACAGCATCACCCTGTGCGGTACCTGCACGCGCGCAACGAGAGGTTAGATCTTCAAAGTTTTGATCAGAACTTTCACTTGAAAGAACAATGACTTCTTCAAGACCCGGCTCAACAGGGTCATTCAAAACATCTTCACCTAGAATTTCGGCGACATATCTATTCAAGCTCTCATCTGATGGGTGCAGAAAACGACCCCGGATCTGGTCCAACCACGTCGGGTTCCCATCCGCTTGGATAGCCTCAACCATGGTACCCGCTGTCTTCGGATCTAAAACGTTTATCAAGCTGTAACCAACTGCAAAGGAGCAACAAGATAAGGGAACACCTCAAAATATACTAGACCTAAAGGAAAATAAATCAAAAATAAACTCAAGGAAGAAACATACATTTACCCTGATGGCTGTACACAGGTTGACCCAGCGGATGTTTGGGCACCCACAACAAACTCATCCCGGCCCCAACTAAAGCCATCTCATCCAGCTGAGAAATGGCAGTCGCCTTAGAAGTTATCCTTTTATACCAGTCCTGAGCAGCATAGTCTTGCATAACATCCACCTTCGGAATCCCTTGACTCACATGCCTGTACGGCATCTCTATTGGAATCACACCACGGCGGATGTAAAAGAACTTCTGTTTCCAGTCATGAAGGCTCTTTAACGGCACAGAGCACACCGGAGCAACAAACGCTCTCGCTTGAAAAGAATTAAAACCACTGGTGTATGTAACGCTGTAGAAAACGTTAAACATTTCGAAAGTAGGCTCAATACGGTAAGCCCTAAAAACATATTCAAAATGGGTAATGCGGGGAAGCCCAATCGCATTTATCTGAGAAATATGAAGTCCATAACCCCTTAACACAGCAACAGTAAATTTCGTTATCGGTAACCGGAAACTAACCTCCCGGAAAAACGCTACATATAAGGTGATATAGCCCGGAGGAGCATCCAAAGCAGTAGATCCGGGAGGAGGGTACTGAGCCCCCCACTCAGGACGGAAATTCATCCCCCTCACCAGGTTCTGAAACTCCTCCTCCTTCCAGTTAATAACAGCCTGATCCGGACCAGGAGGGGCTTTACCTCTATGTTTTCTCTTCTTTTGGGTAGGATTCTTCTCAGACATGGTGAGTACAAAGAAGTAAGAAAATCTAAACTCAAGAAAATATAGAGAAACGAAGAACAAGGGGAGAAGATAGAAAGAAAATCACACTTGAGATTTGAAAATGTAAAGGAGAAAGGGTAACCGCCTCCTATTTATACCCATCGCATTTAATGCAATGGGTAGTGGAATGGCAGGGCACAGAAAAAGCACCCAATAGATGACTGCCACGTCAGAAGAGAGAGAAGACGTCGCCTCTTTTTTCGGGAAGCATGGGCGACAAGATCGGCTGACGTGACAGAAAGTCACTGCAAAAGCAACTGTTCACCTCCGATAAGACAGGGATGTCAGATGGTCACACCAAACACTTCCCCATAACCACCAAACTTCCACCAGAAGGAAACATCAAAAGCTAAAACCCATGCGCCATGCGTCCATTTGGCTCACTTTTTTCAAAGGGCCAAAACCCATGCGCCATGCGTCCATTTGGCTCACTTTTTTCAAAAGGCCAAAACCCATGCGCCATGCGTCCATTTGGCTCACTTTTTTCCAAGGGCCAAAACCCATGTGCCATGCGTCCATTTGGCTCAGTTTTTTCAAATGGCCAAAACCCATGCTCCATGCGTCCATTTGGCTCACTTTTTCAAAGAGCCAAAACCCATGCGCGATGTGTCCATTTGGCTCACTTTTTTCCAAGGGCCAAAACCCACGCGCCTTGCGTCCATTTGGCTCACTTTTTCAAAGAGCCAAAACCCATGCGCGATGTGTCCATTTGGCTCACTTTTTTCCAAGGGCCAAAACCCACGCGCCATGCGTCCATTTGGCTCACTTTTTTCAAAAGGCCAAAACCCATGCGCGATGCGTCCATTTGGCTCACTTTTTTCAAAAAGACAACATCCACACGCAACGCGCCCATTTTGGTTCATTTTACATGTACCAAACCCTACGCGATGCACAGAAACCACAACTCTCATAAGTCCAGAATCCCTCCTAGAAGATCAACTCAACTAGAAGGCACACTGGACTGGGGGACTTGAAGAGGTATGGTCCCAATTCCCTGCCTACATGGCAGGGACCACACACTTTTGTGCACACAAGGCATCCACGTCAACAAAACACTCCAGAAGCTTCTAGAAACTTCTGGATGATTCACAGTTGGCACCAAAGATGCTCTATCCGACATAAAGGACAACACGTGTCACCATTAGCAGAATGCCACATAGGACTGCGACAATTCAGGGAGCAGCACGGACAATACCGGTACGAGGTATCCAGCGCAGGCGAACGCAAGAACGCCACGTGTACCACTACACCTGCCATGACAGAGCAGACCAAGAGGATATTCCCCTTGGTCGGACAGCTGGCACGCGCTCACAGCTGGCACAGCTGCTCCTTCCTTCTTCACCCTCCGGCTATAAATAGGACCCTTCATCATTCAGGTTCAGGATCTTTTTACTCTCTTTACTCACCTTATACACACACTACGTATTTACTCTCAGAGCAGTACTTATTCTCACGCCGGAGCCTGGTTAAGAGGGAAAACCCCCTTCCCCCCTCTTAACGAGACTAACGGTGTTTACTGTTTTGCAGATCTCTAGCCATCAAATACGAGTAGAAGAAGAGGTTGAACCCATTAGACGAAACAACCCCACTGATTGTCCTTGTTTTCACCAGTGTTTCAACAAGTGCTGAACTAGTAAGAGGTCTGAACCATTAAAAGCCTCGTTAAGAGGTAAACAAACAGCCCCTAAAAGTAGGTAAAAATGGATCTTCTAATAAAACTCAATTAGTTAAGGACTTAAATATCCGTTATCCCATTGCCACGTTACAACGTAACCATTAACTAAATTCTCGTGTTTGGGTTAACTAACACCCATTATCATTAACTAAACAAAAAGAAAGAAAAAGAAAATGAAGGTTGCATGTGATTGATTCCCATATCCATAGGCCCCACCATCCTCTCCAACTTCTTCTATTAACATCACCAATGTGTTAACTAAGTTCTCATTAACTAACCCTCTTAACGGACGACACAATGTTCAACCCGTTAACGGGTGATGTGGCTTGTTTAACAGCTTGTTAGTTAACCCACAACACATAGTCTTATGGACATGATCCATAAATAAATGCAAAAAATAAGAATGTTTTGTTGTATTTGTATATATGTTTTAAAATATACTTGCAATGTAAGCTTAAAAAATTCTAAAAATTCTAAAAATTCTAAACTCTTTTAAAGTATCAATCAATGACCCAAATAAGTGAATAACCACATTTTAAGAAACCGAATAAAAACAAGAATATGGTGTCTTAAGATAAACAAACTTTTATATGTGTTCTTAAAGTGAAGGAGATGATGAGAATGATAAAAAGAACCAAGAAGACTCATTCTATGAGTACTCACAAGAACAAGTTTTGGTTCAATTGGTACTAGCCTTCCAATCCAAGAAGTTTCGTTTTAGAATCAGATTAACTCCATCTCCTAATTGGCTTTATCACTTTGTAATTTGTTATATTTATTTACATTATATTAAAAAAATTAATAGTTAGAAAGTGTAACTAAATTAAAAATGTGTGGATAAGTGTAGAAACAAATACATTGCTTTAGCCTTGTCCTTACAAGTGCAAGTTGTTAAAAAACTGACATGATATTTGTGATAAAGACAAAGCTAAGGATGATGCATTGCATGTAATATAACAAGCATAACACAAGATTTGCTCGCAATAACTTGATTAGGATGATGCATTGCATGTAGTGTAACAACTAAAATAAGATTACAACCACTTAAAACCAAAAAAAAAAAAAACAAACATTACACGAATGGTCCTCTAATGAAGATGAAGAAATAAAAAAGGATTAAATATTTTATGTAGGCCTAACAATAAAAACCCATTTAGGTTTTTTGTGTTATTGTGGATCATTTTAAAAATGAGGATGGGTCAGGATGGGTTGTAAGATATCTATTTAAAATAATTCGTGGGTTACCCATGGCATTATAGCCTAGTGGTATCTTGGTGGTGGGATAAGGCTTATGACCATTAGGTCATGAGTTCGATTCCCACAAATGGGGTTTTTCCCAGATTTATTGGGTTTCCTCCTGAATTGGTGTATAGGCATTATTGCCTAGTGGAGATGGATATGATCGGGTGGTTCTGCTGGTGGCACGATAATACTCCAGTGGTCCGTCAGTGATCCAAATTTGCCGTTCAAAAAAAAAAAATAAAAATAAAAAAATAATTCGTGGGTTGAATGGATATTACGTTGGGTAAATGAGTAAATCTAAAAAGAGCATCACAGGCAAATTCTTCATCCTATTCGAGAGTTCGTAGACGTTGACTTCACAAAGAAAAAAATCAAAAAAATATAAAAATATAAAAAAAAATAAAAAAATCAGAAAAAATTAAAAAATTTAAAACAAATCCGAAAAATCAAAAAGAAAATTAAAAAAAATTAGAAAACAAAAAAAACTAAAAAGTAAAAAGTAAAAAAAAATGTTAAAAAAATCAGAAAAAGTAGAAAATTAAAAAAATCAAAAAATTTAAAATCCCAAAAAATAAAAAAAGTCAGAAAATAAAAAAAAATCAGAAAAAAATAAAAAAATGTCAGAAAATCAAAAAAATCAGAAACATAAAAAAAGTTTGAAAAATCAAAATATCCAAAAAAAATTGTTTTCGATTTTTTATTTTTTTAATTATTATTTTTTATTTTTAAAATTTTTGTTTTATTATTATTTTTTAATTTTTAAGTTTTTTATTTTTCTGAATTTTTTAATTCTTTGGGATTTTTAACTTTTTTTGATTTTTTGATTTTTACTTTTTTCTTATTTTTTATTTTTTACATTTTAATTTTTTTAGTTTTTTTTAAATTTATCTGAATTTTTTATTTTTTTGGGATTTTTACTTTTTTTAATTATTTTATTTTTTGGATTTTTTAAATTTTATTACTTTATTCTATTTTTTTTATTTTTTAACATTTTTTACATTTTTTTAATTTTTTTTTGGTTTTATTTTTTTTCTGATTTTTTTTATTTTTCTAAAAATTTTAATTTTTTTTATTTTTTGTTTTCATCAAATTTGTTTTTTATTTTTAAAATTTTTCAATTTTTTTTTGTTTTCATTAATTTTTATGTTTTATTTTTTGCTTGTTATCATCCAAAGTCGAACCAATATTTACCCAAACTCATCTTAACCTTTAATAAACCCATCTTTATTCAAACTCATCCTAACTCATATCCATCCTAACCTTTTTACTAAAAAACCATCCTAACTCAAACTCATCCTAACCTATACCCATCCTAACCCATGACCCAAACCTGTCCAACCCATCACTTTTTCCACCCCTAATTTTATATACACATACATTTTCGAACTTTTAAATTTAAATAATATGAAAAAAAAAAATAGTTTTTTTAAGGCTCTCACTAATCCCACACCCAAAAACTCTTATTTTCACACCCTTAAATATATACAAGATGTATACTATATACGGATCGTATAAGTTTATTCGTCCCAAATACATGAATGTGGCAAGAAACAAAGGCAGGGGAATGTTTTTTTTTGTCTCATTGTATACGAGTCGTATAACATTATACGGGTCGTATATGTTCATATACGGCCAATAAAATGTTATACGACCAATATAATGCTAAACGACCAAAGTCTAATATTTGCTTGGGTTTTTTATGTTTTTAAACATGTATACGATAGTGTTATACGACTCGTATAGATTTAAACGATTTTTTTATTATTATTTTTATTTTTTTAAATTTATAAAGCCAAAAATGTATAATGAGTTTTTGTTAATATACGAGCGATAAACGTATAAGTGTTGAGTAATATCCGAGCGATAAACGTATAAGTGTTGAGTAATATCCGACTTTATTATGGAAAAACGAGTTTTGTCGTTTAAGTTGTCTTAGAGGATTAATTATTTAGATATGTTGTCAATTATGATTTTGTTTTAGTTATCTTAGACATTTAGTTAGGAGTTTCTAATATGTCATCCATTATGTGTAACAATTAGGATACACCAGCAACAAACATATGCATAAGATAAACAATATGATAACAATCATCAAACAAAATAAAAAATAAACATAAGATAAATATTTACTATGATATATACAATGTTTCTAAGCAAAAACAACAAAAGTAAAATACAATAATCCGCTACAGCGGCGGTGGAGAAGATGGTGGTGGTGGTGCAACACCTGCTCGTGGAGGGAGGTTCGAGCCGACATGCATCACAATAATCACCTTCATGATCCACCGTATGTTGCTGTGTATGGCAGATACGTCGACCCGCACAACAGCTACACCTGCCTTGACCTGAGCCAATCTCTCATCAAACCCTGACGGCAACATCACACGTGGTATCACACTTCGTCGTTGCTCGTACTGGCGATCACCCTGTTGAATATCCACATCTGTCTGCGCCTTGTCAACCATAACATCACCTACCTCGTTCCCCCGATGCCCTCGCCTTGGCCCTCACCATCACCCCCACCGCCCTGACCATGACCCTTACCCTCAACATCATTTGGGAGTGGTTTCCATGGGTGCCCCTACGTGCGACCCCCATCTAACGACCAAATCATCCGGACCTTGTCCAGTAACACCTTATGAGTTATCTGCATCGAGAATGTTGTCGCCCAACATACCGGATCAATCAGATGTGTAACAGACATCGCACTAGCCCACTACGGACTTCAGGTGCGGTAATACATCGCGAGGTGGGTGACGAAGGCCCCGCAGGTAATGTGGCTGGAAACCCTACGAAGCACATACTGGGTGAAGTATACGATGAACTTGTATGCCAAGTCCCCCTCACCCTCGGTAAGTAAATCATGCAAGAAGAATAAGTCATTTGGGTGACCCACTCCCTGCTTGTAACGCTCCGCATTTTCTGTACTTTCCATATTTAGAAAACGGTATTCGCATTTCTATTTTTTAGAAACTTGTATTCTTATTTCATTTTAATCCTTGTAATCTCGAGACTTTGGTAATAAAGGAAATTGTATTTTTATATCAACCTTGTTTAATCATACATGCATAATATGTATTCAGTAGCAAAATGTCACACCCTGACTTTTACGGAAGCGTGGTTTATTTGGTGTGACTTCTTAATACCATAGCAACAATCATAACAGTGCTATATGATAAAAACACGAGACATTTATCCACTAATAGGGTTTAGAAAATACCATAACAACATTGTCTGAAAACATCGACACTTAAAATGAGTTACAAACCATGACATGTTCAACTGAGTTCACAAGGACTCAACAAAAGTACTTAAATAGAACCTGAGTTTAGAGGCGTGTATCCCGTCCAGGATTGAGATACACCCCTTAAACTCGACGCCCATGGATAACATCTCTTATTTAGTACGCAGCTTGACTAACATGCATCACTTGCCAGATCCGATTAATTCCCTGAAATACATGTAATTTGAAAAAAATCAACAAAAGTTGAGCGAGTTCATGTGTATGTCTGTGTGTATAAACCTTTATAGTATGTCTGTATGTATGAATGTAGGATCGTGAAACGACCTTAATGAGTCGATCAGAAGAGGTCTTAGATTGAATCAGAGGCGGAATTCATTGATTCAGTCTTTGTTTAGCTTGTATAACACTAGAATCACTATTAACAGTCTCTTGTATTGATTAGAACACGTTTACAGACTTGGAGACACTTTGACAGAGCTTCGCTGTCGAAACAAGAAGATTACCACTGATCTCGCTTGAATGAGTATTTATAGGCATGTGATTCCGCTTGAACATGCTTCAAGCGGAATTACATCTCAAGCGAAATTACTTGAAACAGAATAAACAACATGATTCCGCTTGAAATAATCAGCTGATTTCGCTTGAAATGACTTCGTGTCATTTCAAGCGGAATTACCTATAATCCCATTTCTCGTTTTTTGTGCCCAGATCTATCAGTTCTAACCTAAGACTCGAACGAAGATGAAGTCGACAGACAACTGCACCAACAGACTCCCCCTTGAATGTTGACGGAATCTTCAGTGAGAGTCTTCAATCATGACGACTCTTCAATCTTGATCGGTCTCCTTTCTTTCTTAGCATGTACCAGGATCTTCTCTTTGGCTCTAACCTCGTCAGACTCCCCATTTCATCATGCTGGGATCGCTGTTTGAATTAGCTATCACCTTGAGATCAATTCCTGGATTTATCTCTGTTCAGCTCATTATCTACACAATTTTCTCACAAACACATAAGTTTTTACAATAGTTACATCAAGTTCAATTTAATGACCTTGATTAACTAATCAAACTTTCTTTCTCAAAGCAAATTTCTTCATTTAAGCACACACTCCCAACCCTGTTCATCATGTTTAGCACTTGGAATTTTGACAATCAGCTCTTCAACATCAGTTGTCGAAAATCTTTTTGTATTTTTCAAAAGTTTATGCTAAAACAAACTAAAAATCTTTTTGGAATTTTGAATATAATGAAATGCAGTAAGAAATATCTACAGATACTATTTTTGCGAGCTTGTGTAAGAGGATCATATCAGTTTATGTGACCAATCACTAGCATCGTTAAGCTTTAAACATTTTCAGTTCTAAATGATTCACATAAATTGACGATATTGTTGTCCACTTAAACTCAATCTAAAAACTTTCGAAATGCTTACCGATACGTTAACGTATATTAATTATGCACTAAGTTCTTATGGACCCCACGATCTCAGCGTATCCCCTTATCATGCAATACACTGACTTAAGTAATGCCTTTAAACTTTTATCAACTGTGATTTGTGCGAAAACAAAGCAGAATGTTTAAACATTAACAATCAGATCGATACTTCCGTATACGCAGAGAAAGTCCAATGTTTAAACAAAATAAAGAAAAATAAAACAAGTTGAAATTGTTTAGGCTTTAACCACCAGTTCGATACTCACGTATACGCAGAGGTGATCCAAAGCTTAAACGAAACACCAAAGAAAATAACGCAGAACATTTAGGCACTAACATCCAGGTCGATACTCACGTATACGCAGAGGATGTCCAATGCTTAAACAAAATAAAGAAATAAAACAAGTTTAAGTCTTTGCAAAATAAAATGCACAATCACAACGATTTTTCAGCAAAGTAGTGAAAGTTCACAAACTTAACCAGTTTTATGTCTTTCGACAATCAGCGTTTACTGAGTAGGTACGCAATCAAGAAGGACAAAAACTAAGTACTATGCTTTCAACCATGTTTCCCACTAGAACTAGGCCATTTTAAGTTTGTGTCGTTATCGCAAATCTAGGGATGGGATTGGTACAGTACCCGTACCTATACCCGTACTAGTACCGAAAATACCGGTACCGAATTTGAACAAAACTAGGTACCAAATACCGTACCAAATATATAGGTACGGTACGGGTACGAGTACGGGTACTGGTACGGGTATTTTCGGTACAGTACCCGCTTGGTACCATTTTGTTTTTATTTACTTTTTGAGCACTTGTACGAGTACTAAATAGGTAAAATTGACATGAGTACCAATATAGAACGAGTACCAAATAGGTAAAATTGGTACGAGTACAATACGATACGGGTACCATATAGGTAAAATCAATACGAGTACACTATAAATACCATAATATGAAATAAAACACAATACAAAAAAAGTTTTAAAGGTATACATAGAATTCGGTACCAGTACCCGTTTTTACCCGTACCCGTACCCGTACCAATACCGAAAGTACCGAATACCAAAATCAATAAAACTGGGTACCGATACATGTACCAAATACCTAAAATCGGTACGGGTACAGGTATGGGTACGGGTACGGTACGGGTACGAGTACGGGTATTTGGGAAAAAAAGCCCATCCCTACGCAAATCTACTAGTCTAGCTGAGCCTACCGTCACATCTTTAGTGAGATTTAGCATGCTGTGACAGTCCAACTGATCTACTATCATTTCCTCTCTTTACAACAAAACTCATTTTTGCATTTTTCAATGTTTTTGGAATTTTCAAATTTTCTAATTTTTTAAAATTTTTACTCCCCCTAAAATCAAAATATGTCTCAATTTTGATTTTCTAGGAAAATTTGAAACAACCTGTACAAACTTGACAACTTGATGAGAATCGCTTCAATTCTCCATTCACTAGGCGTAAACAATCAGAACTCCCCCTCACAACAAACTATTTTCCCATTGTGATTTCAAAACACTTAAGTTTGTTTTAATCAAAATGGTTTTTCCGGAAAATTAGTTTTGTGAGTCATTTCTCAAACATAGGGATCATTCATCACCTTGTTTTCTTCAACCACTTGTAAGATTTATCATTTTTCCGGTTTTAAACCTCAACACCACTTGTAGAAAATCAAGTACAATTTAATATCCTTGATTAACCACTTGTCGATCGAAATATCACTGAAGTGAATTTCTCAAGAAATGTGCCGATTCATGTTCTACGCTTACCAACCTGGGAACTCCGGCAAGTCAGGTTTTTCATTTAAACAGATTCACCCAAGCCTGACGGTCCTTGGGTGTTTTTGAATTCTTGTTAAACAATGGTGGAAAATTTGCATCATCCATTGTGAAACCAAAATTCTCAACTTTTACCTCAACACATGGCTCTTCTGGTTTTGATGAACCAGATTCATCGCCTGAATGTGGCTCCTTTGACTTCGACGAGTCAACCTCATTGCCATCAACTGGCTCCTTTGTTTCTGAAGAAACAAATTCATCACCAGTTTTCATTGAAATCCAATTCTTTCTGGATCTAGGTTTTCCAGACTTATTAACCTGTGACATGAATAAACTTTCACAGTTTCTTTTATACTCAAAAACCTTGATAAAGATTTTATCCGAAAAATTAACTTTCTTTGATTTTTTATCAGTTTGATTAGTTAACTTTTCTTCCTTTATCTTTTCTTTAGTCCTCAGATTTGTATCTGATAAATTCGTTTTGCTTGACTTGTCATTCTTTGGAGAACAAGACGATTTATCAGAACTTTTATCTGATTTTCCTGTTGTATCCGAGGACAAAATTCTTTCGAGATACTCTCTTGCTTTCTTCCTCTTCTTTCTCAGTCTGTCTTTCTGCCCTTGTGAAAGTTTCACTTTCTGTTCGTGAACTTTCTGTTCTTGAACTTTAGGTTCTTGAACTTTCGGTTCTTTGGACTTGACATTGACTGATTTCTTTGCCACTTTCTGAGATTCAGCCCTCGATCTTCTCTTTGACCTCATTGGGCACTCTCTGGCAATGTAACCTTTGATTTGGCAGTTATAGCATCTCCTCGTCTCATAACTCCAATTCTGGCAGTTAACAGCAATGTGTCCTTGACCACCACAAGTGTAACACACTCTGTTATCGTACCATTCACCACTTTCACACCAAAGACTCAGATCATAGCATTGTCTGGCTTTATGGTAATCATCACTCCTCCTGAAAGCTGGATTTGGCTTTGAAGTACTGTGCTCAAACCTGCACCAACTATTTTTGAGTTTTCATTTTTCAATTTTTGTGATTTTTGATTGTGATTGGATGATTGATCTGATGAGCTTTTATTTTCTTTTTGAACAATTTTCACATTTTTCCCTTTTTGTTTTGGTTCTGCATTCTTTTCCAAAGGTTTCTGCTTTGAACATTCACCTTTTTATGTAGAATGCAAATTAGTTTTCTGAAATTTTTCTTTTAATTTCAAAAATAATTTATTTTTCTCAATTTTTTCATTTTCATCATCAGATTTCTCATCGTAATCTTCAATTTTGACTTTGTCAAAATTTGTGACATTGTCACTTATTGGAACAGAATTGATCGGTTTTGGACAAGGATGATTCAGAAATTTTGACGAGGTCACATAACCTTTCAATTTCTTTTCAAGCTCATCAATTTTAATTCTTGAATTCTCAGCTTCCTTTTCAAGCTGAGATATTCTCTCAAGATGAGACTTGATTGTCTTTTCATTTTCAATTTTAATGTTTTCAAGAACAGATTTTTCATTTTCCAAAACTTTTATCTGTTCTTGAAATTTTGTTTCATTTGCTTTCAAATTTTTGTTTTCAAGCTTTATCCAGAAATCTTCATTTTCTGAAGATTTCTTTTTGCTTTCAAAATCTTTTTCTTTCTCTTTCAAAACCCTGTTTTCTAATGTCAAACTGTTCAAATCAATTAACAGTTTAACATTTTCAGATTTCAGCTTCTCACAATTTCCCTGCAACATAAGAATCTGTTTATCATTAGATTGCTTCTCATCCTTCAACTTTTTGATTTCCAATGTCAAACTTTCCGCATCCTTCAAGAGTTTGACATTGTCAGCTTCAAGTTTATCATATTTAGAGCACACTGATTCAGAACTTGAAGATCCAATCTTCACAGATTCTTCATTATTTGAAATTTCCTTTATCTCTGTCTGGTATGTTCCTGCACAAAAAATTTAAAAAAAAATCAAGAGGATTTAAATTTTTATCAATGTAACATCCCCTCTTATAGTCATATCTCATGTTTCGTTGTGCAGCAAAACATATACAGATTCTTCTATCTATTTCAGTAATTACATCCAAATTTATTTTATCTAGATTTCCCAAATTCAATTCATCTAGATTCCCTTTTATTTTATTCATCAATGTTTTCTTCTTTTCATAATTTTCATAACTATGCGTTTGAAGTTTATTGATGAAATCAGATGGATGTAATTTTGAAAATTTAGACTTTTGTTTTATCTTTTTCAATACATCATCCCATTCAGCAGGTAATGCATCTGAAAGCTTTGATACTTTTTCAGCATCTGTCAATTTTATCTCAAACGTTTTTAATTTGTCTATTACGTAATCAAATCTTCTTTTCATCTCTTTCACTGTTTCATTCTTTTGACACGCAAAATTTTTAAGTCTGAGCGTCCAAATATTCTTATCATCTTGTTCATACACGCTCACTCTATACCAACCATAACCACTATTTAATCTTTCAATAAAATCATTTTCCTTTTCATCAAACATGTTTTCCATATTTCCAAAACAATCCCGACAAATTTCTCTCAACACAAACTTTCAAGCAAAATTAGTGTTTTCAAGCGGAATACTCTATGGAGCTAAATCACACTTTGAAGTGGAATACTAGTTTCAAGCCATTACACTTTGAAGCGAAATCAGGTAATTTCGCTTGAAATCAAAAGTACTTTTCAAGCGGAATAACCTTTGAAACGGAATCACCTATTTTCAAGCGGAATTAGGTGTATTTTTCAAGCGAGATAAAGATTTCAAGCGGAGTCAAGTGCTGATTTCGCTTGAAATGTTGCTGACGTCACAAGTTCGATCTGAAATTCAAGCGGAATTAACTAATTTTACCAGTTTTAGATTGATTTTAGATCCAAATCTTTCCAGGATTAGTTAAAACACTGTTGCGCATATTATGTGAGAAATTTGTCCGATTTTAACCGTGAAAACTTGTTCAATTTCGAAAAGAAGGTGTAGAATTCAGAATTTTCCAGCGAAAACGAGCTAAACGGTAAGAACTCTTCCTCCTGAGCTCTGATACCACATGTAGGATCGTGAAACGACCTTAATGAGTCGATCAGAAGAGGTCTTAGACTGAATCAGAGGCGGAATTCATTGATTCAGTCTTTGTTTAGCTTGTATAACACTAGAACCACTATTATCAGTCTCTTGTATTGATTAGAACACGTTTACAGACTTGGAGACACTTTGACAGAGCTTCGCCGTCGGAAACAAGAAGATTACCACTGATCTCGCTTGAATGAGTATTTATAGGCATGTGATTCCGCTTGAACATGCTTCAAGCGGAATTACATCTCAAGCGAAATTACATGAAACGGAATAAACAACATGATTCCGCTTGAAATAATCAGCTGATTTCGCTTGAAATGACTCCGTGTCATTTCAAGCGGAATTACCTATAATCCCATTTCTCTTTTTTCGTGCCCAGATCTATCAGTTCTAACCTAAGACTCGAACGAAGATGAAGTCGACAGACAACTGCACCAACAATGAATGTCCCTGGTATGTAGCAATTAAGGAAAAAAGATCACCAATGGGTTGCAAAGCCAATGGTATGTGTGAAATGGTGCAAGAAGACTCAAACCTAGCAAATTTGTACCGGGCTTCCGGTTGGAAGACATAGTCACCACTATGGGCCGCCCCGGCCTCATGGGTGTGGGCTCGCTACACCCAAATAGATCTATCACTGATGTCCCTCGGTCCTACGTTTTCTTGTGTTTCCCAATATTATTCCAAGTATAATTATTTGCTAAAATAATAATAGTTTAACCTTGAATTATATTTAATTTTGGAATAATTGTTTAACCAATATTTTGTATTGGGATTTTTACATATTTCCCCCTCCTAAACTGCTTTATTACGTATTTCCCCAAACCATAAATTCAATTACATATTCCCCTCCCTAACTCATATATATTACATATTTCCCCTTTTCATTAAAATGACTCTTATTTATGACTATTTTACCCTTAATAAACTATTAAATGAATATTTACATAATTCCCCCTCTAATTCTAATATGTAAAATCAATTAGATATTTACCCAATTTATATAGTATCACCCAAATTCTTCTACTTGTTACTCTTGTCAAACAAACAATACACGAAACCATAATACTCATAATAAAACCATAAATTCCGTTCAAAAAACATAAATGAGTTAATTTCCATATCTTCCATAATATCATCTTTCATATAAATCACCTCATGATTAAAAGAAAAGAACAAAAAAACATGTTATTTGAGTTGCCTTCTCTTAGAATCCATTCACTACTGGATCGGTACTCAAAGTTGCCACTGTTGTAATGCCACTTTTTTATGATACTAATAAATGTAGATTAATTATAGAGTCTGATTAATTATAGGGAATGTAAAACGTAGAGAAAAAAACACAGTTTGATTATTATGAACAACTTCAAACTGTCAATTTATGCTCAAATCTAACATAAAACCCTAATTCAGAGCAAAGAAACACTCAACTCTAAGAACCAAAAAGAAAGAAAAAGAAGAATTATAGCAAAGTAAAAATGCAAACATCATCTTAACAGTGCTTCGATCTTAAAAACCTTAAAAAGATTAAATTTTTGTGTAATCTGTATGACTGAACTACTGGTGCTTCTTCTTTAACATAACAAAAATCATACTTTGCTGGACAGAGGCGATTTTTTTTGAAGAAGATGAACAGATGCGATTACATAAACAGATGCGATTATATAAGACTAGTATCAAATGGCAGTGTGCCGTGATTTTTTTAAGAAGATGAACATATGCGATTACGTAAACAACCAAGAATATATCTAGTGATTATACGATGTGCGTCAGTTTTGGTGGGAAGAAGAAGAGACATCGATGAAGAAAAAGAAACATGATACTCTTGTGTAGGGTTTTTTGGCAGATGGGTTATTAGGCAGTTGGGTTATGAGGAGGGTAATTGGGTAATTTCTAAAAAAAATGGGAAATATGTAAATGATTTTATAATTTGGGGAAATACGTAATAATACAACTTAGGAGGGGGAAATATGTAAAATCCCTTTTTGTATTAATACTTCTCAAGTATATATTTCCGTATTTCCTTCCGAAGGATGGGAGTAATTTAGACATGTATATTTGTAGTTCTGAATAATATATTTTTAAGTCTCGCTTTAGAAAATATATATGTAACCTTCTTCGTAAAAAATAATGTAATTCCCAAAATATACATATTTTTCCCAAAAATAATATATTTTCACTTCTTGTATCCAAAATAATATTTACCAAAAATATATTCGTAAGTTACGTTTTTGCGTTCGGTTTCACAATACCAAGTGTGTAACTTAAATATTTATTCCTTGTAATTTTTGGTATTATTTTGGAGCTGTAATTCTCATGGTATTTGTTAAGTTATATCATTTACCCTAAAATAATATAACTATTCCACAAAATAAACAAATATTCACATAAGTGTCTTAGTATAAATTTATATGCTAAATATATATTTAACCATTTTCATGTACAAAACCAACCTCCGATACTTCGTATTTTTGTTACGAAAATTATGGCGAGGTTTATATTTGAAAAACATAGTTTAAAATACACTAGTAAACACTTGTCTTAGAAAATATTTTCTAAATGTTTACATTTTTAGAAAATTTCGCCATGGTTTTCCCTAAAAACGGAGGTGTCCATGCTATATGAGCATATCATTTTCTTTTCAAAAATCAACCCAACAATCAATAATCAAACTACACTTCCCAAGTGCAAAAATTATACAATGTATATAACAACACGAACATGAACTTTCACAAAAACTCGTAGTAACTTGGTAACATGTTTAGTAGACTTAGTTGCCCCTTAAAGTGTGTTTATTTCTTAATAAACCTCCTTCTTGAAAATTTTAGATGTTTACAACTTGTAAACATATTCTACAAAAATTATTCTTTTGAACCCTTCTTGTAAATAAAGTGTTCTTACACTCATTTTATCACCAAAAACAATGTACATCTATGTAAGAATCAAGTTCTACTAAAAATCATATTTTGAACTTGGTTTTCTTGGAAATTTATTCATAAATCTTAGATTTACAAAATTACTAGCTCACTTTATTTACTATTTTTCAAGAAATAATTTTATTTTCAAGTTCATGTTCATAAGTGAGGATGATCTTCCTAGGTTAACACATAATCATCCTCTATCTTGCTAAATCATGTGTTTAATCACAATTTAGCAAGCTCCTTATGGTGATCACCTTCATAATTTCAAGTAAATAACAATCAAGTGCCATGTATGTATTTAACAACATTATTTCTTCCATAAATCATCATATGTAAGCTTATGTTTATGATTCTTGTTTATGTTCTTTTAGTGTTCTTGTGATTCATAACAATATGTATCTTTTTATCCAACAAAATAAGAGATACAAGTTAGTAACAAGAAGCTTACAACTAGCTCAAAGGCTAGGGAAGATCACAAGAGAAAAAGATGATGAAAATGGTGGATGACAGCGAAGGATGAAGGTTCTTCAAGCACTTGAATTAAGCTTGAAAAATGGAAGAATGATGGTTGCAAGGTGGTGGTGGTGGCGGCACAATGTAGAGCCGAGAGGGAGAGAGAGAGTTTGAGGGAGTGGAGTGGTGAAGTTGTGAAGATAATGTAATGATCTTTAGATATCATGTGCCATACTTATAATCTTTTCCTCCAATATTTTGTTCACTAGATCAAGCAAGATCCAAATAAAATATGAAAACAAATCTTGGAGGTATGGTGGTGGTGATGGCCGATTACTAGGCATGGGGGGGGGGTCTAAGTGTAACTTGTAACCACTAGTTAGATTATAAACCAAAACCAAGCATATAGTTAGTTTACTAGATATTTTAGTGGGTGTTAGGGTGTTCGGGGATCATGTCTAGCTCAGAAATAATTAAACAATGTTTCTAGTAAAATTTCCCCGGGTAATGTCCGGTTGTTCGGTTTAATACCGGTTCGTTAAAGTGCTAAGTTATTCCGTATAGTGTCCTTTATGTAACTTTTTGTGACACTTTTAATTCCCGACACTTAGGAAAGCATACAAGACCATTTTGCCATATTTTTGCACATTACTAACATTTTAAAATGCTGAATTTTGATAATTAATGCAGAAAGCATTATTAGTGAGTTTTAGGCACTTTCCGTCACTTAAACTATCACCTAGTGACGCAGTTTTATGGTCCTTACTTCCCTACACTCCATACTAGTGTAGTACCTTGTCCCTAGCTTATACTGGGCCTCAAAATATTGTCTGTCTATGTACTGGCACTGTCAGTATATTTCTGAGTTATCCGCTAACTGTGCTAACTGTGCTTTGTGCATCAAGTATGTCACTAAGGGGCTGTTTGGCAATATCTGAATGATTAAGTGTTGAACCAGTAAGAGGTCTGAATCATTAAGTGATGAACCATTAAGAGGTCTGAACCATTAAGAGGCTGTATAATGCTTAACCGTTCAGAGGCAAATGTCTGACCAATTCAGATTAGAGGTCTTAACCATTCAGACTCTGTATAATGCTTAACGATTCAGAGGCAAATGTCTGAACCATTCAGACATTTGCTCATGAAACAAACAGTCTGAATCATTAAGTGCTGAACCAGTAAGAGGTCTGAACCATTAAAAGGCTCATTCAGAGGTAAACAAACAGCCCTAAAGTTTGTATGTAGTAAACGGTGTGACAGTATGAAATGTGATGCACATGTATGTATGATACAGAAATCATGAAGCAGTTTATATCATCAGTTGTAATTAAGCACAGTTATTAAGCACAAATTTAATATTAATTAATTGTACGGATACCTGTACTTATGAGGGTTGTCACATTCTCCCCTTGTTAAGAAAATTTCGTCCCGAAATTTAAGCTCTGCTACTAGATGCAGGGGTCGGGGGGAACAAATGTGGGTATTTGGCCTTCATGCGATCCTCACGCTCCCACGTGAATTCTGGGCCATGTCGTGCATTCCATCGAACCATGATGAGTTTGACACTAATCCTGCGTGTTTTGTTAACCTTCCAATCAGTAACCTCGACGGGTTCTTCAGTCAAGTGGAGTGTGTCGTCAATATGAACTTCGTCGGCAGGAATGACCACTGTTTCTTGAGTTGGACTCTTTTTCAAATTGGATACATGAAATGTATCATGGACGCCATTTAGTTCAGCAGGTAAATCCAACTTGTATGCTACAAGACCAATGCTTTTCAGGATTTTAAATGGACCAATGTACCGCGGATTCAACTTCCCACGCTTCCCAAAGCGTGCCACACCCTTCCAGGGTGAAACCTTCAACAAAACCATATCTCCCACCTCAAATTCCAGAGGTTTCCTTCTTCGGTCCGCATAACTCTTTTGACGATCGTGAGCCGCTTTAATGCGCTCTCGGATCTATGCAATCTTGTCTGTTGTTTCCTGAACAAATCCGGACCAACAAGCTGTCTATCACCCGTGTCACGACCCCCGACCCCATCCTGGCCGGAATCGGTGCCGTGAGCAGTCCAGTGGTACCGGTGATTATTTTGAAAAACATTGCAGCGGAAATTTCATCAGGACCGTGAGTTAGGAAAAATATCAGAGTTTAGAAACACCGGATTTTATTTAAAAAGATGGAATAAATTCCATGTTTTACAAAGGTAGCTTTTAATAAAAACAATATTTCTTAATTTGAAAATAAGCCACTTCTTGAAGTCCTTCAGTGTCGGATCCAATCCTTACTCCAATCTACTGTAATTACCTGAAACGCGTTTTTAAAAAGGTTTTGTCAGCGGGAAATACTGAGTGAGTTTTTACATATGTTTATTATCAACCAACATTTCAAGAATAGGTATTTGTCACAGACCAGCTCTGTGACTGTGGTCATATCACCATTGGCTGGCCCAATGAGTGACGTATGTCACAATTAGGCTCGCCCACCTAATGTGAAGGAAACAATAATAACAATACTGTGCACAATACCCCACATACCGGCTGTAATTTGGTGATTACATAAACTTAATCACTGTAATTATAACTTTTGGAAAATGATTTGGAGTATTGTAAAACAGTTAATAAAAGAGAATGACTCACAAATCAGCATGCAGGATTGAATTAACAAACTTCTTGATTCTACTTTTCCCGATAATTAAGCATGTACTTTATTATTCTGGATCTTCTGATGATTTAATAGTTTGTTTGATTGTAAGGGTGTAGTTGGGAGTGTTTTTGGTGGTTTAACAGAATAGAATACGTATTGGTGTAAAACCCAAATCAAACCTTAACGGTAGTCATGAGATTCGAACCTTAACGAATTTCACAAAACCCGGGTTAATGATCAATACAGCAGTTACGATAATTTCCCGAGATCAAATTCTCACAATGAATGACCAAGTGCAATACTTCAACTCATTTATCAAAATGACAAACGACAAAGTATAGTACTTCAACTCATTATCGAATTATCGACAACGACAAAGTACAATGCTTCAACTCATTTATCGGATTACCGACAAACGACAAAGCATAACCCAATGTGGGCGGCACTTAGACATTCTTTGGATATATTGATTGCTCGGAAAATGAATCGTAATAGCGATCGAGTTATTACCCTGTTATTGCGGCAGAATTTCGAGATTATGTGGGTTTTTGTGGTATTTCGACGATATCTGGGTGTAGGAATCGAATTTTACCGTCGAACCAACGCAGGAAATCAAGTGCCAAACTCCTCTATTTATACTGGAAAAACGGCGCGCTCGCGTGTCACGACAGGGAAACCTGGTCCTGGCGCGTGGCGCGAGAGGTCACTTTTGATATGAGGTAGCCACGCGTCTCAGTAGCTTGGGTGAGTCGACGGTTCGAGAAAATTCGATTTCTATCGAAAACTGTTTAGATAATACTAACTAGGAATTACCCCCCCTGAGTTTTAGGGGCCCTGATCCTGATTTCGATTGTTCTGAAAATTTTAGGGGTCATGCAGTATCACTTGGGGGTCTCAATTAGGGTTTCCTATTGGACAAAATATAATAAGAAATAATAGTTTTGGTGAGAGTTGTTACATTCTCCCCACCTTAATAAAAATCTCGTCCTCGAGATTTGAACTATGATATTTTCTTAGGGTTATGTTTCTTCTTTTAATTAAGAGGAAATAACGTAGCGTGGAATGGAATCAAATGATATTCTGAGGGGTATGAAAATTTAAAATTAAAAATGATTTATAGAAATAATTTGGATTTAGTATTCAAAATGAACTTACTTTGATTAATTGAGGGAGATTCTGAATGGATAGATATTTATTTGTGAATGGAAGTATGGAAAATGATTTGTTAATGATTATCCGAAAAATCAATATCGTTTACTTAAATGGTACTGGACAACCGGATTTAGTGCATTGTAATCTGAGTATATAATTGTACCAAGAATATGACAAATCAAACGAATGACTCATGAATAGGGTTTAACACAGGTTACAGCTCTATTTAGATGCTACAAAGTGTTTGTAATGATTGAAAGAATTCAATAATGATGACCGAATAAATTCACCGTTTTTGAAATTGTGGGTTTCAAGGAAGCGAATCTAGATATTTCAAAAGATGAAATGTTCAAACGAATGAGATGAAATGATATAGTTTTTCAAGGTGATTGGGTTCAAGCCAAAAGATATATGATCTATAGATTCTTAAAATGAATGTGAAGAACTTTTTGGAATTAGTAAAATTCTTTGTCAGAAGAAAACTTACCTTGATTGGTACCTAAGGAAGACTTAAGATTGACCGGTTTCAAATGAAATGAAAACATGAAAATGTTTTGTCAGATATCGAATTATGATATGAGAAAATCAATGTGCTGCGATGGGTGATTTGTAAGAATACATGAAAAGACAATGAAGTTAGAGTATTTTTGTCTTAATACACAATTGTATTCAGATGATTTTAATCAAAATATTTGATTTAAAGATAGGTGACATTTTGATTTACTAAATACCTTTTCCTTTTATGTTATCATAAAGTAGAATAATACATAAATATAGATAGGTTTAAAATATCAAAACCCGTAATAGTTTTGATAAAATTATGATATATGTTTTATAAATAGGTTTACCCAATATTCTAGAGTTCATTATTATTTTTAAAATCAAGTATGTTTAACTATAAGATTTTATAATAGGGTATTTTAAATTATAAAAGTAAAATAATAAATGTTTATTCTAATATCAAGCATACTTAAATATTGGGTTGCGTAAATGACATTTGATATTTTAATATGTATATATTATAAAAGAATATTTCTATAAGTATTTAATAGTTGTGAAATATTAATTAAGATGATCATTTATTTATAATATGTTTTGTTTATGAATGCTTAGACAATTATTTAGATAATTTTTTTTTTTTGGTTCGTCCCTTTAATTATTTTTATGAAAATATATTTTCTCTTTACAGTACGAAGTATATATATTTCTATATAATATAAAAATATTTTTACATGTAATTGAAATTTACTAACTAAGTATGATGACTTAATTTATATATAGTAAATAGTTATTATCATGGTTGGATATTGGTTAGTGCTGCCTTGTTTAAGCATAGGTGATCAATCCATGCCTAACTAAGGCTAGGCTATCCAATACCTGTCTTTGACAATAACCCTAGTATTTTAAAATAATACTAACACTATCACAATTAATATTATTACTAATAATAAAATTAATATAAATTACCAATAATAAATAACTAAATAAAACTAAAATGAGAGTATACCTCAAACATAATTTTATATGTAAAATATAAATTCTGTACCTCAATGGTTTTAACAAGAATTTTAAATATAGTAATACTATATTATAAATTAGGTAATTACTTATGTAAGTTTCCATATAAAATAAATAAAATTTACATTTTAAAATTTATATAATGTTTTTCGATCAATGATGATAATAAATATCACGAAAGGCTCGATTGATGCTGTAAGAACTATTTAAGAGATACACGGAAATAGGACATGAAATGGGGTATCCTTATCTTAGCACATAATTGTGTTAAGATTGTTTGTATAGAATAAATCAACAAAGCGGATTCAAAATAAGTAAATAACTAAATAATTAATCCGAGATTAGTGCAAGCTTCAGATTTTGTAAAAACGTCACCACAAGGTGATCGTGATTTAAAGAAAATGATTCAATGAAGTTGAAGACCAAGAAAGCATGTTATAGTTCAAGAGAATTGAAGTGCTTGTCGGGACTATTTTGAATATGATGGCTTCAATCCATCATATGGGACTTTGAATTGAATATGTATTGCGAGCAAGTTAACTGATTTTGAATAAACTGAGTTTGAATAAGAAAGTTTGACATGATCACAACAAAACCATGTATACCTTTCAAAAGAAACTCGAGTTTTTTCGAGAAACTCATTGCTTTGATATTAGAGAGTCATTGCTTTGTAAAAACGCGGTTTACAATGTAAAGATCAAGTATAGTGAAATGATATTTGAACTTTTGATAAAACAACAAATTGGAATGTTGCCCTCCTATGGTTTTCATAACTCAAATGAACCATATGCGCAACAAACAGTGCATGTGTAACATGTGGATTTACCAAGAAATGAAATAGATCAATATTTGCTACTATGAAAGAAATCCTCATGGTATGATGACTATTAGAGGAAGTAAAAACACGAAAGTCAATTCTTTATACGCAGAAGTCAGAATTGCAACGAAAGAAATATAAGAGCTTTATCTGGAATTTCGTGTGATAACTTATTTGTTTAATGACATTATCAGAGAATGTCGAATGAAGTGAAATGAAATAGGGAATGTGCAAAACTATATGACTTCTTTTGTAGTACTAATAATTATGACTCAGGTTAAACTATGTACCGATGTTTGTGAAATGTTGTTCCAACGTACCTCAGCGAGATTTTGATTGTTTTGTAAGATCATGTGGCAAAATACCGCTTTTTTATTAGTAGTACTTTTACCGATGGAATTAATATTGGTGTCATTGTGCCTAATTTATATTTTTCAAAGGTCTTGCCTTGGAAGTTGTGTGTGATAACTTCGACCTTTGTGGACGTATAATTTTAAGTTTCATGTGTTTTTCTTGTGCACCAAAATTTTACATGCTTCTTATTTGAGTTCATAATTTATGGCGTTAATAATTTATGGTACCGCATTGGTAATTCTTATATTTTTTTGATGGTGTCCCAATTTAATGGGTTTCCAGTTATTATTGTTGCTCGAGTTACGAGGTAGATGATCAAACAAAATAATGTTTGATATCGATATAGGTAAGAGATTTTTGATAAAGGAATCTAGATTTATTATTGACACATACACTTGTGCTTTATTCTTAATTATCAATTGTTATGGCTTTTGAAATTTCTTATAGATATACATATCTATATAATCATATATTTCACATGCTGTAATATACATACCCTTTATAAGGTTAATGTATTTAACAGATTCTTATTTTCAAAAACAAGTCTGATATCAGGCCATGATATTATTTTAGGGAAATCTTGTCACTTGTTTGACATTTTATATATATACCCCATCTTACCCGGTTCGCGCCGGAGAGGTAACCTCAGTATATCCGGACAAGCTGGAGAGTCTGCTACTCTATACCCAGGTTTGCCGGAGAGAATTTCCTATTTCCCATAAATAGTATCTTTTCAAGATTTTAAAAGTGTCTCTTTTATTAGGACTTTTATCCAGAATCAAGGAAATTTGTATTCTCATAACATATCTTATTCTAGACCAAATAATATCAATAAGCAAGAATAAATAGCAATTAAGTGCTATTGCCTGCTAACCGTCATTCTTATGACATACCAGTATTCATTACATTATACTTATATAAGTAATTTACCTTAAAGTTTATTTTAAGGCAAAATTCTTAAGTTCAAGTCTAAATATCATTCAGAATGTTATCAGATAATATTAAGTTTCTAACTTTCCGTTTAAGCTTAGGTATTATTATTATAACACCTACTTGCTCTTAAACAAGTGGCTTAGTTTATACTAAGGCATCTTTTCTTATGTTCAAGTCTAAATTCTATCAGATGTGCTACCAGTTAATAGCAATCTCCTAACTCTTTTATTTAAGTATTGTTATCACAACACTTATAGGCTTAAAGCAGTGGCTTAGCTCTGATACCACCTTCTGTCACGACCCCCGACCCCATCCTGGCCGGAATCGGTGCCGTGAGCAGTCCAGTGGTACCGGTGATTATTTTGAAAAACATTGCAGCGGAAATTTCATCAGGACCGTGAGTTAGGAAAAATATCAGAGTTTAGAAACACCGGATTTTAGTTAAAAAGATGGAATAAATTCCATGTTTTACAAAGGTAGCTTTTAATAAAAACAATATTTCTTAATTTGAAAATAAGCCACTTCTTGAAGTCCTTCAGTGTCGGATCCAATCCTTACTCCAATCTACTGTAATTACCTGAAACGCGTTTTTAAAAAGGTTTTGTCAGCGGGAAATACTGAGTGAGTTCATTCATTTTACTGAAAACGACACATTTGTTATAATTTACAGTATTAAGAGTTTTTACATATGTTTATTATCAACCAACATTTCAAGAATAGGTATTTGTCACAGACCAGCTCTGTGACTGTGGTCATATCACCATTGGCTGGCCCAATGAGTGACGTATGTCACAATTAGGCTCGCCCACCTAATGTGAAGGAAACAATAATAACAATACTGTGCACAATACCCCACATACCGGCTGTAATTTGGTGATTACATAAACTTAATCACTGTAATTATAACTTTTGGAAAATGATTTGGAGTATTGTAAAACAGTTAATAAAAGAGAATGACTCACAAATCAGCATGCAGGATTGAATTAACAAACTTCTTGATTCTACTTTTCCCGATAATTAAGCATGTACTTTATTATTCTGGATCTTCTGATGATTTAATAGTTTGTTTGATTGTAAGGGTGTAGTTGGGAGTGTTTTTGGTGGTTTAACAGAATAGAATACGTATTGGTGTAAAACCCAAATCAAACCTTAACGGTAGTCATGAGATTCGAACCTTAACGAATTTCACAAAACCCGGGTTAATGATCAATACAGCAGTTACGATAATTTCCCGAGATCAAATTCTCACAATGAATGACCAAGTGCAATACTTCAACTCATTTATCAAAATGACAAACGACAAAGTATAGTACTTCAACTCATTATCGAATTATCGACAACGACAAAGTACAATGCTTCAACTCATTTATCGGATTACCGACAAACGACAAAGCATAACCCAATGTGGGCGGCACTTAGACATTCTTTGGATATATTGATTGCTCGGAAAATGAATCGTAATAGCGATCGAGTTATTACCCTGTTATTGCGGCAGAATTTCGAGATTATGTGGGTTTTTGTGGTATTTCGACGATATCTGGGTGTAGGAATCGAATTTTACCGTCGAACCAACGCAGGAAATCAAGTGCCAAACTCCTCTATTTATACTGGAAAAACGGCGCGCTCGCGTGTCACGACAGGGAAACCTGGTCCTGGCGCGTGGCGCGAGAGGTCACTTTTGATATGAGGTAGCCACGCGTCTCAGTAGCTTGGGTGAGTCGACGGTTCGAGAAAATTCGATTTCTATCGAAAACTGTTTAGATAATACTAACTAGGAATTACCCCCCCTGAGTTTTAGGGGCCCTGATCCTGATTTCGATTGTTCTGAAAATTTTAGGGGTCATGCAGTATCACTTGGGGGTCTCAATTAGGGTTTCCTATTGGACAAAATATAATAAGAAATAATAGTTTTTGGAAAATACGTCAGTTTGCACTGGTAAATACAATTTAACTGACTCATTTTGAAAAGGTTTTAAAAATTTATTTGAATGCCCGAGGCACAAAACATTTTATAACTTGGGACAATTATTTGCCTATAATCTTGTAAAAGAATTACATGTTTGTTAGCGTTCAGTATCCGGGTCGTGCCGGATTAAAGTTTAATAGACACACCACATAGTATAGTTCCGCCGCGAGATTTCCTCTCGTACCGACTGTTATACTTTATTAAATGCACTGCGGGTGTACGCCTACACCCGTATGCTAAGGTCGTGGCCATTCTTTGAATGATGCCAAGGATATCCGGGACATGGTCATTAAGCCCCCAAAGGCGTTATACAAACAAAACAGCGTTTTCAAACGGGTTATTTGACTGCTCTTAACCACCGACCGGTTAAGGTCAATTACCCGACCAAGCGGTATTGTATATACCGTACCCCAAGCCCGTATAGGGAAAATAAGTTAAACGTATTTACCTGAGCAAGTACAATTCAAATACAACAAGTACAAGTAGCTTTTACTGGGCTCCTATATCTGAAAATAAAGGTTTTAAATATCCTATTAGAATCTAACGGGTCCTTCACTTTGGCCTAAGCCTAGACCGGTTATTCTTAAAGGAAGATTACGGTTTAAACGCACGATAAGGCGAAGACCGTTTTAGAATGTGGTTTTAACCTAACAAGCTTGCATACTTGTTTAATATGGGTAACTTAATCACATTCTGGATTTCGAGACTGAAATGATATGATTTGACCCGTTTCGGCTAAAATGGGTAAACTAGTTACATAAGCCGATCCGAATGCGTAAAGTGCCTAACGAGCAACCATAAGAGTCAAATACAAGTTTCTGATGTTAATATGCCCAAAATATGTTGTGATATCAGAATGATACCTTCCATTATGCCCCAAATGGTTTTAAACCCAAACTATGCCTCATAAGGGCATTTTGGTCATTTTAAAGGGTGTAAAAGGGTTTAAATGACATTCTGAGTTACAGGTCTGAACAAATCAGTAAACCTACTCATTTTACCAAGTTATAACAGTAGGGTATTAATCCTATGTGAAATTTATCAACCTTGACCATTCTAGACACCGCAAGGGCGTTTTGGTAATTTCACTTAGGCCTAAAAGGTCAAACTGGGAATCTGAGTTTAATTTATTTTCCCTACTGTTCAAAATATAAAAATTTACTGATTACATCAGTAAGTTCAATCCCTTATGCTTAACAAGGTTCTAGAGCATACTTGGTGCTACAAATGCTTAAAAAGGCGATTTGGAGCCATTTCCGGGTTTTATATAAAAAGCTTATATTTTTAAAATTCCAGAAGGCTCAAAATAATTTATCTAACATATTAGATCAGTAGAAAAAGGTTTGGGGTCATTTGGGTTCTTAAAACTCATTTTATCGCTAAAAAGGGCAAAACCGGCATTAGCCGAATTAAGCTTAGAACACTAGGTTATGCTCAGCCTAAAATTAAATAGAAATCTTTAAAAATCCCAAAATATTATTTTAATACAGTAGGTATGAAGTTTTATACAAAAATTTGGGTTTAGATAGGCTATACGCAATTTACGCCATTTAATTACTTAAGAAGCTTCTAATTACGCTAATGAGCATAACTCCTAATCTACACCTCCAACCGACCTCAAATTTTAGGTGCAAGCATATAATTCAGTAACTAAGGTGTCTACTCTTTCACATTTTCAAAAATCATGTTTTAGGGTCATTCGGGCATAATGGTCAACATATAGGCTTTTAACGGAAACATGCATGCGAATAGGATTTCTAATGAACCAAGTTGCATAACCTCAGGGAGTTATACTAACATGAATATAGGTTCAAAAGAAGCTCTAAGGAAATCCTAAACTTGACTAGAACGGGTCAGAACTGAAAGTCAAAGCGAAAGTCAAACTATGCGACTTTCGGTTCCGAACCGGGTCTAAACAGAAAATTGTCGAGTTGAACATGTTGGAACATGTTCTTACATTAATTACCAAGTTATATTAATGATTAAACAGGTTGCATGCACCCTACATTACTAATTATGCATTAATTCGCAAATAAACATTCTGTTGACTTTTTATAGCAAGCTTTGACTCGACAATTGACATGTTTAGAGTGGGAATCAGGAAATACCCTTTTAAGGGTTTATTACCCACCTAATTACCTACTTAAAGGTATTTTTAATTCGTGATTTGACAGGGCACATTTTAATTAATCACGAAGTCAAACCTTAATTACGACGGTTTGACTTTTAGCTAATTAACTAGGCTAAAACGGATTAGGAAGGGTTAAGGACACTTACAAGAGTCCTAATTAGGATTAGGGATGCTAAGGATGAGTGCTTGCTGTCCAGAGAGCTCCAAAGAGTATACTTGTGAATTTTTGAAAGTGGGTGATCAAATGGTTACAACTTCAAGTGCCTTATATAGCAAAATTGATCTCCTAGGATGTTGCCAAACAAGTCTACACTTGTTGTAAGATCATCCCATATGTCCCTAGTGCATGAAAACTGGTTGGGGCAGCCCATGGTATGCAAAACAAGCCCCTTAAGTCGGTTACACAGCTTTTACAGGCATCTGTCCAAGAATTCTGATGTTGGTAGTCTGATGCGGCCCGCCTGAGGTTATAGGGGGTTCTAACGCGGGCCGCCTGACCTGCATAACCTGCCAAACAGGTTTCATCTTTTGCACTTTTGGTCCCTGGTCCTTTGTAACGTGGTTTTAAGCTTCCAAATTGCTATTTCAGCCCTCTAACTTGATTTTTAAGGGCCTTGGGACCTTTACTAACTTGGTTAAGTCCTTGACTAACCTTGTAACCACTCATAAGGCCATAGAATTCAATGTTGACGCTTTTAACCCCTCGAACACGAATTTGATCATAACTTTCTCATACGATAACGAAACTTTATGAAATTTTTACCACATATTCTAGTGAGTATAATTTATCGTTACAAAGCTTCGGGTCTGCAAAAAGGTCACTCAGAGGTATACTTTGCACATGTTGACACATTTAGCCCCTGTAGTTTGTAACTCCTCACTTTCTTTCATATTTAGCTTCGTATGATCCATGATTTATTCGTTTGAAGGTATAAACATCTTGTAGGGCTATTTTTAAATATAATTATCCATTGTTGACACTTTGGACCCTTATATTCACATAGTTTCCCCGTTTTTCAACATTAGTCCCTCTAAAGTATTCCTGCACACGTTCAGAGCTTATGACACGTGTTTATACATTATTGGACCTAAATTTTCAAGGTGTTACATTCTGGTATTCAACCTTTACCTTGGCACAAGTTAAACATTTGTCAACATATATCGCAACGTCGCCTTTCATCCTCGGCCACCAATAAAAATCCTTTAGATCTTGGTACATCTTATCAGATCTTGGATGGATCGAGTACCGAGATTTGTAAGCTTCATCAAAAATAACGTTTCTCAAACCACCAAAGAAGGGAACCCAAATTCGTTTCATGAAGCACAACGTCCCTTCCCCGTTTGGTACCAACTGCTTCTCCATCCCACGGAGATATTCATTCTCAATATTCCTTTCCTTAAGAGCTTCTCTCTACGCGACACGAATGTGCAACGAGAGGTCCGTTTGAACAATCATTTCCAAAGCCCTAACCCTTATGGGCTTGATCCTTTCCTTCCGACTCAGGGCATCGGCGACCACATTCACCTTCCCTGGGTGATACTTGATCTCACAGTCATAATCGTTCAGTAGTTCAACCCAGCGTCTCTGTCTCATGTTAAGCTCTTTTTGATAAAAAATGTGTTGCAGGCTCTTGTGATCAGTATAGATTGTACATCGCGTGCCATATAAGTAGTGTCGCCAGATCTTTAAAGCAAATACCACCGCGCCCAATTCCAAATCATGCGTGGCGTAATTTTTCTCGTGGACTTTCAACTAGCGAGATGCATATGCTATAACCTTCTGACGCTGCATTAGTACACATCCCAAACCTTGATGCGAGGCGTCGCAATATACCACGAAGTCGTCAGTACCTTCGGGTAGAGATAAAATTGGCGCGTCACTAAGCTTGTTTTTCAACAACTGGAAAGCTTCTTCTTACTTGTCTCCCCAATCATACTTCTTGTCTTTCTGTGTGAGGGAAGTCAAAGGTTGAGCGATTTTCGAAAAATCCTCAATAAACCTGTGATAGTAACCAACCAAACCTAGGAACTGTCGAATCTCGGTTGGCGTCTTTGGAGTCTCCCAGTTCTTGATTGCCTCGATCTTCGTGGGATCCACATGAATTCCATTTCCGTTAACTACATGACCAAGAAACTGGAGTTCGCGTAACCAGAACTCGCACTTCAGAACTTTGCGTACAACTTCTCCTTTTTAAGCAGCTCTAAAATAGCTCTTAAGTGTTGCTCATGTTCTTCTTTCGTCTTTGAGTAGATCAAAATGTCATCAATAAATACAATCACAAACTTATCGAGGTACGGCTTACAAACTCTGTTCATCAAATCCATGAATACAGCTGGCGCGTTTGTCAGACCAAACGGCATAACCAGGAACTCGTAATGTCCATAGCGAGTCCTAAAAGCAGTCTTGGGAATACTTTCCTCTTGTATCCTTAACTGGTGGTAACCTGATCGTAGATTAATCTTTGAGTAAAAGCTTGAACCTTGTAACTGATCGAACAGGTCATCGATCCTTGGCAAAGGATATCTGTTCTTGATTCTCAACTTATTCAGCTCCCGGTAGTCGATACACATACGGAAACTACCATCTTTCTTCTTAACAAACAAAACTGGAGCTCCGCAAGGCGAGAAGCTTGGTCTGATAAATCCCTTGTCTAATAGCTCCTGAAGTTGTGTCGACAACTCTTGCATTTCCGAAGGCGCAAGTCGATAAGGTGCCTTAGCCACAGGTGCGACGCCTGGAACTAAGTCAATATGAAACTCGACTTGCCTTTGCGGCGGCAATCCTGGCAAGTCTTCTGGAAAGACTTCAGGATACTCCTTCACGATTGGAATGTCTTCTAGTTTCGGCTCAGCGGCTTCTTTATTAACGATGTGTGCAGAGAAGGCAACACATCTCTTTCGTAAACACCTTCGCGCTTTTAAACAGCTAATGATCCTTAAGGGCGTATCACGCTTCTCTCCGTGTACCACAATCGTTTCTCCATCCGTCATTGGGGTACGAATGGCCTTCTCGTGACATACAATTTCGGCCCGGTTGCTGGACAACCAATCCATCCCTACTACCACGTCGAAGCTTCCCAACTTGACTGGCAGTGGATCTAATGTAAACTCGTGTTCTCCCAGCTCTATCACGCATCCTCTGATGACTTCATTCGCTTCAACTAGCTTTCCATTAGCCAGTTCAATTGAGTACGAAATGTCTAACTTACTAGCAGCTAACCCAAGCATTTTCTTAATTCTATCGATACAAAACTATAGTCGGCACCAGTATCAAATAGCACAGATGCAAAGCATTGATTAATAGGGAACGTACCAGTAACGACATTAGGATCCTGGCGTGCTTCCCTCGCACCGATATTGAAAACTCTTCCCTGTGCTTGATTGAGTTTCGGGCACTCTCGCTTGAAATGCCCCATGTCTCCACAATTGAAACACCCTGGTCCTCGACCATTCCCGTTACCACCTTGAGCATTGTTTTGGTTGCGATTCCCACCTCCAACTTGATTTCCGAAATTTCCGCGATTACCATTCCCGCAATTCCCTCCTTGTTGGCAGTTTCCATTACCATTTCCATATCCTCGCTGACCACCACGACCAGCACCAGTGCCAGCCCAGCATGTTTCTTTTGAGTGGCCAGTCTTCCCGCAAGACTCACATTTCCTTAATCTGCACTGGCCAGAATGATGATACTGGCATACATCACACTTGGGCAAAGCGCCCATATATCCCTTTCCCTTGACTTCAGCACCAGTTTTAACTTCCTCTGGTGGGTTCACATTCCTTTTCTTGTTGACGCTGCTGGTACCCTTTTTAAAATTGGAGAACTTCCTTTTGTTTTCTCCTGAGGATTCAACATGAGTTTCTTTCTTCTTCTAGTCGGAATTCAAAAACTTGTTTAGTCTGATGGCTTCTTCAGTCAGTGACACGCTCAGATCGATGGCTTCAGTAATTGTTGTAGGCTTTGAAGATGTCACCATACTCATAATCTGAGGTGCCAACCCCCAGATGAAATGCTCCACGCGTTTGAATTCGGGAGTAACCATATATGGTACCACATGAGACAGATCATGAAACCTCTGTACATACTCGGCGATCTTCGGGCCGTCCATTTAAGGTTCCAAAATTCAGTTTCCAACTTCTGAATCTCGGCCCTGGAGCAATACTTTTTACGCATGAGCTCTTTCAGCTCGTTCCAAGTTAAAGCGTAAGCAGCTGCCTCTCCCAGGGTTTGGACCTGGAGATTCCACCATGAAAGTGCTCCATCAGTGAACAATCCAGAAATGTAGGTAACTTGCTGTTCTGGTGCGCATTTGCTCATTCATAACACTGAATCGGTCTTTTCCGTCCATCGAACATACGCCACTGCACCCCCGGTGCCATTAAAGTTTAGCGGTTTACAGTCTAGAAATTGCTTAAAAGTACAGCCTGTACAAGTAATGTCATTCACAGGAAGTATTAGCAATTGCACATGGAATGTCCAAATGTAATGTAAAGTGTCTCAAGCGACTTAACATTACCATGCGGTAGGTTGTTCCTTGAGGTACCCCTGCTAGTTTCGGCGCGTGAGGCCTCGTAATCCGCTATTGCTTGGGAGATCCTCGCTTGTAATTCGGCCTCAGTAGTGGGCAAACGGTTTTCCCTTCGGGGAGGCATCTTCTATAAGAAGATTGTATAGGTCAGGCCATAATAAGTATAGTGAGTACGTATCACGCGCATGTAATAACATTTATCAACACCATAACACATAACATCCCATGTCATAACACAAAGCAAATAATCTAACAACGCATGTAATGAGAATGTTGCGATTGAGCTATCATATAACAAGACCACAAGTACAGTTTACAAGTTTTACAAATGTATCATACATCCAAAAGAGACTAAGGGTCACATCGCCCTTGTCTTAATCGTCTACAATCTACAACAACCAAAAGTCAAATATCAAAATTCATAAGTCATCATGTGGTCTTCAAAATGCTGTGCAATCAGGCCCAATAGTTGCGCTCTCATCAAAAGCATGATATCTGCAACAAACTAAAAATCTTCAAGCTGATGGGGGAGGAGGAGGAGGTGAAGGAATGAAAAGCAAACGGCGCATATGCGCTAGCTCCTCCTCGAGCGTATGAACAAGCTGCAACAAACAAGCAATCTGCTGATCCATGGTCAAAAATCAGATGTGGGAATCCGGATAAGGAAATAGTGGAGCAGGTGGAAAAGCAGACTGTGATGGATCAGCAAAATGTGGAGGGCGCGGGATCCTCTCTAGCTCAGCGACTCTCCGACTCAACATATCCTGCTGTAACTGCAAGGATAGAAGTATATCATCCGTCGTATACCCAACATGAAAAGGATGGTGTGGATCTGACAAAGGCATGACATTGGGCGAAGACCACATAAATGGCTCGCCCGTGGGTGCAAAGGAGAAAGCAGTGTGTGCAGCAGGTGCAAAATGGGGCATAAATGGAAAGGCTGTTGTCAAAGGTGGTATGTGATCGTGCTGCTGAGTAGAAGGTCCTTCCCCTGGACGGGGAGGAGGTATGTCCTGAAGAAAAGTAATGGGTAAATCCATGCGTTGGAGGTCTGACATTTGAGGGTGATACTGTGGGACATCAATGGGTGCCTGGACAGGTGCAGCAGGGGGAGTAACTGGTCGAACAAAAGGGGGATAATCATCGTCATCCTCAATCCACCCATTACGGGTGTCAGCATATATAGTATCAACGTGTGTAGCAAAAGGTGCACGGTCAACAAACACAGGTATAGGGTCAGGCAGAGGTGCAACAAGTGGAATATCAGCAACTGGTGGTGCAACGACCGGAACGTCAACAACTGGTGGTGCAACGACTGGTATATCAACAGGAATAGGGTCGTGCACATGTAAAGGGTCGAGAGCAAGAATAGGCTCTGGTGCTATCTCAGGCTGTGGGTCAGCAGGAGCGAGCTCATGATCAGCGGGCATGTCAAGAAACTGATCATCAGGAAAAACAGGGGCCTCAACAGGCTGCTCCTTAGGGATAAACTCAACCTCATGGTCTGAATCAAAATCGTGTGGGAAGTTAGGGACGAACCCAAAACCCAGCTGCGGAACGGGCGCTGCAGACATAGCAGTATCGGAATCAGTGTCTGTGGGGTATCGATGTAATCCCAGTGCATGTAGAGTAGAAGACGGCACTGACTCAAAAGAATCAGGACCGGAAGAATCAGAATGAACCCCCACAACCGGAACCTCAACAAGTGGAATATCGTCATCCATCGGGGCCCCGCCATCCTGGTCATCCTCCGGGGGACCCTCGATGAATAGATCGATGTCGTCATCAGATATCGCGTCAAGTGGCAGATCCTCAACAGGAACTGCAGCGAGAGGAAGAGGAGCAGGGATCTGAACAAGAGGTAGGTCCCCGTCAAGAAGACCATCAGCTAAAGGCATGTCATCTACAAAGTCCGGTAGGGCGAAGGGCTGAAAATCATCCTCGTCGGTACCGGGATGTTAAGGTCCTCAAACACAAGAGAATCCCTCTTGTTCGAGTTCGTTGGAACTCCCGACGTGGCCCAGAGTACACCTGGGAACGCGAAGACCAAATGAAAGAAAAGTACCCCCAGTTATTCGAAACCAATGCAACCACTACTGAGGCTGAAGCTACTACTACTGAATTTCGGGACGAAATTCCAAATCAACGGGGGGATGATGTGACACCCCAGGAAAACTAGTGAACAATACAGCTTACCTAGCTTCCTCAGTGAGTACGTACCAAATTTCGGGACGGAATTTCTTTTAAGTTGGGGATAATGTGACAACTCGAATTTCCAAGATTTCTATTTCGCATTTATTGCTTGTTTATTTGCACAATTAATTGCTAAGGAATTATAAACGTTTTGATACAATAAAGTGCATTGTGTGATTGTGCATGGTTGTTTGATTAATTGTGATAGACTTGTCAATTATGTGAACCTGGTGGTGAAACTGTGAAATGCTTGTAAGATGGTATGCTTGTGTAAAATATAATTATTCAGGGTGTATTGAGCAATTAGTGAAAAGTTAATTATACTTAACCCTAATCCTTCACTAAACCACACACACAAAAATCCAAGCACGTAGTTCACAATTCTCTGGCAATCATCACCAAATCATTGGCAAGACATCACAAGTTTGATTCCTCTCTTTCTCTAAAATCATTCAAGGTAATTGTTATTGATCATTGTAATACTTGTAAACTCTAATTGATTTCTTGATTATTATCAATTCCTGATTCTTGATTAAGTGCTCATAAAAACCCTAGTGTTTCATATAATACTCTGCGATTCTTGATTTGATTCGGATTGTGATGATAATGATATTGAATGGTTGTTTAATCGATTGCCTGTGAATGATAGAATGGTTGGATGTTTAACTGATGTTTGCAATGCAATGAAATCTAGGTTTCCAGATCGTAGAATATGAGAACGTAACTGATGGAATGTATGTGTGTAACTGTTACAATTGTGATTATGATGGTCTGAGTTTTGATTCATGAAATAAAGTCCGAGTATTATACTTATTAACTTGTCCGAATTATTTGATAATCACATGTTGTCCGACCTTCATTGCATGAACACTGTCTGAGTTTGTTGTTATATGTGTATGTCCGAGTTCCTTATGCATATATAGGTCCGAGTTTTTCAAGCTCCATTGGTCCGAGTTTCACAACCATTTTTGTTGACCGAGTTTTTATGTATTGATGTGGCCGACCTTCAACAACTATCAAAGGTCCGACTTTCAACAACTCATGTATGTCCGAGTTTTTCATGGGCAGCCCTAGTCCGAGTTTGTTAAGGAGCCATCACTTGTCCGACCTTGTTTGGACACTAAGTGGTCCGAGTTTTGAGAAGGGGGCTACCCCCCTCATGGTCCGACTTTGTGACCCCCTTGCCCACTTGGTCCGAGTTTCATCCATGAAACTCTTGTCCGAATTTAATACATAAGATTACCATGTCCGAGTTTAGAAGGGGACTCCCTTAGGTCCGAGTTTCATATTGCTTTTAATCAGAGGTTTATAAATTCATTAGTGGTTAACCTAGTTAAATATAATTAACACTGTTAAGCCAGCTAACACTGTGAAGTCTGTTATTTCCTGTTATGGATGATTCGGTTATGCATAATTAACTCCGTTAAGTGTGTTAACTTTGTATAGTACATTAACTAAGTTATGTTAATTATGTTAACTCTGTTATGCATGTGAGCTATGCAAAGTGTAATGATCCAGTTAAATGCAATAACCTCGTTAAACCCATTTAGCACCATTAGTCAAGTATGAATAAACTGTGAATGACAAGTATGCGAAACAAGAGTTGCATGAACTTGATTAACTGTTTACATGACATAAGATGCTAACTGCCAAGCACCCTCTGTGATGTTACTGTGATACTTGTTACATGCGAAACATTACGAACATGAACTGATTTAGTATACGTGCACTATAGGGCGTGATTGATCTCTTGTGGGCACTTAACTCAGCATACCGAGCAAACCAAGGTGAGTTCACACAGCCAAGGCATGGGGTTCCCAGGGTGGGAATGGGATTGGATTACTTTATTGTACATACTCAGTTGATAGAACCTAACGATAGAACTACGACTAGACTAGTAACACTTATTGAACTGATCTTCGCACACCTGCCAGGGGTTGGCCGCGATATTATGACTGACTTCGCACACCTGCCTTTGGAAGGCCGCGAACTGAAATTTACTAATCTTCGCACACCTGCCTGGGAGGCCGCGATACAGATAAACCTAGTCTAGAATACTCGGGATGGACATCCCCTAATATCTTCGCATACCTGCCTGGGAGGCCGCGATGGAAACTAATACGATACGTGACATAACGAACGAACATACTACTACTCACACTATACTATTACTGAACTGTTAACTGTGAACTCGCTCAACTAGTTGTTGACTCTCTGCTGCATGCCTTGCAGGACATTAGGTACATATGGAGCTTGCACAGGGAGGAGCAGGTCGTTGCGGAGCTTGGATCGTGGATGTTATGTTACACTTACAACACTTGAACTATTTACATACATTGGATTCTCATTGTTACGCTTCCGCTACTTAAACTATGATTTGTTGGAACATCAATCGTATTGAATGAATGGTTTACATTTATTATACTTGACATTAATTACATGTTCGATATGATTGGTGGCTTGATCCTGGTCATGTCACGCTCCCAAGCGGTGGTACTCCGCGTGTGGATTTTGGGGGTGTGACAGATTGGTATCAGAGCCATTGGTTATAGAGAACTTGGTTTTAATATGGGAAAACGTTTTTATTAAAACCAGACTATAACCAGAACAGTGCTCTCAACGATCCACAACGACGCTTCGCTCCACGTGCAAGACTCAACATCCTAGGTAATAAGGTTTATGTCTATTGCCTACATGCTAGAATTGCATAGAACTTTGCTCGTAGTATGCTTACATTACTTTGCTCACTACTTGTTACTGCTTGAGAACACCTATGTGCCTACACTTTTCTGTCATCGCACTACTCGCGAACCATTCATACTTATGCTACCTTTACTGCTCGATCATATCTGGACGTGTTAACATGACTCAAGCCCAGTTGACGGCTCTCATTAACGAACAAGTTGCTGCGGCACTTGCAGCCGCACCAGCAGGAGGTATGACCTGCTATTCCAGACCTATCCTAGGATGTTAGATCCTACTCTCGTGACCCAACTCTCGCGCTTAACCTTGACCTATCTTTCTCGCGCAACGGGTCAGAACGCATAGCAACCTGTCTGCACATTCAAGAACTTCATGGACTGTCGTCCAAGCACATTCAGTGGCACAGAAGGAGCAGTGGGACTACTCCATTAGTTTGGGAAGCTCGAGTCAGTATTCGAGATGTGTGAATGCCCTGAGACTCGCAGGGTCAAGTACGCCACTGGTACTTTGGAAGAAATCGCGCTAACCTGGTGGAACGCGCAAGTACGGATACTAGGGTTGGCAGCTACTAACGCCACCCCCTGGAACGAATTCAAAGAACGCATTAAAAGGGAATACTGCACGCGTGATGACATCCACAAGTTGGAAGTGGAGCCTTACCAATTGAAAATGACGGGGTCAGAAATTGAAGCTCATACGGAACGGTCGAACGAACTGGCCATCTTGTGTCCAACCATGGTGGACCCTTCAAGCAAGCGTATTGAATTGTACCTCAAGGGTCTAGCCTCAGAGATTCAGAGCCATGCTACATCGGCTAACCTCGACAATATCCAAGACATTCAGTGTCTTGCTCATCGCCTCACGGATCGGGCAGTGGAACAGAACATGCTGCCTAGTTGTATCAGCGCTATTACTACCGTTACCACTTCTGCTACTCCCGCTACTCCTAGTGACAACAAGCGGAAATGGGATGGGTATTCCAGCAAGGGTTCAGCTACCGTTCGGTCTCAAGCACAGCAGCAGCGCAAGAATAGTGATCACCAAAGCCGAGTCAGCCAACTTCTGGTGGTCAGGGGCAGGGTGGATATCGGGGAATTCACCCAATGTGTAACGTATGCAACAAACACCATGATGGTTAGTGCAACGAGGGACGTTGCCAGAGGTGTTTCAATATGGGCCATGAAGCTAAGGATTCAGGAGCCCGCGGCCTGCAAATCGGAATCGCCAGCAGCAACGGCAAGCAGAAATCCTATGCAAGAAAAGATTGTTCGCATTCCTCGTTCTGGTCAAGAACCTCTCGAAGTTCAAGGCGACAAGAGTGGTGCTGTGGTTGGCATCACCTCTTTCTTGAAGGCTCAGAAATGTTTACGGAAGAGTCACACCGCAATTTTGGCTCTCGTTACTGACGTATCAACGAGAGAAAAGATTAGAAGATATACCAGTAGTACGCAACTTTCCTCAAGTGTTTCCTGAAGATTTACCTGGTCTACCGCCTCATCGTCAGGACGAATTTCAAATCGAGCTCACTCCAGGAGCAGCACCCATAGCTCGAGCACCGTATCGCTTAGCTCCATCAGAATCGGAAGAACTATCGACGCAGCTACAAGAAATCTTGGATAAGGGATTTATCCGACCTATCTCTTCGCCTTGGGGAGCTACAAGAACTCGTGGATACCAATTATCTGTGAAAAAGAAGGATGGCACCTTCAGGATGTGAAATTGATTACCGTGAACTGAACAAGGTCACAGTGAAGAACCGTTATCCTCTTCTACACATTGACGACTTATTCGACCAGTTGCAAAGGTCGAGTTACTACTCCAAGGTTGATCTAAGGTCTGGTTACCATCAGCTGAGAGTCCGGGATGAGGACGTCTCTAAAACCGCATTCAGAACTCGCTACGGCCACTACGAGTTTCTTGTCATGCCATTCGGGCTTACGAACGCGCCTGCAGTCTTCATGGATCTTATGAACAGGGTGTGCAAACCCTATCTAGACAAGTTCGTCATTGTCTTCATCGACGACATTCTGATATACTCCAAGAGTCAGGAGGAACACGAGCAGCATTTACGTCTTATCTTGGAACTTCTTCGAAAGGAACAACCGTACGCCAAGTTTTCAAAATGCGACTTCTGGCTTCGTGAAGCCCACTTTTAGGCCATGTGGTGAACAGGGATGGGATTCATGTCAACCCATCCAAGGTAGATTCGATCAGGAACTGGCCTGCACCGCGTACACCGACGGAAATACGCCAATTCTTGGGTTTGGCGGGGTATTACAGACGATTCATTAAAGACTTCTCCAAGATCGCTCAGCCGCTTACTATGCTGACACAGAAGGGTGTCACCTACCGTTGGGGAGATTCCCAGGAAACCGCCTTTCAGTACTTGAAGGATAGGCTTTGCAGGGCACCTATTCTCTCATTGCCAGATGGTACCGACGATTTCGTGGTCTATTGTGACGCATCGATACAGGGGCTTGGTTGTGTATTGATGCAGCGTGATAAAGTTATTGCCTACGCTTCGCGGCAACTCAAGATTCATGAACGGAACTACACGACGCACGACTTAGAGCTGGGAGCTGTTGTTTTCGCGCTTAAGATATGGCGACACTACCTGTACGGTACCAGGTGCACGATTTACACCGATCACAGGAGTCTCTTGCATATTCTTAAGCAAAAGGATTTGAACATGCGTCAACGGAGATGGGTTGAACTACTGAACGACTACGAATGCGCCATCAAGTATCATCCAGGCAAGGCCAATGTTGTGGCCGACGCCCTCAGTCGGAAGGACACCTTACCTAAGCGCGTGCGAGCGCTACAGCTTACGATTCAGTCCAGTCTTCCTACACAGATACGAACTGCTCAGATAGAAGCACTAAAACCCGAAAACGTCAAGGCTGAAGCCTTACGCGGCTCACGACAACGAATGGAACTAAAGGAAGACGGCGCCTACTATGTAACGGGGCGTATTTGGGTCCCACTTTATGGCGGTTTACGAGAGCTTGTGATGGACGAAGCACATAAGTCTCGCTACTCGGTACATCCAGGGTCGGATAAAATGTACCACGACATTAGAACTACACATTGGTGGCCTAGCATGAAGGCCCACATTGCAACTTACGTCGGCAAATGTTTGACTTGTGCGAGAGTCAAAACAGAGTACCAGAAACCCTCAGGCCTACTTCAGCAGCCTAAGATACCTCAATGGAAATGGGAAGAAATTTCCATGGATTTCGTTACAGGCCTACCTAGATCTCAGCGTGGGAACGATACAATATGGGTAATCGTGGATCGACTCACCAAGTCTGCACACTTCCTAGCTATAAAGGAAACGGATAGGTTCTCCACTCTCCCAGACATCTATCTTAAAGAAGTTGTTTCGAGGCACGGGGTGCCCACCTCCATTATTTCGGATCGGGATGCACGATTCACGTCAGAGCTATGGCAAGCGATGCACAAATCTTTCGGCTCACGATTAGACATGAGCACAGCATATCATCCTCAGACGGATGGGCAGTCTGAGCGAACGATTCAAACTCTAGAAGACATGCTTCGGGCGTGTGTTATCGATTTCGGCAACAGCTGGGAAAAGCACCTCCCTTTAGTGGAGTTTTCGTACAATAACAGTTACCACACCAGCATTCAAGCCGCTCCATTCGAGGCATTGTACGGACGTAAATGCCGGTCACCTCTCGGTTGGGCAGAGGTGGGGGATAGATAGATTACAGGCCCAGAAATGGTAGTTGACGCTACTGAACGAATTGCACAGATACGACAATGCATGGCGGCAGCTCGCGATCGCCAGAAAAGCTACGCAGATAAGCGTAGGAAGCCATTGGAATTTCAGGTCGGGGACCGGGTTTTACTCAAAGTTTCACCCTGGAAGGGTGTGGTTAGTTTTGGTAAAAGAGGCAAACTCAATCCACGGTATGTTGGACCATTCGAAATCACAGAAAGAATAGGCCCAGTAGCCTACAGACTGAACCTACCAGCTGAACTCGGTGCAGTTCACAATGTATTTCACGTGTCGAATCTGAAGAAGCGCCTGTCAGATGAGACCCTCATAATTCCTTCTAAGGAACTCACTATCGACGAGCGGTTGCAGTTCATCGAGGAACCAGTTGAAATCACGGACCGGGATGTTAAGGTCCTCAAACACAAGAGAATCCCTCTTGTTCAAGTTCGTTGGAACTCTCGACGTGGCCCAGAGTACACCTGGGAACGCGAAGACCAAATGAAAGAAAAGTACCCCCAGTTATTCGAAACCAATGCAACCACTACTGAGGCTGAAGCTACTACTACTGAATTTCGGGACGAAATTCCAAATCAACGGGGGGATGATGTGACACCCCAGGAAAACCAGTGAACAATACAGCTTACCTAGCTTCCTCAGTGAGTACGTACCAAATTTCGGGACGGAATTTCTTTTAAGTTGGGGATAATGTGACAACTCGAATTTCCAAGATTTCTATTTCGCATTTATTGCTTGTTTATTTGCACAATTAATTGCTAAGGAATTATAAACGTTTTGATACAATAAAGTGCATTGTGTGATTGTGCATGGTTGTTTGATTAATTGTGATAGACTTGTCAATTATGTGAACCTGGTGGTGAAACTGTGAAATGCTTGTAAGATGGTATGCTTGTGTAAAATATAATTATTCAGGGTGTATTGAGCAATTAGTGAAAAGTTAATTATACTTAACCCTAATCCTTCACTAAACCACACACACAAAAATCCAAGCACGTAGTTCACAATTCTCTGGCAATCATCACCAAATCATTGGCAAGACATCACAAGTTTGATTCCTCTCTTTCTCTAAAATCATTCAAGGTAATTGTTATTGATCATTGTAATACTTGTAAACTCTAATTGATTTCTTGATTATTTTCAATTCCTGATTCTTGATTAAGTGCTCATAAAAACCCTAGTGTTTCATATAATACTCTGCGATTCTTGATTTGATTCGGATTGTGATGATAATGATATTGAATGGTTGTTTAATCGATTGCCTGTGAATGATAGAATGGTTGGATGTTTAACTGATGTTTGCAATGCAATGAAATCTAGGTTTCCAGATCGTAGAATATGAGAACGTAACTGATGGAATGTATGTGTGTAACTGTTACAATTGTGATTATGATGGTCTGAGTTTTGATTCATGAAATAAAGTCCGAGTATTATACTTATTAACTTGTCCGAATTATTTGATAATCACATGTTGTCCGACCTTCATTGCATGAACACTGTCTGAGTTTGTTGTTATATGTGTATGTCCGAGTTCCTTATGCATATATAGGTCCGAGTTTTTCAAGCTCCATTGGTCCGAGTTTCACAACCATTTTTGTTGACCGAGTTTTTATGTATTGATGTGGCCGACCTTCAACAACTATCAAAGGTCCGACTTTCAACAACTCATGTATGTCCGAGTTTTTCATGGGCAGCCCTAGTCCGAGTTTGTTAAGGAGCCATCACTTGTCCGACCTTGTTTGGACACTAAGTGGTCCGAGTTTTGAGAAGGGGGCTACCCCCCCCTCATGGTCCGACTTTGTGACCCCCTTGCCCACTTGGTCCGAGTTTCATCCATGAAACTCTTGTCCGAATTTAATACATAAGATTACCATGTCCGAGTTTAGAAGGGGACTCCCTTAGGTCCGAGTTTCATATTGCTTTTAATCAGAGGTTTATAAATTCATTAGTGGTTAACCTAGTTAAATATAATTAACACTGTTAAGCCAGCTAACACTGTGAAGTCTGTTATTTCCTGTTATGGATGATTCGGTTATGCATAATTAACTCCATTAAGTGTGTTAACTTTGTATAGTACATTAACTAAGTTATGTTAATTATGTTAACTCTGTTATGCATGTGAGCTATGCAAAGTGTAATGATCCAGTTAAATGCAATAACCTCGTTAAACCCATTTAGCACCATTAGTCATGTATGAATAAACTGTGAATGACAAGTATGCGAAACAAGAGTTGCATGAACTTGATTAACTGTTTACATGACATAAGATGCTAACTGCCAAGCACCCTCTGTGATGTTACTGTGATACTTGTTACATGCGAAACATTACGAACATGAACTGATTTAGTATACGTGCACTATAGGGCGTGATTGATCTCTTGTGAGCACTTAACTCAGCATACCGAGCAAACCAAGGTGAGTTCACACAGCCAAGGCATGGGGTTCCCAGGGTGGGAATGGGATTGGATTACTTTATTGTACATACTCAGTTGATAGAACCTAACGATAGAACTACGACTAGACTAGTAACACTTATTGAACTGATCTTCGCACACCTGCCAGGGGTTGGCCGCGATATTATGACTGACTTCGCACACCTGCCTTTGGAAGGCCGCGAACTGAAATTTACTAATCTTCGCACACCTGCCTGGGAGGCCGCGATACAGATAAACCTAGTCTAGAATACTCGGGATGGACATCCCCTAATATCTTCGCATACCTGCCTGGGAGGCCGCGATGGAAACTAATACGATACGTGACATAACGAACGAACATACTACTACTCACACTATACTATTACTGAACTGTTAACTGTGAACTCGCTCAACTAGTTGTTGACTCTCTGCTGCATGCCTTGCAGGACATTAGGTACATATGGGGCTTGCACAGGGAGGAGTAGGTCGTTGCGGAGCTTGGATCGTGGATGTTATGTTACACTTACAACACTTGAACTATTTACATACATTGGATTCTCATTGTTACGCTTCCGCTACTTAAACTATGATTTGTTGGAACATCAATCGTATTGAATGAATGGTTTACATTTATTATACTTGACATTAATTACATGTTCGATATGATTGGTGGCTTGATCCTGGTCATGTCACGCTCCCAAGCGGTGGTACTCCGCGTGTGGATTTTGGGGGTGTGACATCTAAGACCAGCTATTGAAGCTGAAGCTATCCAAAGACCAAAGACAGTGCAAGACTACTTGAAGATTGCAAGAAGACTGAAGACAAAGTTTTGACTCAAGACAAAGTTTTTATGAAGCTATTGTCAAGGGGGAGTTTGTTGGTACATGTTTGTGACAACAGCTTGGATTTTAAATTTGCTGCCTTAATTTCGCTGGATCAGTGATTAATTTCGCTGGTCAGTGATTAATTTCGCTGGTCAGTTAGTTGTTCAATTCGCTGGTCTAGTTCGCATATAGGTCAATTTCGCTGACAAGTCTGTTAATTTCGTTGAACAGGTAATTTCGCCGGGTAACTAGTTCGTTATAACGACGACTGACAAAGTCGCCAAAACCGAGATAATTTCGCTGTGAAAATTATTCGGTTACCAAAGTCGCCTTTGGATTTTAATTTCGCCGGTAAATATGCTGGTCAGTACAATTTCGCAGCCTTGTATTTTCGCTGGTCCAGTAAAATCGGAAACTCAATCTGATCAAAATTCAAAAGATTTTTTCTGATTCTCCAACACAAATCTGCAAAATCAAACAACCTTATCAGCTTAAAATTTTCAAAGATTATCAAGAACAGATTGAAAAACACGAAGAACACGAATAACAGTCTTCGAATCTTCAAGTCTATCAGCCGAAAACTTTTCCAGAATCAACCGAATCTTTCCAGAAATCCTGCAAACCACCAAACAAACAAACCAGAAGATCAAACAGCCAAAAAATTCGAAAATTTTATCAAACTAAACACACAAATTTCAAAAATTTTAAAACCCCTAATTTCCAGGTTTCAAAAATTTCGAAAAATCTCCCTGTTTCTGCAGCAAACAATTCTGAACCGAGCCTTCAAGAGCCTAATGCTCTGATACCAATTTTAGGTCCCCTTGATGTGTATGGATCTTCACAGAATCGTCTTTCCAATCAAGAGTGCGGAATCCTCTTGATCAGAATTAGCAGAAAACGTGTAGGAACAGAAATCAGCAATCACTTTCAAGCCGGATCTTTATTGATTAACTATCTAACTGATTACAATCAATCAAGATCCTCACACACTCAAATTCGTCCAAACCCTAGTTCTCACGAATTTCAATGTCTCTCAAACTCTGTTTTGGCTGACTAACTGATTAACCTCAAACCCTAATGTCTAACCTTGTTTATATAACACAAGGTTTACAACTGGGCTAGGTCAAACATCATGGGCTGCGAATTGGACAGACCCAATTCGCCCCCCATCACCCAATTCTTTGGGTTTAGTTAGCCCAAACATTACAACTAACTATTACAAAGCTAAACCCGCTAACTGTTTATCGTTTAACCAATTACAAGATATCCAAAGACCAAATCCAAGCTGTTGTCACAAACATGCACCAACAAAGACTAAATTTTCCCCAATCTCTAAGATTGAACCCCTCAGTCTCTAAGACTGAACCTCCCTCAGTCTCTAAGACTGAATTATAAATATAAGTTTGGAATGTGTATTTGTGCCTTTTGTTTGTAAAAATGTTTGTTCCCTGGATCTGGACGTTTTGTGTATGCAATGTAAAATGTTTTCGTGAGAGCCCTGATGATCATAGTCTAGACTCGAGAGAGAATCCTAGTTCGCTATGATCGAGGCTCTGATACCAAGCTGTCACACCATGACTTTTGCGGAAGTGTGGTTTATTTGGTGTGACTTCTTAATACCATAGCAACAATCATAACAATGCTATATGATAAAAACATGAGACGTTTATCCATTAATAGAGTTTAGAAAATACCATAACAACATTGTCTGAAAACATCGACACTTAAAATGAGTTACAAACCATGACATGTTCAACTGAGTTCACAAGGACTCAACAAAAGTACTTAAATAGAACCTGAGTTTAGAGGCGTGTATCCCGTCCAGGATTGAGATACACCCCTTAAACTCGACGCCCATGGATAACATCTCTTATTTAGTACGCAGCTTGACTAACATGCATCACTTGCCAGATCCGATTAATTCCTTGAAATACATGTAATTTGAAAAAAATCAACAAAAGTTGAGCGAGTTCATGTGTATGTTTGTGTATATAAACCTTTATAGTATGTCTGTATGTATGAATGTCCCTGGTATGTAGCAATTAAGGAAAAAGAGATCATCAATGGGTTGCAAAGCCAATGGTATGTGTGAAATGGTGCAGGAAGACTCAAACCTAGCAAAATTATACCGGGCTTCCGGCTGGAAGACAAAGTCACCACTATGGGCCGCCCCGGCCTCATGGGTGTGGGCTCGCTACACCCAAATAGATCTATCACTCATGTCCCTCGGTCCTACGATAAGGATTGATGGCCTTAAGTATCGTACCCACCCTTCACATGATCTAGTAGTAAACCCTCCATAAGCTAATCATACCATGTAATAAACGTTTGTAATAATTGTAACATGTATTTCACCCCCGAAGTATAAAACTGAAAACAGTTAAAAGAAAAGGGGGACATGAACTCACAGTAGTGCGTCTCCTGCTCGTAACTCAAGCTCTGTCAGCTACACGACAACCTACAATGTACTAATGTCTATTAGACGAACGGGCCGTGCCTTTGCTTAGTATGAAGGTTTTTGAGTTACGTTTTCTTGTATTTCCCCATATTATTCCAAGTATAATTATTTGCTAAAATAATAATTATTTTAACCTTGAATTATATTTAATTTTGGAATAATTGTTTAACCATTATTTTGTATTAATACTTCTCAAGTATATATTTCCGTATTTCCTTCCCAAGGATGGGGGTAATTTAGACATGTATATTTGTAGTTCCGAATAATATATTTTTAAGTCTCGCTTTAGAAAATATATATGTAACCTTCTTCGTCAAAAATAATGTAATTCCCAAAATATACATATTTTTCCCAAAAATAATATATTTTCACTTCTTGTATCCAAAATAATATTTACCAAAAATATATTCGTAAGTTACGTTTTTGCGTTCGGTTTCACAATACCAAGTGTGTAACTTAAATATTTATTCCTTGTAATTTTTGGTATTATTTTGGAGTTGTAATTCCCATGGTATTTGTTAAGTTATATCATTTTATCCTAAAATAATATAACTATTCCACAAAATAAACAAATTTTCACATAAGTGTCTTAGTATAAATTTATATTCTAAATATATATCTAACCATTTTCATGTATAAAACCAACCTCCGATACTTTGTATTTTTGTTACGAAAATTATGGCGAGTTTTATATTTGAAAAGCATAGTTTAAAATACACTAGTAAACACTTGTCTTAGAAAATATTTTCTAAGTGTTTACATTTTTAGAAAATTTCGCCATAGTTTTCCCTAAAAACGGAGGTGTCCATGCTATATGAGCATATCATTTTCTTTTCAAAAATCAACCCAACAATCAATAATCAAACTACACTTCCCAAGTGCAAAAATTATACAATGTATATAACAACACGAACATGAACTTTCACAAAAACTCGTAGTAACTTGGTAACATGTTTAGTAGACTTAGTTACCCCTTAAAGTGTGTTTATTTCTTAATAAACCTCCTTCTTGAAAATTTTAGATGTTTACAACTTGTAAACATATTCTACAAAAAATTATTCTTTTGAACCCTTCTTGTAAATAAAGTGTTCTTACACTCATTTTATCACAAAAAACAATGTACATCTATGTAAGAATCAAGTTCTACTAAAAATCATATTTTGAACTTGGTTTTCTTGGAAATTTATTCATAAATCTTAGATTTACAAAATTACTAGCTCACTTTATTTACTTTTTTTCAAGAAATAATTTTATTTTCAAGTTCATGTTCATAAGTGAGGATGATCTTCCTAGGTTAACACATAATCATCCTCTATCTTGCTAAATCATGTGTTTAATCACAATTTAACAAGCTCCTTATGGTGATCACCTTCATAATTTCAAGTAAACAACAATCAAGTGCCATGTATGTATTTAACAACATTATTTCTTCCATAAATCATCATATGTAAGCTTATGTTTATGATTCTTGTTTATGTTATTTTAGTGTTCTTGTGATTCATAACAATATGTATCTTTTTATCCAACAAAATAAGAGATAAAAGTTAGTAACAAGAAGCTTACAACTAGCTCAAAGGCTAGGGAAGATCAGTAGAGAAAAAGATGATGAAAATGGTGGATGAAAGCTAAGGATGAAGGTTCTTCAAGTTCTTCAAGCTTCAAGCTCCATGTGACACCTTCTAGCACTTGAATTAAGCTTGAAAATGGAAGAATGATGGTTGCAAGGTGGTGGTGGTGGCGGCACAATGTAGAGCCGAGAGGGAGAGAGAGAGTTTGAGGGAGTGGAGTGGTGAAGTTGTGAAGATAATGTAATGATCTTTAGATATCATGTGCCATACTTATAATCTTTTCCTCCAATATTTTGTTCACTATATCAAGCAAGATCCAAATAAAATAAGAAAACAAATCTTGGAGGTATGGTGGTGGTGATGGCCGATTACTAGGCATAGGGGGGTCTAAGTGTAACTTGTAACCACTAGTTAGATTATAAACCAAAACCAAGCATATAGTTAGTTTAGTTAGTTTACTAGATATTTTAGTGGGTGTTAGGGTGTTCGGGGATCATGTCTAGCTCAGAAATAATTAAACAATGTTTCTAGTAAAATTTTAGTGCCCCGGGTAATGTCCGGTTGTTCGGTTTAATACCGGTTCGTTAAAGTGCTAAGTTATTCCGTATAGTGTCCTTTATGTAACTTTTTGTGACACTTTTAATTCCCAATACTTAGGAAAGCATACAGGACCATTTTGCCATATTTTTGCACATTACTAGCATGTTAAAATGCTGAATTTTGATAATTAATGCAGAATTCAGCATTATTAGTGAGTTTTAGGCACTTTCCGACACTTAAACTATCACCTAGTGATGCAGTTTTATGGTCCTTACTTCCCTACACTCCATACTAGTGTAGTACCTTGTCCCTGGCTCATACTGGGCCTCAAAATATTGTCTGTCTATGTACTGGCACTGTCAGTATATTTCTGAGTTATCCGCTAACTGTGCTAACTCTGTTTTGTACATCATGTATGTCACTAAAGTTTGTATGTAGAAAATGGTGTGACAGTATGAAATGTGATGCACATGTATGTATGATACAGAAATCATGAAGCAGTTTATATCACCAGTTGTAATTAAGCACAGTTATTAAGCACAAATTTATATTAATTAATTGTACGGATACATGTAATTATGAGGGTTGTCACACAAAATATACGTTTTAATTTAAAACTGAGACATACATTGGGATTATATTTTCTCTAAATCACATTCATACATGTTTCATACTTATAACATACTTGCATACGCCTTTATAGCATAAGATAACCAATAATGCAAGTGCAAGGACTAAAGGTGAAAATTTCCATCTACCAACCACTTTCTTTGATGTCCTAACTCCCAACCACCTTCGTTAACTCTCAAACCCTAATCCCCACTTATAAGTACAAGCCTCCGCCACCTCCTTAACACTTTCCACACTCTCTAATCACTCCCAAACCCTCTCAAATCATCAAGAAATCTTCCACTTTTAGGCAAAAAATTCTAAGTCCAAAACGTGAGTTTGGGTTTGTTTCTTCATCTTTTTTTCTTCTTGTTTCTTGCTTTCCTCCTACTTGGACAACCTTTAGTAGTGTTACCACAGGTTTAAACCAAGGTAAACAAAGTTGGCACATCACCATTTTGAGGTCCAAAGTTGGGTTAAATTCTGTTTTTAACCAAGCTTTTATACATTCATCTTGTGCAAATGTTTTCTTGAAGTGTATCGTACCAAACCAAGTTCCCAACTAATTTTCATGGTGATGACTTTTGTTGAGGTTTACTTTAGTAAGTATGAGGTTCATATGCCTCCTTACTTTATGTTCAAAGACCCCAAGTGGTCTCTATGTGAGTAAAAACTAAATCAAAACTTCAACCTTCAATGTTGAAGGTTTTGTGGTATGGTTAAGGTGTGAACAATGGAAGCTTTGGCTTCCAACTATGGTTTCACCTCCTCACTTAGTTAGTTAATCCATAACCTAATCCACTAAGTAACTTTCTAGTAACAAACTGTCCAAACTACACCAAGTCTCCAAATATTTGCCATTATTGGAATGCACTAGTCTAGTTTGAGCTCACTTGGTTAGTTGGTGGATTAGAGATTTTATTTTACTCATATTCATGACCAGCCGAAATCATCAACTAAGTTGATGATTTTGTGCTTTGGTGAATCATATAATGAGGTTTAATGGATGAAAATTATCCTACCTCCTTGCATGACTATTACATGGTACCCAAGACATTAAGACTTTATAAACTTTAATATATGTATAAACTAGTATTAAGTAGCCCCCGCGTTGCGGCAGGGGCGAGCACTAATGCCACACTATTGCCATCGACCACCGACACTGAAGTTGCGGCGTGTTAATGCGAAGAAATTAAACTGAAACGTAAAACATAGAATAAAATAACTAAGTTGATCTAGGACTCGCGCGTTACGATGAACTCGCGTCTATTTTTTTCCCATTTGACAGGTTCATCGTAATCTATATATAATATATATCATTACCACTATACAAACCATAATGCATACATTAGAACAACCATTGCATCAATATGTTGCAAATTATATTTATACAAGATTTTGGCTAAATTAATTAAATTATTATAAATAATAATAATTTATAAATAAAACAACACAACTTTGAATGGATCAAACTGATTGAATATGGTAAGATAATGAAACCATTATTTGATTAGGGTACAACTACTTAAGCACAATTTACAACCATACATGCATACAAAACAGACTGAATTTGGTAAGGTAATGAAACCATTATTTGATTAAGGCACAACCACTTAAGCACAATTTACAACCAAACATACATACAAATGTTCCAAATTAATAGTATATAAATTTATAAATAATGTACAAATAACCAAAGAAATGGTACAACTAAAAATAGCATAAACCACCAAATTAATAATATATAAATTTATAAATAATGTACAAATAACCAAAGAAATAGTACAACTAAAATAAGCATAAACCACAATTAAAGCCACACTTACAACACCACATTGCACTAACATGTTACAAAATAATAGTATATAAATATCCAAAACCGAATCTTAACACCAACCAAACTCATGGTTGAATGTTATGTATTATGGTAGACATTATCTTGGATTACGATTCCTCGTACATAGACTTCCAATGGGCGAAATAGTGCCTATGAAAAACACATAAAGATGGTGTCCAATATGAGTGTTTTAATAAGATAAGTTTTATGTAATTTCGTACTAAGTTATAATTCGCATACAAATTCCTAATCCAACCCATGGTACTTATACGCCTTGTTCATCCTTGTAGGATAACTCGGCGGCTCCCCAAACTCTTAAACGCATCAACTCACTTACGTGGAAACTTCTACGCAACCCGTGAGTTTACATGATCCCATTTTACCTTTTCACACTTTTGGGTGCAATATGTACAATATTATCAGACTCATGATCACGCTTTCAATCACATTATTCACATCAATCAATCTGTTAATACATGGTTAAATGATATGCTTAGGATACATACATGCTAAAAGCCTTGCCTGTACAAATATTTGTCATTAACGTCATGAACCAACCTTAACATGTATAGTGCTATAGGAGTAACACATCTCCCTTTTTAAAGGTCCATGTTAAGTCAATCAATTACAGTTTTATTCGCTTCGGTGACAATATACACAACTTTGTGGAAACAATTGGTTTGACCCATATTTGTTGCATGCTAGTTATGTTATGCTTCATCCCTTAGCATATTTTTATGCCATGTAAGACTGATGACAATTTTACTATCTATGCTAGTAGCAAAAACTTGTATGCTCACCAATGCTTTATATATTGAATTTATTTTAATATATATTGAAGGAAATTGCTAATGTGACGTTTCAAGAATCTAGTAGGATGGATTTAGAAACACATTTTAATTTTATGTACTTCTCTTTTTGTCGTATTTGTACTTCTATGTTGTATTTCCATTTTAAAACAATGTATCACTTAGTTTATCAATGAAATTTGAGTTAAATTAATTATTGCCACATTTAGCAAGTTGTGATGTCTCAAGCCACGCCCCGATGTTTCCGCCATCGGTTGGGGTGTGACACTGCTATCCCGCTTCCCCGCAATTGTCACCACAATACACCGATGTAGGTATCGGTTCAACGAGCCATAAAGACGGCGGACCCGCACCTTAGGGGAGTGCTGACCAGACTCCCCAAACTCCCTAATGCCTATAATGCGCCACCAGGGCCACAACACGTCACTGGACATAGTGACCAACGAATGCAAAAACGCCTGCGACCGGGACTCCTCGTGCGTGTAGAGTTCGATCGCCACCACAAACTGCGGGAGCGTCAACTCGCGACGCTCCCCAAAAAGAGTAAAACACATGGTGGTTGTAGTCAAGAAATGTTCTAACCCGCTCCCTAGGGTATCCTTAAAACTAAAGGTCGCCAGAAACTCTAAGGTAATCTCCCTATGGGCTCAATGTAGGCCACACTCAAATAAACGAGCCCACATGGAGGTAGCTGACATGAATTCCCGGACCTGGTCGAGAGATACAATCTCAGTCAAAAATGTTATATCAATGGTCCGAGGCTCATCAAAAGTCATCTTCCTAGGTCTACCCAGATACCTATACGCAGACGTGCTATAAGGTAGGCTTTGGAAAATCTCCATGTAACTTGATGTAGATAAAAGGTATCTATTAACATGAACGATTGAAACGATTTGATGATGGATACTCGCTTCGATAGTTGCAAATAAGGAGAAAAACATAGTACAACCAATGTTGCTTATTAAGTGAAAGATGGCATTCCATCGGTTAGCTATCAAGAGTCCTATGAATGGCATTTGTAGCCACTTATCACTGAGTGCGATCACTATGCCATTCCAATCTAAGGAATGTTGAGCGTCTTAAAAGTCACGATCATTTATCGTGTTCCATAAGTTGTAGTATCAGTTACTCTTACTTAGAGGCTCCGTTCGAATTAGCGGCCACTCCAACTCATGACGCAAAAACCCCACAGCTATAGCTCGAAAACCACAATTCCCGTCAGGCTGGACATCCTGTATATGCGTAAGGTATGGAAAAAAGTAAGGTGGAATGGACCTTTTGTAATGGTTGAGGAGGTTATGTTGGGCTTGAGGCAAGGAAGGTAAAGTTGGTGCATCTTGTATTGATAAGGTTTTTGAACCTTTGGCTTTTCCTTTCCTTTGTCTAGAGCCCTTTGCAAACTCGTCAATTAACATGGGTGCCCGCAGACGAAGAGTATCCGTCTCGAGAAACGAGCTACGCCTCACACGTGCCTGGTATCATGGTATGACTCTTTTGTTGTAATGAGCCCTAATTCACCATAAGCATGCTGGTACGAGTCGTCTTGTGATGAAATGAAACTATGTCTAGAAGGTTCCACAAACGAACTATTTTTTTGTTGTTGAGCCTTTAAAGTGGGACATCCACATGGGTTTATCTGCATGAGTGGCTTTTTTACATTTGTCAGAAGGGCATTAACAACCTCTTTTATCTATGAAATCATGCTCTTCTTCATCGCTCTCGGCTTCCCCATTATATATTGTTTAACTTTCTCGAGTTCATTTTCGACATAAATATCCTCCTCCTGAACATCTTCATTCAAAGAGATCATATCTAGCTTTCTCCGAAAAGGGTCTATCGACTCTAGTGGAATCTTGTCACCTAAGTTAAAACAATAAACAATCGAGAGCGTGTTAATCATGGTGTAACAAAATGCGACAAAGATAAGACATGATGGGTCAAAGGATATATTACCTATTTGTAGACACCATAACAACCGTCATGTGCATGGCAACCCACAACTGGTAAACAAAAGGCAGTCGTATGTACCATTAGCATCTTGCAACTCATCTATGGAGTTGATTTCATTAAGTAACAAATTTAGATAAACATGTGAAACCTTCTTTCGTAGGGAATCAAAGATCCGTATGTCATGGTGATCCATTGTACGACTCATGCTTTGCTCAATGTTGCATCTTATCTGTGCTACTTGATTATCTAGGAACTGATTGATAAAAGGTACAACTTTTTCCAACGTGTTATTTGATTCATTGAGGTATTTCTTCAAAAGTGCATGCTGACTTTCCACCCTGTTGGTTGTACGCTACCCAAAGTTAAGATGTTGATCGGTCCAGTGAGATACAAACCTTTGTTTATTCGGTTTTAGCCAGATAGAGAACACATAATCCATAATGTCCGAAAACAAAGATAGTTACAGTTGTTATTCAGATAAGTATGATTAATAAAAGAATTAGTATGAAACTTACCATCACGTTTTTTTGCTTCGCAGTCCTTCTTGTATTCGCTCGTACAAATAGTTATAATCATCAACCGTGGTGGAGTTAATCAACCTGGTCCACTTGTATAGAAACTTATCACATTCTTTTTCCGTTTTAAATCTTAGCTTGCAATGTCTAGCAATATTCTTCTGTATGTGTAACCTACACAGTGAATGACTAGCGTTCAGAAACACGCGTGTAGATGCGTGCATTAGGGCGGGGTCTCTATCGGTTACTATAACACAAGGCTCCATATCAATGTCCAATAGATCTTTCAACTTCTATAACACCCACGTGAAGTTTTCCTCTCAGTAGTTGGTTATGAACGCATGTGCAATGCAATACGAAAGGTCTGTAGGGGTGCCACTAATAATCTGGACAAGCGACATTTTGTACTGGTTCGTCTTGTAGGTGGCATCTATAAGCAACACATGCGGGAAGGCACACCACAACATGTTCAACTTCAGGTGGATAAAGAAAGCATCTTGTAGCCTTTCATCCTTTTTATCTGTTCGGTAGAAGAAAACAAACCCAATTTTGTTCAATCGGTTGAGAAGAATCTACATTGGAATCTCGCCGAATTGCTCCCTTCGACCTAGTTTCGCTCACGCATTGTATATTTTATTTCTTATTGACACATTTTCGGGGTTCTATTTTTTAATGGTCGAAAGAATATCTCGTGGTCGCATGTTCTTATGCGTCAGCTGCTCCACCGTCCTCTCTTCCTCTGAAGACAGCTTCATTAGGGACAGATGTTCCTCAGGATACAGAAAGGGTTCATGGTTGTGCTTAGATTTTTCAACCTTTAGGGTCCAAACTTCTAACCTCTTTCTGAATGTCTCAATCAGTTGGAACTCGCAACCAGTTTTCCTGTAACACCTCGAATTTTTGTGTCCAATAATGTGTTAACACGTGTCATTTGTTTACACGTGGCATCTATAATAAATAAAGGACTAATTTTGACAAACCTTGAAAGTATATAAATTCGAGGGTTATAAATGTCAACAAGGGTAAATATACTGTATAGTATCCCTAAATAATGCTTAAACCTTCAAACGGATAAATTATAGATCGTACAAAAATAAAACGCGGAAGAAAGTGAGAGATTACAAACTACAGGGGTTAACTGTGTCAACATGTTTAATAATACCTCTGAGTGACCCTTTAACGTTCCAAAGACTTTGTAACGGTATTATACCCTCACTAAAATAATATATATGAATTTCGCGAAGTTTCGATATGAAACGAGAAAGTTACGATCGAGTTCGTAGAAGAAGGGTTAAAAGCGTCAACAGTGAAAGTTAAGGCTTTCCAATATAATTAATAAATAAACTGGGGACTTAATAATGCGGGTAATTAACACGAGGCCCCTATCGGTAAATAACCGAGGGCCAAACCGCAAAGTTACCCCTTCAAACCCGAAAGGTCAGGTAAATCATTACGAAAGATCTCGTTATTAATGGTCGGATTCTGCAATCATTGCAAAAAGATTTAAAAATCCTGAAATCTTAACCTTAGGCGACCCGCGTGATGGTTAAGGATTAGTTGAGGCGGGCCGCGAGCCTCCTCACTAATTCGCCTGATTTCTTAACCTTTAGGCGACCCGCATTAAAATGCATGGGAACTCCCATGCGGGCCACGTAAAGTGCCCAGATGCAGAATGGTTGTAACTACTTGGCTTTTGGAGCTTTTGAACGATCAAACAACCAATTAATTGAGCATGGGTGCCCCCTACACGACCCATACCACTTAGGGACACCTGCCCATGATCCATGATCAATTGTAGCTTGTTGTGTAATGATCTTGAAGGCTCTTAAGCACTATAAATAAGCTACATTGGCTCATATCATTCACAACATCAAAACACACAACTACTGATCATTCTAAGTGCTCCCAAGCATTCTCTTCTGCTCCATATTCAAGTTCTAACTTCTGTAAGTTACCTTGATCATCCATTGTTCAGTTTATGCTTAGTTTTTAGCTAAAAACCAAACCGTCGTAACTACGGTTTGACTTTACGATAAATCAGTAATGGTTCAGTCTTATGACGAATCAAAAGTGGTTATGAGTTGGTATTTATGTGGGTATTAAACCTCTAAAATGGTTCCCCCTGATCACCACTCTAACTATGTCAAATGTCGAGTCAAACGTGCGGTTAAAAAGTCAACAGAAAGCTATTTTAGCGAATTATGCATAATCTGTAATGTATATGTTATGGAACCTGTTTTGCTAATCATAAAACATGATAATAAGTATATAAACATGTTTGCGCTCGTTTGAATCGACCATTTACTATATAGAACCGGTTCGGAGCCGAATGTCGCAAAAGTTTGACTTTTGCTTTGACTTCAGTTCTGACCCGTTTTAGTGAGGTATAAATATGCCTTAGGACTCTCTTAGGACCAGGTCACATGTTGGTATAAACCTCTGTGGTCGGTTCATGAGTTATCCGAGTCTTTTACGTATTTCCGTCATTTGCCTAAAAGTTGACCGTAACGGCCTTTTAAAATTAAAACGAGTATTTCGGACACGTGAACGGACCAAAACCTTGCTTATTAAATTATAAGCATGTCCTTAAAGTTTCACGTCAATCCGAGGTCTAGAATGAGAGTTATGCTAAAAGGCGCACTTTTAAGAAAGTTTTGTAAATAACGGCGCAATTAGCATAACGCCCATCTAACCCAAGTTTTCGTCACCAAAACTTTTACCCACTGTGGTAAAATAATATTTTGGGAATTTTAAAGATTTTTAATAATTTTTACCTTGCTCATAACCTGCGGTTATGGCTACGGTTCGGTTAATACCGAATATGCCCTTTTTGGCCAAAACGGGAGTTCTACAAGGTCTTTTGACCCGATTCCAGTTGCCACTGGTTTTAAATAATAAATAAAGTATTTTAAGCTTTATAAGCTGTTCGGGAAACTCAGATTTCCTGTAGAACTCGAAAATCCCTTTTAAAGTCTTTAAAATGACCGAAAAGCCCCTACGGGGCATAATATAAACTTAAACTCATTACGGGCATTACGGGAGGTATCCTACTGATACCAAAATACTTTTAAGGCATATTGACTTAGGAAATAAGCGTACGACTCTCATAGTTAACCGTTTCGCCTATTTGCGCACACGGTGCGGCTCATGAAACTAGTTTTCGTGCAATAGCCGATATGGGTCAAATTACATTATTTGAACCCCAAAATCCAGAGTATGAACTATAAACCCATATAAAACAAGTCTCCGAACTTGTTGGGTCCAAATCATACTCCATTCTCGGTTTTCGCCTTTTCGTGCGAATTAACCATATCCATATATATCGGAATCAACCGGTTTAAGCTACGGCTAATACAAGGACCGTTAGGATTCCAAGAGGTTAATTAAAACCTTCGTTCCAGATTAGGAGCCCCAGTAAAAGCTATCGGTGACTTGATCTAAATTAAGGGTTAATACTTGCAAAGGTAAATACTTTAACTTATTTCCCCTATATGGGCTTGGGTTACGGTATATTAATACCGCTTGATTGAGCATTATATAATTCCATCGCTTAGGTGGTTAATTGATTAAATATGATCGGCTCATTTAAACAGTGTTGTTGCTTATAAGCCTTTGGGGGGTTTAATGACCGTTGTCCCGGATATCCTCGGCATCATTTTACGAAATGGCCACGACCATCGACATCCCGGTGTAGGCGTACACCCGGTATAAAGTGTCGACATTAAAACTAAAAGACGTAGCCGTTGGTTTCTGTACTACGGTTTTACGCGAACGTGGTGTGTCTATAAATCTTTAACCCGGCACGACCCGGGCTACTGAACGCATAAAAGAACATGTAAAACGTTCACAAGATCATTATGAATTTTCCCAAGTTATAAAAGAGTTTGTGCCTTGTGCATTCAAATCAATTTTAATAAACATTTTCAAATGTGTCAGTTGAATGTATTTACCAGTGTAAACTGACGTATTTTCCCCAAAAAGATTAAGTGCAGGTACCTAAACGTAATTGGCTGGTATTAGCTCCCTAGCGTCGGGATAAGCCTCGCAAGCTTGATTGCAGTATCTGATGGAACAATACTTTGTATTTATTTACGATCCACTGTGGATATATCCAACCCCTGTAATACATTTTGATATTACATTCAGAGGTTGAAATTTATATATTTATCTTATGCTTCCGCTGTGCATTATATAATTGTGTGGTTTGACTATATTGTTGCCAACATCGTCACGGTAATCCCCCACCGGGCCCACCGGTGAGACACGTGGAAATCGGGGTGTGACAGGTTGGTATCAGAGCCAACATTGAGTGAATTAAACACTATCCTATTGTGTTTAATCTCAGTGACACAAATGCACATACTTGAGTCTAGACAAGAACTTAGGACAAATTCAGATTAATACTCCTTTTTGTCTTTACTTTTCGATTTGATTTTAATAAGTTTTGGAGCAGGAAAATGCCACCTGTTATATTCCGAGGAAGAGGAAGGGGACGAAGAGGCCGAGGAGAAATCGTGACACATCACGATCAAGAAGCTGGACCATCTGGTACAAGACATCCTTCGATGACACGAAGCGAAGAGCCACAACGACGAAGAGATCTTTACGAACCAGCCAGGCATTCCACTTCGCACAGCTCGACGCCATCCTACCGGCACTCCTTTGGACCAGATTCAGAAAATAATCCCAACAACCCACAACCTTCCTTCATACCTCTACAACGTTCGGTTTCGCACCGGAATTATGACGACCCTACTCCATACTACGTAGCTCAGTTTAATCCGGCTGACTACATACAGGAACCTTCAGGTTTTGTTCCACTAGGGCCACAAGACCATTTTTCTGAAGATCCCATGGAGGAAGATGAGGATCCAACTGAACCAGCTCGTGGTACGCCCACGCATCCGATAGAAGTATCTGATGGATCTTCATATCATGGTCCGCAGTATCAAGGCCCAGACAGCTTTATGGCCTTGTTTGACCGACATGAGTGGTACAACACACCATCTCATCAGACATCGCAACCGAGACATCCACAGGATCCCTCTGAGGATTCACGCTTTGAGGCAGTTACGCCACCACCTCCGCCACCGGCACAACCAGTAATACCTGATCCGCCGAGGCGTAGGAGGACCAATGCTCGTATGTCTACACGAGGAGGAGGGGGTAACCACTTCAGCACTCCTCGACATTCTAGTAGTAGCCACTATCCGCCACTACATGAAGAAGGACCTTCAAGTCCTATACAAGAAGCGAACTCCGCACCTACTGCACGAAATTCGCCACCATTTGGGTATGACCAACCCATACTAGCTTACACAGGTCCAACGGCTTACAACCCGTTTGAACCGTCGCAAGCACAATACAACTACGGCTATGAGCGCGACCCATATGTGGTGTCGGCTAGATATAATGCGCGCTACCCTGACGGAGCACATGGAAACATGGGACCACCGGATTACTCAGCTCATGGGTATCCAATACCTCCCAGACCTCCCGTTCCGCATCAAGCGCAACAACCACGTTTTTCTCCTCCTGAACAGGAAGAAATACTCCATCGACTAGATCGTGTGGAGAGAGAGTTCGAGGAAGAGAAGAAAAGCCACCGAGGATTTCTCAAGGGCTTGGCGAACCTACTAAAGGGCAAAAAGAAGAAACGTGACCACTAGCCCTTAATAGTAGTACGAATGTAATTTCTACTTTAAAAATAAGTCCCTGTGTGGACAACTTATCGTATTTCAGTCCCTACGTGGACTTATCTTTAGTCCTTGCATGGACACCCATCTTATATTAGTCCCTGCGTGGACTTGTCACTTATTTAAAAAAAAAAACAACCTCTCTGGAGGTATGTATTATTTGAAAGACCCGTTTAGGGCAATATGTAATTGTATTTGAGATTTTGGAATGTATGTTATGAGTTTTGTTTTAATATATATAAAAATAAATCAAAACTATTCCTTTTATATTGATCTGCCTAATAAAGAATCTTAAGGGGGTGAAACCTAGCTTGGGGTCTTTTAAGATCAGTCAAGATGGTACGACCTAGCTGAAAAGATTCTGATTCCCTGTTAACCTCTGTACGCATGTTAACATTCATGGCAGATGTGATTCGTTATAATCACGCACGTCATTCTTATACAATAATCCTTTGAGGATTTCAAAACCCAACTAAATGATATATAGATCGTGGGTTAAATCACCAATGAAGGTGATCAATACTATAAAGACATCCATTTAGTGATGCAATGCCTACGGGCCAGTACTATAAAGACATCCATTTAGTGATGCAATGCCTACGGGCAAGTATTATAAAGACATCCATTTAGTGATGCAATGCCTACGGGCCAGTATTATAAAGACATCCATTAGTGATGCAGTGCCTACGGGCCAATATTATAAAAACATCCATTAGTGATGCAGTGCCTACGGGCCAGTATTATTAAAACATCCATTAGTGATGCAGTGCCTACGGGCCAGAATTATTAAAACATCCATTAGTGATGTAGTGCCTACGGGCCAATATTATCAAAACATCCATTAGAGGTGTAGTGCCTATGGGCCATAATAATTGTCTTATAAGACAAAAGGCAGTAGTAGTCTATGACTCTCTGTCAGAAAGAGATAAAAGAACTACGGTTCAACTCTCTATGCCTTTGATTCTCTGGAATCTCGGCTAATATTATAAAACATCATCGTGATTAGGCTTTATGCCGCCAATACTATTTATATAGTTAAAATAGGATATATTCAAATCCTAATATTTAATGAGTTAATAAGTTAACCGAATATGGTCTCTGTACCATGGTTGACAAATTGTCATAAAAGACAATCACATAATAATCTCCTAAAGTAAAATTTTGTTATCTTCTGTAACAGATTCAAGTTACAATGGCGGATCCCAATGGAGAGAACAGCCACACGAATGAAGATGACTATGACAATGCGTCAGTACATTTGACAGGCGCACAGCTAAAGGCTCTGATCAACAATGCTGTCCAGGCAGCTATTGATCGTCAGAATACTGAGTCTCAAGGCAGATCTGTGTCAAAACCACCCTCTAAACCAAAGACACACTCCAAACCACCCTCTGAACCCAAGAAAGATGACGACAAGCATTCGTCTACTGAGCACAGCGTTCACCGCGATAGAGAATATACTGATGCGTCTAGTGCTAAGGGCTGCACCTACAAATACTTTGTATCATGTAAGCCCCGTGAATTTACAGGGGAGAAAGGTGCGGTTGACTGTATCACCTGGCTGGACGAGATGGACACGATTGTGGACATCAGCGGGTGCGCTGAGAGGGACGTGGTTAAGTTTGTGTCCCAGTCATTCAAGGGCGAGGCCCTGGCGTGGTGGAGAGCTCTGGTGCAGGCTTCAGGTAAGTCTGCCTTGTACAAAATGTCATGGGGGGAGTTTATTACCCTCATAAAAGAAAACTACTGCCCTCAGCACGAGGTTGAGAAGATTGAGGCTGATTTTGTCTCACTAGTGATGACAAACCTGGATTGTCAAGCATATCTGACAAGCTTCAATACCATGTCACGCCTGGTGCCATATCTTGTGACACCAGAACCTAGAAGGATTGCCCGTTTCATTGGGGGCTTAGAGCCGGCGATTAAGGCCAGTGTAAAGGCTTCTAGGCCGACGACCTTCAGGTCAGTTACTGACCTCTCCTTGTCTCTTACACTTGATGCTGTCCGTCTGAGGGCACAAAGGAGCAAGGAGGCCGAAAAGCGAAAGCGTGAGGATGATACCTCACGAAAGTCTGGGAAAAAGCACCGTGGAAGCGGTGAAGGCAGGAAAGGGTCGGAGGCAAGGAAGGAGGGGCAAGCTGATGGAAGACCCTACTGTAAGGTCTGCAAGAAACCTCACTCCCGGAAGTGTAGGTTTGCGTCTGGTTCACAGTCGCAACAAAGGACTCCACCCTGTGGGCTATGCAAGTCCAAGGAGCATAAGACAGTGGAGTGCAAAAAGATAAAGGACGCAACCTGCTATAATTGTAATGAAAAGGGGCACATAAAGAGTAATTGCCCGAAGTATGCCAAGAAGGCAGAAGAGACTAAGAAGACAAACGCGAGAGTTTTTCGCTTGGATGCAAAGGAAGCGGTCAAGGACGACAATGTGCTTACAGGTACTTTTCTCGTAAATAATATATTTGCAAGAGTACTGTTCGATTCTGGCGCTGACAAGTCCTTTGTAGACCAGAAATTTTGCCAACTACTAAATATGCCAATCAAAACCCTTGACGTGAAATACGAAGTAGAGTTAGCAGACGGCACGATAGAAACCGTCTCTACTGTTCTAGAAGGATGTGAACTGTCCATTAGGAACCATTCTTTTCCTTTATCTCTACTTCCTTTCAAACTTGCGGGTTTTGACATCGTGCTAGGCATGGACTGGTTATCCCATAACCAGGCCCAAATCATTTGCGGCAAAAGGCAGATAGTTTTAAAAACTCCGAGTGGTGAATCTCTTACCATTCGAGGTGATACGCATTACGGATTGCCCGAAGACGTATCTATGCTGAAAGCTTCAAGGTGTTTGAACAGAGGCTGTGTAATTTACATGGCTCAGGTGATAATTGAAGAACCAAAGCCGAAGATCGAGGATCTTCCGGTCATTTCTGAATACCCCGGGGTTTTTCCTGAAGAACTACCTGGTTTGCCACCAGATAGACAAGTGGAGTTCAGAATTGACATCATTCCTGGAGCAGCTCCGATAGCAAGAGCACCTTACAGACTAGCGCCAACGGAAATGAAAGAACTGAGGACCCAGTTGGATGAACTGCTGGCGAAAGGTTTTATCAGACCTAGTTCATCTCCCTGGGGAGCTCCTGTCCTATTTGTAAAGAAGAAGGACGGATCGATGCGGTTGTGCATCGACTATAGAGAGCTGAATAAAGTTACCATAAAGAACAGATATCCTTTACCAAGGATCGATGATCTGTTCGATCAGCTGCAAGGAGCAAGCTACTTCTCAAAGATCGACTTAAGGTCGGGTTATCATCAACTAAGGGTCAGAGATGAAGATGTACACAAGACTGCATTTAGGACTCGCTATGGTCATTACGAGTTCCTAGTGATGCCTTTTGGGCTCACAAATGCACCGGCTGCGTTCATGGATCTCATGAATCGCGTTTGCAAGCCGTACTTGGACAAATTCGTCATAGTCTTCATCGACGATATCCTTATCTATTCCAAGAATCAAGCTGACCACGAGAAGCACCTCCGTTGCATTCTCGAATTACTACAACGTGAGAAACTCTACGCCAAGTTCTCGAAATGTGAATTCTGGCTACGAGAAGTTCAATTTTTAGGACACGTTATAAGTGAGCGTGGTATCCAAGTGGATCCCGCTAAGGTAGAGGCAGTCATGAACTGGCAAGAGCCGAAGACGCCTACCGAGATTCGTAGTTTCCTGGGATTAGCAGGATACTACCGGAGATTTATTGAAAATTTTTCAAGGATTGCTGCGCCTTTGACTTCCTTGACCAAGAAGAAAGAAAAGTACATTTGGGGCCCGAAGCAGCAAGAGTCCTTCGAAATACTGAAGCAGAAGCTAAGCAACGCACCTGTGTTGACCTTACCTGAGGGTACAGATGAATTCGTAGTTTACTGCGATGCATCACACACGGGCATGGGTTGTGTGCTTATGCAGAAGGGCAAGGTGATTGCCTATGCTTCAAGGCAATTAAAGGTGCATGAAAAGAATTACACCACCCATGATTTGGAGTTGGGTGCCGTTGTGTTTGCACTGAAGTTGTGGAGGCATTACCTTTATGGTATTAAATTTGTGATTTATTCTGATCACAAAAGCCTCCAGCACCTGTTCAACCAGAAGGAGTTGAACATGAGACAGCGCCGTTGGATGGAAACCCTGAATGATTATGACTGCGAAATCAGGTACCATCCCGGCAAGGCGAATGTGGTCACCGATGCATTGAGCAGGAAAGAAAGGGTAAAACCCATTCGAATCAATGCCAAGAGCATTGAAGTTAAAAATAATTTGATTGAAAGGATTTTGGCTGCACAGCGAGAGGCTGTGTTGGAAGCTAATTATCCTAATGAAAAGCTGGGAGTAACTGAGGAGCAGTTGACTCTTAGCAAGGATGGAATTCTTAGGCTGAATGGACGTATATGGGTTCCGATTTATGGGGGACTACGAGATGTTGTTCTCCAGGAAGCCCATAGTTCCAAATACTCAGTCCATCCGGGTGCTGATAAGATGTACCAAGACTTAAAGGCAAATTATTGGTGGATAGGCTTGAAAAAGTCTGTAGCCGCCCATGTAGCAAAGTGCTTGACTTGTGCTCAAGTCAAAGCCGAGCACCAAAAGCCGTCTGGCTTGCTACAACAGCCTGAACTTCCCGAGTGGAAGTGGGAATGTGTAACTATGGACTTCATAACCAAGTTACCCAAGACCAGGAAAGGAAATGATACAATATGGGTCATAGTTGATAGGCTGACTAAATCAGCTCATTTTCTACCCATCAAGGAGACGTATAGCTCCGATATGTTAGCCCAACTTTATGTTGATAAGATTGTAGCCTTACACGGCATACCTGTGTCTATTATCTCCGACAGGGATACTAGATACACATCTCACTTCTGGAAGAGTTTCCAGCAATCTTTGGGCACGCGTTTAAATTTTAGTACGGCTTACCATCCACAGACGGACGGTCAAAGTGAGCGTACTATCCAAACGCTAGAAGACATGCTTCGTGCATGTGCGATCGATTTAGGTGGTAACTGGGATAAAAACCTACCCCTGATCGAATTCTCCTACAATAATAGCTACCACACCAGCATAAAGGCTGCGCCTTTTGAGGCATTATATGGTAGGAAATGTAGATCGCCTGTTTGTTGGGCGGAAGTGGGAGAGGTCCAATTATCGGGACCAGAGATTGTTTTCCAGACGACGGACAAGATTGTCCAGATCCGGGAACGTCTCAAGGCTGCCCGCGATAGGCAGAAGAGCTACGCTGATCCAAAGCGTAAGGATTTTCACTTCGAAGTGGGTGAAAAGGTATTACTTAAGGTGTCACCCTGGAAGGGGGTGATGCGTTTCGGCAAGAAGGGCAAGCTGAGTCCGAGATACATAGGGCCTTTTTGAGCTCATTGAACGAGTCGGATCAGTTGCCTATAAACTGAACTTGCCTGAAGAGCTCAATGGAATTCACAATGTGTTCCACATCTGCAATCTCAAAAAGTGCTTCGCCGACGAATCGTTGGTGATTCCACACACAGATGTGCATATAGATGAGAGCTTAAAATTCATAGAAAAACCTTTGTCGATTGAAGATCTACAGGTGAAGAAGCTTCGCAGAAAGCACGTACCGATTGTAAAGGTCAAATGGGATGCTCGTAGAGGTCCTGAATATACGTGGGAAGTCGAAGCTACAATGAAAGAAAAATACCCCAACTTATTTGAGTGAATCTCGGGTCGAGATTTATTTTAAGGGGGTGAGGATGTAACACCTCGAATTTTTGTGTCCAATAATGTGTTAACACGTGTCATTTGTTTACACGTGGCATCTATAATAAATAAAGGACTAATTTTGACAAACCTTGAAAGTATATAAATTCGAGGGTTATAAAGGTCAACAAGGGTAAATATACTGTATAGTATCCCTAAATAATGCTTAAACCTTCAAACGGATAAATTATAGATCGTACAAAAATAAAACGCGGAAGAAAGTGAGAGATTACAAACTACAGGGGTTAACTGTGTCAACATGTTTAATAATACCTCTGAGTGACCCTTTAACGTTCCAAAGACTTTGTAACGGTATTATACCCTCACTAAAATAATATATATGAATTTCTCGAAGTTTCGATATGAAACGAGAAAGTTACGATCGAGTTCGTAGAAGAAGGGTTAAAAGCGTCAACAGTGAAAGTTAAGGCTTTCCAATATAATTAATAAATAAACCGGGGACTTAATAATGCGGGTAATTAACACGAGGCCCCTATCGGTAAATAACCGAGGGCCAAACCGCAAAGTTACCCCTTCAAACCCGAAAGGTCAGGTAAATCATTACGAAAGATCTCGTTATTAATGGTCGGATTCTGCAATCATTGCAAAAAGATTTAAAAATCCTGAAATCTTAACCTTAGGCGACCCGCGTGATGGTTAAGGATTAGTTGAGGTGGGCCGCGAGCCTCCTCACTAATTCGCCTGATTTCTTAACCTTTAGGCGACCCGCATTAAAATGCATGGGAACTCCCATGCGGGCCGCGTAAAGTGCCCAGATGCAGAATGGTTGTAACTACTTGGATTTTGGAGCTTTTGAACGATCAAACAACCAATTAATTGAGCATGGGTGCCCCCTACACGACCCATACCACTTAGGGACACCTGCCCATGATCCATGATCAATTGTAGCTTGTTGTGTAATGATCTTGAAGGCTCTTAAGCACTATAAATAAGCTACATTGGCTCATATCATTCACAACATCAAAACACACAACTACTGATCATTCTAAGTGCTCCCAAGCATTCTCTTCTGCTCCATATTCAAGTTCTAACTTCTGTAAGTTACCTTGATCATCCATTGTTCAGTTTATGCTTAGTTTTTAGCTAAAAACCAAACCGTCGTAACTACGGTTTGACTTTACAATAAATCAGTAATGGTTCAGTCTTATGACGAATCAAAAGTGGTTATGAGTTGGTATTTATGTGGGTATTAAACCTCTAAAATGGTTCCCCCTGATCACCACTCTAACTATGTCAAATGTCGAGTCAAACGTGCGGTTAAAAAGTCAACAGAAAGCTATTTTAGCGAATTATGCATAATCTGTAATGTATATGTTATGGAACCTGTTTTGATAATCATAAAACATGATAATAAGTATATAAACATGTTTGCGCTCGTTTGAATCGACCATTTACTATATAGAACCGGTTCGGAGCCGAATGTCGCAAAAGTTTGACTTTTGCTTTGACTTCAGTTCTGACCCGTTTTAGTGAGGTATAAATATGCCTTAGGACTCTCTTAGGACCAGGTCACATGTTGGTATAAACCTCTGTGGTCGGTTCATGAGTTATCCGAGTCTTTTACGTATTTCCGTCATTCGCCTAAAAGTTGACCGTAACGGCCTTTTAAAATTAAAACGAGTATTTCGGACACGTGAACGGACCAAAACCTTGCTTATTAAATTATAAGCAAGTCCTTAAAGTTTCACGTCAATCCGAGGTCTAGAATGAGAGTTATGCTAAAAGGCGCACTTTTAAGAAAGTTTTGTAAATAACGGCGCAATTAGCATAACGCCCATCTAACCCAAGTTTTCGTCACCAAAACTTTTACCCACTGTGGTAAAATAATATTTTGGTAATTTTAAAGATTTTTAATAATTTTTACCTTGCTCATAACCTGCGGTTATGGCTACGGTTCGGTTAATACCGAATATGCCCTTTTTGGCCAAAACGGGAGTTCTACAAGGTCTTTTGACCCGATTCCAGTTGCCACTGGTTTTAAATAATAAATAAAGTATTTTAAGCTTTATAAGCTGTTCGGGAAACTCAGATTTCCTGTAGAACTCGAAAATCCCTTTTAAAGTCTTTAAAATGACCGAAAAGCCCCTACGGGGCATAATATAAACTTAAACTCATTACGGGCATTACGGGAGGTATCCTACTGATACCAAAATACTTTTAAGGCATATTGACTTAGGAAATAAGCGTACGACTCTCATAGTTAACCGTTTCGCCTATTTGCGCACACGGTGCGGCTCATGAAACTAGTTTTCGTGCAATAGCCGATATGGGTCAAATTACATTATTTGAACCCCAAAATCCAGAGTATGAACTATAAACCCATATAAAACAAGTCTCCGAACTTGTTGGGTCCAAATCATACTCCATTCTCGGTTTTCGCCTTTTCGTGCGAATTAACCATATCCATATATATCGGAATCAACCGGTTTAAGCTACGGCTAATACAAGGACCGTTAGGATTCCAAGAGGTTAATTAAAACCTTCGTTCCAGATTAGGAGCCCCAGTAAAAGCTATCGGTGACTTGATCTAAATTAAGGGTTAATACTTGCAAAGGTAAATACTTTAACTTATTTCCCCTATATGGGCTTGGGTTACGGTATATTAATACCGCTTGATTGAGCATTATATAATTCCATCGCTTAGGTGGTTAATTGATTAAATATGATCGGCTCATTTAAACAGTGTTGTTGCTTATAAGCCTTTGGGGGGTTTAATGACCGTTGTCCCGGATATCCTCGGCATCATTTTACGAAATGGCCACGACCATCGACATCCCGGTGTAGGCGTACACCCGGTATAAAGTGTCGACATTAAAACTAAAAGACGTAGCCGTTGGTTTCTGTACAACGGTTTTACGCGAACGTGGTGTGTCTATAAATCTTTAACCCGGCATGACCCGGGCTACTGAACGCATAAAAGAACATGTAAAACGTTCACAAGATCATTATGAATTTTCCCAAGTTATAAAAGAGTTTGTGCCTTGTGCATTCAAATCAATTTTAATAAACATTTTCAAATGTGTCAGTTGAATGTATTTACCAGTGTAAACTGACGTATTTTCCCCAAAAAGATTAAGTGCAGGTACCTAAACGTAATTGGCTGGTATTAGCTCCCTAGCGTCGGGATAAGCCTCGCAAGCTTGATTGCAGTATCTGATGGAACAATACTTTGTATTTATTTACGATCCACTGTGGATATATCCAACCCCTGTAATACATTTTGATATTACATTCAGAGGTTGAAATTTATATATTTATCTTATGCTTCCGCTGTGCATTATATAATTGTGTGGTTTGACTATATTGTTGCCAACATCGTCACGGTAATCCCCCACCGGGCCCACCGGTGAGACACGTGGAAATCGGGGTGTGACATTTCCTGGTTCCACTACGTCTGACCGTGGTTGTTTGCTTGTGGTGGCCACCACACTCGCATATAAGTCATATTTCTAGAGGCTAGTGACTAGGGGGATCCTCATACTTCGTTCTTTTGGTGACTATGGCGTACCTGTTGTCGCGTCTAATGGCTCTACACCAGTTCACCAAATTATCCATGGTATTGAATTCCTAAATAAATATTTTGGAGTTATAAAGCAATTCTATTAAGCATCGGACAAATTAATGTATAAATAAATCTTATACCTGGTCGGTTTTAAACTCACTAGGTTCGTCATCACCTTGACCCCCGGACGACGGTCCTTTACTATTAGACGACGATACACCCTTAAATGTATACAGGATGTATATACGGATCGTATAGGGTTATACGTCCCAAATACATGAATGTTGCATAGAAACAAAGGCAGGGGAATGTTTTTTTGTCTCATTGTATACAAGTCGTATAACATTATACGGGTCGTATATGTTCATATACGGCCAATAAATTGTTATACGACCAATATAATGCTAAACGACCAAAGTCTAATATTTTCTTGGGTTTTTTTATGTTTTTAAACATGTATACGATAGTGTTATACGACTTGTATAGATTTAAACAACTTTATTATTATTATTATTATTATTATTATTATTATTATTATTATTATTATTATTATTATTATTTTGTAAATTTATAAAGCCAAAAATGTATAATGAGTTTTTGTTGATATACGAGTTTATTAGCGATAAACGTATAAGTGTTGAGTAACATCTGACTTTATTATGGAAAAATGAGTTTTGTCGTTTAAGTTGTCTTTGAGGATTAATTATTTAGATATGCTGTGAATTATGATTTTGTTTTAATTATCTTAGACATTTAGTTAGGAGTTTCTAATATGTCGTCCATTATGTGTAACAATCAGGATACACCAACAACAAACATATGCGTAAGATAAACAATATGATAACAATCATCAAATAAAATAAAAAATAAACATAAGATAAATATTTACTATGATATATACAATGTTTCTAAGCAAAAACAACAAAAGTAAAATACAATAATCCGCTACAGCAGCAATGGAGAAGATGGTGGTGGTGCAACACCTGCTCGTGGAGGGAGGTTTGAGCCGACATGCATCACAATAATCGCCTTCATGATCCACCGTATGTCGCTGTGTATGGTAGATACGTCGACCCGCACAACAGCTACACCTGCCTTGACTTGAGCCAATCTCTCATCAAACCCTGACGACAGCATCACACGTGGTCTCACACTTCGTCGTTGTTCGTACTGGCAATCACCCTGTGGAGCATCCACATCTGTCTGCGCCTTGTCAACCATAGCATCACCTACCCCGTTCCCCCGACGCCCTCGCCTTGGCCCTCACCAACACCCCCACCGCCCTGACCATGACCCTTACCCTCAACATCATTTGGGAGTGGTTTCCATGGGTACCACTACGTGCGACCCCCATCTAACGACCAAATCATCCGGACCTTGTCCAGTAACACCTCATGAGTAATCTGCATCGAGAATGTTGTCGCCTAACATACCGGATCAATCAGATGTGTAACAGACATCGTACTGGCCCACTCCGGACTTCAGGTGCGGTAATACATCGCGAGGTAGGTGACGAAGGCCCCGCAGGTAATGTGGTTGGAAACCCTACGAAGCACGTACTGGGTGAAGTATACGATGAACTTGTATGCCAAGTCCCCCTCACCCTCGGTGAGTAAATCGTACAAGAAGAATAAGTCATTTTGGGTGACCCACTCCCTGCTTGTAACGCTTCACATTTTCTGTACTTTCCATATTTAGAAAACGGTATTCGCATTTCTATTTTTTGAAACTTGTATTCTTATTTCATTTTAATACTTCTAATCTCGAGACTTTGATCATAAAGGAAATTGTATTTTTATATCAACCTTGTTTAATCAAACATGCATAATATGTATTCAGTCGCAAAGTACACGTTTTAATTTAAAACTGAGACATACATCGAGATTATATTTTCTCTGAATCACATTCATACATGTTTCATACTTATAACATACTTGCATACACCTTTATAGCATAAAATAACCAATAATGCAAGTGCAAAGACTAAAGGTGAAAATTTCCATCTACCAACCACTTTCTTTGATGTCCTAACTCCCAACCACCTTCATTAACTCTCAAACCCTAATCCCCACTTATAAATACAAGCCTCCACCACCTCCTTAACACTTTCCACACTCTCTAATCACTCCCAAACCCTCTCAAATCATCAAGAAATCTTCCACTTTTGGGCAAAAAATTCTAAGTCCAAAAAGTGAGTTTGGGTTTGTTTCTTCATCTTTTTTTTCTTCTTGTTTCTTGATTTCCTCCTACTTGGACAACCTTTAGTAGTGTTACCACATGTTTACCGTTTACCAAGGTAAACAAAGTTGGTACATCACCATTTTGAGGTCCAAAGTTGGGTTAAATTCTGTTTTTAACCAAGCTTTTATACATTCATCTTGTGCAAAATGTTTTCTTGAAGTGTATCGTACCAAACCAAGTTCCCAACTAATTTTCATGATGATGGACTTTTTTTTGAGGTTTACTTCAGTAAGTATGAGGTTCATATGCCTCCTTACTTTATGTTAAAAGACCCCAAGTGGTCTCTATGTGAGTAAAAACTAAATCAAAACTTCAACCTTCAATGTTGAAGGTTTTGTGTTATGGTTAATGTGTGAACAATGGAAGCTTTGACTTCCAACTATGGTTTCGCCTCCTCACTTAGTTAGTTAATCCATAACCTAATCCACTAAGTAAACTTTCTAGTAACAAACTGTCCAAACTACACCAAGTCTCCAAACATTTGCCATTATTGGAATGCACTAGTCTAGTTTGAGCTCACTTGGTTAGTTGGTGGATTAGAGATTTTATTTTACTCATATTCATGACCAGACGAAATCATCAACTAAGTTGATGATTTTGTGCTTTGGTGAATCATATATAATGAGGTTTAATGGATGAAAATTATCCTACCTCTTTGCATGACCATTACATGGTGCCCAAGACACTAAGACTATATAAACTTTAATATATGTATAAATATCCAAACCGAATCTTAACACCAACCAAACTCATGGTTGAATGTTATATATTATGGTAGACATTATCTTGGATTACGATTCCTCATACACAGACTTCCAATGGGCGAAATAGTGCCTATGAAAAACATATAAAGATGGTGTCTGATGTGTGTAAAATGCAACATATAAATCACATCAATTAAGGCATAAAACTAACCCTTTTTAAGTACTAATGTTGGAAAAAGAGTGTTTTTGTCTTCCTTTTGTATTTTCAGGATGAAATGAGCTCAAATTCACAAAAGAAGCAAAAAAGACAACTAATTCTAGCATAAATACAAGGAAAGGAATAAAAGTATGCTGCCCGGACCCTCAACGGCATCCTCCAAAGCAAAGAAGAGAAAGCAGAAGTCTGAACACGCCCCGTGCTCAGCCAGCACGGGGCCGTGCCCAAGAAGCAGCATAAAAGACAAACTTATAGAAGCTTCCATTGCCCACCACGGGGCCGTGTCCAGCGGGCACGGGGGCGTGGTGAAAGTACAGCAGGCGCATTAATTGTAATTGCGAATTACAATTAATGAGGAGAGAGAGTGTCAGACGAGCACGGGGGCGTGTCCAGCGGACACGGGCCCGTGCCCAGCCTTCTGTTCAGCCTATAAATAGGGGTGCTTGGTTTCATTCCATCTCATCCCTTGGCACACCACCTCTCTCACACTTCATCCACCACCCACCACCACCATAACACCATCATCCACCACCATCATCCATTGTCCATCGTAGAGTGTGTGAGTCGTCTCGGGATCCAAGATTGATAGTAAGAGTTCTTGACAATCAAGGCCATGTTTGCCTAAGTCTCTTACATCACTTGGTGAAGACAAGTGTTTAGTATAATACTTTTTATTTTTAATCTTTTGCACTTTTTATTTGGTTTTGTATTAATGACTTTAATAACTAGTTACTTATGTTGAAGGTGATCTTTCCTTATCGTTTGTCCGTGGTGTCTTAGCATTATTTTACTGTCTATATAAAATAAAAGATTTTCACCATTCATATCTCCATGGTCTATATGGAGATATGTTGGCTACCTGGTCGGGGGTTAAGGGAACGGTTTGGTAAGGGTCTTGCCCTTGTTCAGCATTTAGAGGTCCTGCTTGGGACCTGGGTCAAATTTAGTAGGATCTCCTTCAATGCCCATAGGTATTGGATGGCGGGGATCCAAACTCTTTGACCCCCTCATAAGTTAACTACTATTAATACTATAACCCGGCTATTTAGGACTGTATCCCTGCTGACTCAGACTACTTAGCCGAGGGTAACGTCACCGCCGAAAGCGGGGCCTACCACAATTTGCATTAATAACTTAATTCATTATCTTTCAATAATCCGACCCTTTAGGATTGTATCCTTGCTGACTCAAACTACTGGGTTGAGGGTAACGTCGCCTTCAAAAGAGGGGCCTACTACAATAACTAAGATAATCTCTTAAACAAGTGCAAAAGTGCGAAAATAATCAAAGGTTATACTAATACACGAGTCGGATCCAAGTGATTCATCTTGTCTATCTGTTTTTATTTTATTTTATTTTTCAGCATTTAGTTAGTTTTTATTTTTCTTAGTTTAAAAACATTTTTCTCACTTTTTGATTTGATTAGACGTTAAGGAATAACCGGTATTAAAAGCTCTTGTGTCCTTGGACGACCTCGGTATCTTACCAACACTATACTACGTCCACGATGGGTGCACTTGCCCATATGTGTGTTTAGTGTTAGTGAATATCGTGTTTTATAAATTTAAAACTTGGCTAAAGGTGTAAAAAGGGCTTAATTATACATTAAAAATATATTACACTACACACGCATCAGTGTCCAATATGAATGTTTTAACAAGATGAGTTTTACGTACTTTCGTACTAAATTATAATTTGCATACAAATTCCTAATCCAACCCATGGTACTTATATGCCTTGTTCATCCTTGTAGGATAACTCGGCGGCTCCCCAAACTCTTAAACGCATCAACTCACTTACATGGAAACTTCTACACAAACCGTGAGTTTATATTGATCCCATTTTACCTTTTCACACTTTTGGGTGCAATATATACAATATTATCAAACTCACAATCACGCTTTCAATCACATTATTCACATCAATCAATCCGTTAATACATGCTTAAATGATATACTTAGGATACATACATGCTAGAAGCCTTGCTTGTACAAATATTTGTCATTAACGTCATGAACCAACCTTAACATGTATAGTGCTATAGAAGTAGCACAACGCCCTTTTTAAAGGTCCATGTTAAGTAAATCAATTACAGTTTTGTTCGCTTCGGTGACAATATACACAACTTTGTGGAAACAATTGGTTTGACACATATTTGTTGCATGCTAGTTATGTTATGCTTCATCCCTTAGCATATTTTTATGCCATGTAGGATTGATGACAACTTTACTATCTATGCTAGTAGCCAAAACTTGTATGCTCACCAATGCTTTATGTATTGACATTTATTTTAATATATATTGATGGAAATTGCTAATGTGACGTTTCAAGAATCTAGTAGGATGGATTTAGAAACACATTTTAATTTTATGTACTTCTCTTTTTGTCGTATTTGAACTTCTATCTTGTATTTACATTTTAAAACAATGTATCACTTAGTTTTTCAATTAAATTTGAGTTAAATTAATTATTGCCACATTTAGCAAGTTGTGATGTCTCAAGCCATGTATTTCGTCATGCCCCGATGTTTCCGCCATCGATTGGGGTGTGACGTTGCTATCCTGCTTCCACGCAATCGTCACCACAATACACCAATGTAGGTATCGGTTCAACGAGTTGTAAAGATGGCGGGCCCGCACCTTAGGGGAGTGCTGACCAGGCTCCCCAAACTCCCTAATGCCTATAATGCGCCACCAGGGCCAAAACACGTCACTGGACATAGTGACCAACGAATGCAAAAACGCCTGCGACCGGGACTCCTCATGCGTGTAGAGTCCGATCGCCACCACAAACTGCGGGAGCGTCAACTCGTGACGCTCCCCAAAAAGAGTAAAACACATGGTGGTCGTAGTCAAGAAATGTTCTAACCCGCTCCCCGAGGTATCCTTAAAACTAAAGGTCGCTAGAAACTCTAAGATAATCTCCCTATGGGCTCGGTGTAGGCCATACTTAAATAAACGAGCCCACAGGGAGGTAGCTGATATGAATTCCCGGACCTGGTCGAGAGATACAATCTCAGTCAACGTCATATCAATGGTCCGAGGCTCATCAAAAGTCATCTTCCCAGGTCTACCCAAATACCTATGCACAGACGTGCTATGAGGTAGGCTTTGGAAAATCTCCATGTAACTTGATGTAGATAAATGGTATCTATTAACATGAACGATTGAAACTATTTGATGATGGATACTCGCTTCGATAGTTGCAAATAAGGAGAAAAACGTAGTACTACCAATGTTGATTATTAAGTGAAAAATGGCATTCCATTGGTTAGCTATCTAGAGTCCTATGAATGGCATTTGTAGCCACTTATCACTGAGTGCGATCACTATGCCCTTCCAATCTAAGGAATGTTGAGCGTCTTGAAAGTCACAATCATTTATCGTGTTCCATAAGTCGTAGTATCAGTTACGCTTACTTAGAAGCTCCGTTCGAATTAGCGGCCACTCCAACTCATGACGCAAAAACCCCACAGCTATAGCTCAAAAACCACAATTCCCGTCAGGCTGGACATCCTGCATATGCGTAAGGTATGGATAAAAGTAAGGTGGAATGGACCTTTTGTAATGGTTGAGGAGGTTATGTTGGGCTTGAGGCAAGAAAGGTAAAGTCGGTGCATCTTGTATTGATAAGGTTTTTGAACCTTTGGCTTTTCCTTTCCTTTGTCTAGAGCCCTTTGCAAACTCGGCAATGAACATGGGTGCCCACAGACGAAGAATCTTCGTATCGAGAAACGAGCTACGCCTCACACGTGCCTAGTATTACTCTTTTGTTGTAATGAGCCATAATTCACCATAAGCATACTGACACGAGTCGTCTTGTGATGAAATGAAACTGTGTCTGGAAGGTTCCACAAATGAACTATTTTTTTGTTGTTGAGCCTTTAAAGTGGGACATCCACATGGGTTTATCTGCATGAGTGGTTTTTCTACATTTGTCAGAAGGGCATTAACAACCTCTTTTATCTATGAAATCATGCTATTCTTCATCGCTCTCGGCTTCCCCATTATATATTGTTTAACTTTCTCGAGTTCGTTGTCAACGTAAATATCCTCCTCCTGAACATCTTCATTCAAAGAGATCATATCTAGCTTTCTCCGAAAAGGGTCTATCGACTTTAGTGGAATCTTGTCACCTAAGTTAAAACAATAAACAATCGAGAGCGTGTTAATCATGGTGTAACGAAATGCGACAAAGATAAGACGTGATGGGTCAAAGGATATATTACCTATTTGTAGACACCATAACAACCAGCATGCGCATGGCAACCCACAACTGGTAAACAAACAGCAGTCGTATGTACCATTAGCATCTTGCAACTCATCTATGGAGTTAATTTCATTAAGTAACAAATTCAGATAAACATGTGAAACCTTCTTTCGTAGGGAATCAAAGATTGGTATGTCATGGTGATCCATTGTAGGACTCATGCTTTGCTCCATGTTACGTCTTATCTTTGCTACTTGATTATCTAGGAACTGATCGATAAAAGGTACAACTTTTTCCAATGTGTTATTTGATTCATTGAGGTATTTCTTCAAAAGTGCATGCTGACTTTCCACCCTGTTGGTTGTACGCTACCCAAAGTTAAGATGTTGATCGGTCCAGTGAGATACAAACCTTTGTTTATTCGGTTTTAGCCAGATAGAGAACACATAACCCATAATGTCTTGAACCAAAGATAGTTACAGTTGTTATTCAGATAAGTATGATTAGTCAAAGAATTAGTATGAAACTTACCATCACGTTTTTTTGCTTGGCAGTCCTTCTTATATTCGCTCGTACAAATAGTTGTAATCATCAACCGTGGTGGAGTTAATCAACCTGGTCCACTTGTATAGAAACTTATCGCATTCTTTTTCCGTTTTAAATCTTACCTTGCAATGTCTAGCAATATTCTTCTGTATGTGTCACCTACACAGTGAATGACTAGTGTTCGGAAACATGCGTGCATTAGGGCGGGGTCTCTGTCGGTTACTGTTACACGAGGCTCCATATCACTGTCCAATAGATCTTTCAACTTTTGTAACACCCACGTGAAGTTTTCCTCTCGTTAGTTGGTTATGAACGCATGGGCAATGCAATACAAAAGGTATGTAGGTGTAACACTAATAATCTGGACAAGCGGCATTTTGTACTGGTTCGTCTTGTAGGTGGCATCTATAAGCAACACATGCAAGAAGGCACACCACAACATGTTCAACTTTGGGTGGATAAAGAAAGCATCTTGTAGCCTTTCGTCCTTTTTATCTGTTCGGTGGAAGAAAACAAACCCAATTTTGTTCAATCGGTTGAGAAGAATCTACATTGGAATCTCGCCAAATTGCTCCCTTCGACCTAGTTTCGCTCACGCATTATATATTGTATTTCTTAGTGACACATTTTCGGGGTTCCATTTTTTAATGGTTGAAAGAATATCTCGTGGTCGTATGTTCTTATGCGTCAGTTGCTCCACCGTCCTTTCTTCCTCTGAAGACAGCTTCATTAGGGACGGATGTCCCTCAGGATACAGAAAGGGTTCATGGTTGTGCTTAGATTTTTCAACCTTTAGAGTCCAAACTTCTAACCTCTTTCTGAATGTCCCAATCAGTTGGAACTCGCAACTAGTTTTCCTGGTTCCACCACCACACTCGCAAAGCCATATTTCTAGAGGCTAGTGACTAGGGGGATCCTCGTACTTCGTTCTTTTGGTGACTATGGCGTACCTGTTGTCGCGTCTGACGGCTCTACACCAGTTCACCAAATTATCCATGGTATTGAATTCCTAAATAAATATTTTGGAGTTATAAAGCAATTCTATAGTTAATGCACGAATCGAGTAATATTACGTCTAGTCAAATAATTAGCGTGCGAATCGAGGAATATTACGTCGAATAAATAACTCGCACGCGAATCAAGGAATCTTACGTCGAGTCGCATACGTATCGAGGAATATTACGTTAGATCAACAATTAAAAAAAATCAGGCATTGTATACGACCCGTATAACCTCATACGGGTTGTATACGATGGTCGTATACACTTTATACGAGCACCCTAAGATCTTAAGTTCACACACCCTATGTACAACGCGTATAACATTATACAATGTGAATTTAAAATCTTAAAGGTGTGACTTCATAAATCTCCTTTTCTAATCACCACATTTTTTAACGGCTATTAGTAAAAAACATTGATAAAGTGAGTAGCGTGGATATCATATGCATTAATTTAATAGAAAATAAATTACCCATAATAAACTGATAAAAGTATAAACTTACCTCATCTCGTGTTGGCAGAAAAACAAAAAAATTACCCGTAAAATAACGTTCTTCTAGCAAGCCAAAAAGACCCATACACTAGATGCAACCACAGCCGTTGATCAAGCTGACTTCCTCTTTATCAGACCCTACACATTTGAATTCAAATCTCACCAACGGTCTTCTCTGCAACTTAATTGAAAATTCGTGAATCCCATGTTTCTTTAGCCAACAAACTGATACCCTATACAACCCTTCTTCACTTCATTCAATCCCTCTCTCTCTAGAACCCTGGGTTTTCGATATTTCGTACAATTCACATCATTGACCAAAAAATACCCAATTTCTTTAGGGTTTGTAGAAACCATTTAGGGTTTCTTGTATGCAACATTAAAGATCAATTCCAAATTCCGATAATTGATGGAGCTTGTTATTGCATCAAGAGCAGGGGATGATCGCAATCTTGCTTCAAGAAAAGCACAAGAAGCAGGTAAAGTTATAATTTTTTACCATCAATTTTATTATAAAGATATATAAAATGTTATTTTGATTATGAGTATGTTAATATCTTTATAGCTTTGAGGAGGTTTCATGCTACCGAATGGCTTGAAACTATTGTCGGCCCATTAGGGATTCCGAAACAGCCTACGGAGAAACAGTTTATTGAGTGTTTGAGAAACGGGTTGATTCTGTGTCATGCTATTAATGAGATTGAACCCGGGTCTGTCCCAAAGGTACAGTTTGTTATATTGGTGTTTATACAAGTGGGGTTGACTGGATTCTTGATTAGTGATGTGGGTTTGTTTGATTTTGTTTATGTAAAGGTTGTGGAGATTAGTCGGTTTCCTTCGCAGTCGCTTACTTGGGATTCTCAGCCGTTACCTGCTTATCAGTTTTTTGAGAATGTTAGGAACTTTTTGAAAGCGGTTGAAGGGTTAAGGCTTCCGGTTTTTGAAGCTTCGGTTTTCGAAAGGGTACATACATATGTTATAGTTCTAACAAATTCAATACATTTTCTTTGGGTCTGTTATGAACCTAGTTGTTTTATGAATGTTTTTTAGGATAATATGGTGGCGGGTTCGTCTGCTAAGATTGTCGATTGCGTGTTGGGGCTTAAAGAGTACAATGATAGGAAACAGAAGAAAAAAGGGAATGGATCTTTTAAGCATGATTTCAGATCTCCTTTGATGATGCATTCAAATGGTAGGAACTTCAACAAGCAGTTGGATTTGTCTGCCAATTTTGAAAAGCAGCCACCGTCTCAAAACGATGCTCAGAAGCTTGAAGGTTTACAGATTTTCACTTTATTTTATCTATATATAAAAATATGAATTTGGTGGTCATATGCGTAAATTGTTGTCTTTCAATCGCTTCATATGAATTTTTTGGTACATTGTAGATTTAATTGTCAAGGCTTTAGCCGAATGTATGACTGATGCAAAAGAGAATTTAGATGGTAACTTGTTGGCCTCTATTCGTAACGGAAATACGGTAACTACTGCCATCTTTACGCCTTCATTTTTCTATAAACATTTGTTGGTCCGATATACAAAGTTGGCGAATTATAACCGAAATCATGTTAAACAGGATTCTGTCAAGTTGCTTACTAAGATGATTTCAAGCACTTTGGAGGAACAACTTCAGTACAAACTCCCCATGGTAACATATTTAGTTGAACAAGATTCAGTAGTAACTTTAGTATATTCAGTTCGCAATATTAACCCTTCGTCTGTTTCTCGTCTATCAGTGTAATCCAATTTCCAAAGATCTATCCACAGAAGAAAGCGGATCTGTTACAAGCTCTGCAAGTTCGTTATCGCCACATTCATCATTAACTGTAAATGCCAAAGTATGAGGATTAAATGATTAATGCCTTCTTTTTAAATAAATAAACTTTAGTTTGCATATATTATGTTCATCTATTCTTGAAAACTTTGTTGCAGCGTTGTCGAGTTGGTGATTGCAACCACTTGCAGGTGGTTCAAGTACAAGAAAAAAACCTACTGGTATGCTTTCTTTCCGTTTTTACCGACACTTAAACTAACAACAAAATGTTAAGTCACATTCAATGTCAATTATATATGTTATATCTCTCCATTGCAGAACTTAAAGGAACTGTTGTCGAGTACAAAGGCCGAATTCGGAGACTTGCAGTCTCAACTTCAAAACGATCTAAAACAAATGGGTACGGGCCAAGATACTTTTCAATGTTCAACCAATACATTTCTTACCGAATGTGTCTAAATCCTATATTTTTACATGGGTTTTCAGAGGGTCAAATAGAGGAATTATCCGCTGCTGCGCAGGGATATCATAAGGTGGTTCAAGAAAACAGGAATTTATACAATATGGTCCAGGATCTAAAAGGTATATCCTGTTTGTTATTAATTTCATCAAAATGGATATAATGTTGTTAGTTATTAACTTATTATCTAACAAATCTACATATTTCAGGAAATATTCGGGTATACTGCAGGATCAGACCTGCATTTAGATCCGACACAAAAAATGTGATCGATTATATTGGGGAAGATGGCTCGTTAGTTGTGTTGGATCCTTCAAAACCGAATAAAGACGGAAAAAAGTTGTTTCAATTCAACCGTGTCTTCGGTCCAACTGCCACTCAAGGTGAATATTAATTTTTACCTATAAATGACCATTTTCTATTGTTTTTTAGTTACATGCTTCTATAGGCTCGGTAGATTCTAACGTTTTTTATTTTTATCAGAGGAGGTATTCGGGGACACTCAACCACTTATAAGATCAGTTATGGACGGTTACAACGTGTGCATTTTTGCATACGGGCAGACAGGATCCGGGAAAACACATACAATGGTGAGATAAGATAATAATACATCCGGTACCCTTTTTGGAGTAAAACGTGTGGTACGAAATTACAAATTTGGTTTGGCTGATGTTTCGCTTTATTTTTGTAGTGTGGTCCTGTTGGTGCATCGAGAAAGGAAATGGGAATCAACTATTTGGCTCTCAATGATCTTTTTGATCTATCAAACAGTAGAAAAGATGTTCTAAAATACGAGATTTTCGTACAAATGGTGGAAATATACAATGAACAAGTCAGAGATCTATTGACCACTGATTCTACATCCAGTAACAAATTGGAGATCCGTAGCTGCACGAGTGAGAATGGTTTGAGCCTTCCTGATGCAACCATTCACCCGGTCAAGTCAACCACTGACGTCCTAAACTTAATGAAAACTGGTCAAGTGAACCGTGCTGTGAGTTCAACGGCTTTAAACAACCAAAGTAGCCGGTCCCACAGGTAACATTTCTTTTAAGTCATAACTAGTCATATTCACTATGGATGGGATGATGGGATCGGTATAGTACCCGTACCGGTACCGAATCTGAACAAAACTGGGTAATCAATATTATGGTATGGTACGGGTACCAGCATTTTGGTTTTTTACTATGTTTTAAGCACTCATAGTACTAAATAGGTAAAATCGGTACGAGTACCAATAAAGTACGGGTACCGATAAGGTAAAATCGGTACGAACAGTAATACAATACGGGTACCATAATACCATAATACGAAAATAAAACATAATATCAAATACATTCATAATCAAATTCGGTACCGGTATCATTTGTATCCGTACCGGCACTAATACCGAAAGTAACGAATACTGAAATCAATAAAACTAAGTACTGATACATGTATTGAATACTCAAAATCGGTATGGATACATACGGGTGCCGATATGGTACGGTACCGGGTATAGGTATTTGGGAAAAAATCTCATCGCTAATATTCACTATGGGCAGGTTGGGTAACGGGGTCAAAACAGATGCTTTTGAATTTAACAAGTTGTGACGTGTTTCTTGTTTTCAGCATATTGACGGTGCATGTGCACGGAAAGGACGTAAACGGAGGGACGATTCGAAGCTGTCTTCATTTGGTGGATTTAGCCGGAAGTGAACGTGTGGATAAATCGGAAGTCACGGGTGAAGGGCTTAAAGAAGCTCAACATATAAACAAGTCACTCTCTTGTTTAGGAGACGTAATCACCGCTTTATCACAGAAGAACTCGTACATTCCATACCGAAACAGCAAGCTTACACTACTCCTTCAAAACTCGTTAGGTATATAATGCAAGAAATTAGGTAGTTCTTGATAGAACGTCGATTTTGATCGGGTTTATCTATATAAAATTTGCAGGTGGAAATGCAAAGACTTTGATGTTTGCTCATGTGAGCCCAGAAGGTGATTCTTTCGGGGAAACGGTTAGTACGTTGAAGTTCGCTCAACGTGCTTCAACTGTCGAACTCGGTGCGGCTCGATTAAACAAGGAAAGCAGGGAGGTTATGGACCTTAAAGAACAAATCGAGAGCCTGAAGAAACAGTTGGCAGAGAAGGACCCGCAAAGCGCGCCACAAGTCAACAAACTTGAACCGAGATCGCCGTTACCACGAGCAAAAGCAGCAGCTGTTACGATAGACAGGACTCCCAAGAGTCCACGATCGCCATTACCACGACCAAAAGTAGCAGTAGCAACGATGGACAGAACTCCGCCAAATTCTGCTTCAAAAAGCCGACAAGTGAAGCCACTTGTGCTACCGAAAACACCTGAATCTCAAGTGTCGATCAGAAATGAAATCATTATTTCGTCGGAAATTAGAGGTAGCACTGCCAATGTGAAATCGTCACATATCAGGAAATCGCTTCGGACCATTGGGAAATTGATTAATGGCTCCGAAAAACGGTGGGTAATTATAACTTCTTGTTTGAACTTGTAATGTAAAGAGAACCCATTCATGATGTTATCTTGTTCTTTGCAGGATTCAAATGAAAACCAATGAAGTGCAAACATCCACGCTGACGCCACCTGTTATTGCTAGGCCATCACGACGGCAGTCTTTAACTGGGGTTCAGCCGCCGGAGAGGTCAAGAAGATCTTCACTTGAAGGAGTTAACCCTTGTAAGTCGTAATTAGTTGGAAATGTGACCATCACTTGGTTATAAAAGTTACCTGGCTTGATTATGACGCGGGTTTTATTCGTTTGTTAAAGGTGTTGATGGGAATACGGATGTGAGAACGCCACCAACGGTCAGCCGTTCAAGCAAAACTAAGTGGATGTAATGTTGAGTTTGAGTTGAGAAACCTTCATGGCTTTGACTCGAAGCGTATGGCATTGTTGAGCTGCAACTTTTGTTTAATAGCAGGCTAGAAATTTAGATGCAATTTAGTTGTGTACATGTAAGAATTCATTTGATTGATTTTGATGGAAATTCCACCATAGATATAACTTTCTGTTTAACAGGCTAGAAATAACCTTAGATGCAATTAGTTCTTGATGCAGGCAAGCTAGGATCATCATGCTATCCGCCTTACGTATCAATATGATCTCGTTGGCAATGTTTTTGAAACCGGTTCAGTCATCAAACCAGCCGTTCCACTGGTTCACTCATTAGGCCATCCGTAGTCATAAAGCCCCTTTGGGGGCGTTATGCGGCACGTGTCGTGCCACGTCACACAGGGGCTTTATGGGGCGTTATGTCACTAGAGCCCGTAGTCATAAAGCTCCTACCTCATCATTACTCAATTAGTTAATTTTCAATTTTTTAGTTAATTTCTAACTTTTTTAAATTATAAACCAAGTTTTCTTCTCCAAAACTTTCAGGGACCAAATGCGTTTTAAAAACTTTCAGGGACTAAATGTGTTTTAAAAACCAAGTTAGATATTTGGGAAAATGCAGGGACCAAATGTGTCTAACCCAAAAACTTTCAAAATAAAAAACCGCTTCCTGTCTTCTTCTCCGCTTTTCCAGCCAACTTTTCCGGCCAACTTTCCTGTCTTCTTCTCTGATTTTCCGGCCAATACCGCCTTCAATTATACATATGTATGTATATATATGTGTGTGAGTGAGGGGGAAAACCAGAAAATAAAAAAAAAATTCAAACCAAACATCACGCCGCTATGAGCATGGCGCCACCCACCAATTTGACCCTCCATAGTGCCGCCTGTCGTGGTGTTCGGGGAGCTATGGGGCGCTATCATCAAAAAAAGCCACACATCACGCCGCACTACAGAGGGTCTTAGGCCGGTTGAAACGCATTTAAAAAACCAAGTCATGTTATATAATTTTAAACTAGCTCACACATTCTAAACACCAACTTTAAACTTATATAAAATAGAAATATATAAGGAAAAGTGTATTTTATGAGAGATATTGAATTGGAAAGGAAATTGTTATCTTCTCATTAATCATCAGATACACTTAAATACAGAATTACAACAACTAAGGAGGAGAATAATGAGGATATAGTTACAACACATATTGACTATCAATGCTACCGAACATTATAGATAAGTTGCATAATTAACTTTACAATAATACATAATTTATTTAATGTTAATACGCCCTCGCAAGATGGAGGATCTGTTAGATACTCCAATCTTGGAACGGATACGTAAAAAGGTGATCTTGGAAGCGGCTTTGTTAAGAACATCGGCGAATTGATCTTTGGAGCTAACATGTAACTCTTGTAATATGCCTGGCGTATTGACTTGTTCTCGAACAAAGTGGTAATTTAACGCAACATGTTTCACATGTGAATGATAAACTGGATTTGCACACAAGTATGCAGCTCCCGTGTAGTCCTAAAACAGTCTAGGTGTTTTAATGTTCTTGACGCCAAGTTCACAAAGTAGGTTTTTGACCCAAGAAACCTTGACAGTAGCATTTGTGATGGCTTTATATCCAGCCTCCGTAGAGAACTGTGGGACTGTCTTTTGTCTGGAGGACCGCCATGAGATGATGTTAGAACTGAGGTATAGCAAATAAGCAGTTTTAGAATGTCCCCCATTAGTGATCCCCCCAATCAGAATCCGAGAATACACGTAAATCAATAGGTGAATTTTGATGCCAAAATAATCCATGGTACACCGTTCCTTTCAAATTTCGAAAAACCCATTTGAGAGATTGCCAATGGGACTGTTTGGGATTGTGCATGAATTGGGAAAGCTTTCTAACAACAAAGGAGATGTTCGGTCGGGTAAAGGTGAGATATTGGAGTATGCCCACAAGTTGGCGATACGGAGTTAGGTCAACCGAGGGAGATGAGTCATCGGGTGAAAGGGTGTCCAAAGCACTTAGAGGTGTGAGAACATCCTTGGCACCATCCATTTTGAAGGTGGTGGGTATGTCTTGAATATGGCGATGTTGCAAAAGAAATAAACCATTGGGTGTTGAAATGACCTCGATTCTCGAGAAGTGATGAAGGGGACCAAGATCTTTAATGGAAAATTTGTTACCTAAGGCCTGAATGAAATGGTTTAGAAAGGTGTCGTTGTTGCTCGTGAGAACGATGTCATCGACATAGACAAGAAAGTAGCAATTGATGGCATCGTGTTGATTGATAAAGAGAGAGGCATCTGAGAGGGACCTTTTGAAGCCGAAAGTGATTAGAAATGAAGCTAACTCATTGTACCAAGACCTTGAAGCTTGTTTAAGTCCGAAGAGGGACTTCCTTTGCTTGCAAATGTGACTCAAGAATTCATAGTTAACAAAGCCGGGGGGTTGAACCATGTGCACGTCTTCATGTAAGGTACCATGAAGAAAAGCATTGTTTACATGAAGCTGACGTAAGGACCACCGCTGAGAGAGGACAATGGATAGAACCGTTCGAATGGTGATCGGTTTTGTAACCATTACTAAAAGTATCAAAGTAGTCCTTGCCATATTATTGGTGAAACCCCTTGGCGACAAGACGTGCTCAATACTTATCAATCGTGCCGTCGGGTTTGCGTTTGATACGGAAACCCATTTGCAACCAATGGGATGTTGATTTGTGTGAGGAATGAGATCCCACGTGTGGTTTTGTAGAAGGGCATTAAATTCGAGATCCATGGCAAGATGCCATTCAAGATCCTTCATTGCTTGAATGTGACTTAAGGTTTCGAGAGACTGGGGAAAAGGGTGTAAGGTGGGGGAGTTGATGAACTTGGGGTTGGGCTTAGGTTGGCGACGGGTGGGGGCGAGTTAACAGAAGAGTGAGATTGGAGTGGAGTTGGTGATGTAGGCATAGATGGTACGTAAGTTGTAGTGGGTGGGAATTGGGTGAGACGGGTTGGGTGATTTGTTGTATGGGAATAGGATATTGGGGTGGGGAAATAATGTAGAGGAAAGGTCTGGGGTAAAAGGAGGTTGGGAGGTATAGGTTGATGGAGAGTGAAAAGGTGGTGGACAGGAAGGGGTAACAGTAGGTGTTTGGGAAGGCGAGATAGGGTTGCATGGGGTTTTTTATGTGGGTAGAAGCGTAGAAAAGGTGTCGCTAATAGGAGAGGTGTGTGTCACGAAAAGGGAATATGTGAGACTGGAGTGGAGTTAGTGATGTAGGCGTAGAGGGGACATGAACTGCAGTGGAGTGGGAATTGGGTGAGACGGCTTGGGTAACGTGTTGTATGGGAATAAGAGATTAGGGTGGGGAAATGATGTAGAGGAAATGTCTGGGGTAAAAGGCGGTTAGGAGGTATATGTTGATGGAGGGAGAAAAGGTGTTGGACAGGAAGGGGTAATGGTATGTGATTAGGAAGGTGGGGTGGGCTGCATGGGGTTTTTGTATGGGTAGAAAAGTAGAAAAAGTGTCGCTAATAGGAGAGGTGTGGGTATCACGACAAAGGGAATAGGTGTGGAACGAACTCCACATGATGTAAATCTGGTTGTTTTCCGGATCTACACATTTATAAGTAGATTAGGATGCGGAGTAGTCAAGAAAAGCGTACGACTTGGAACGAGCTTGGAGCTTGGACGTGGTGTACGGTCGGAGCCACAGATAACAGAGGCAACAAAAGGGTTTGAGTTTAGAGTAGGTTGGGTTTGCGTTGAAGGGCATGTTGAAATGTGAGGTATTGTTTAGAATAGGTGTGGGAAGGTGATTTATTAAGTATGTAGCTGTAACACCCCGTGTCACCGAATGTCAAAGTCAAAGTCAAAGTCAAGATCGACCTCTTTGACTGTAATTAGTTTATTTTTATGATTTATTAGTTGTATTATGTGGAGTAAGTGTTATTAATCAAAGAAATCGAAGTAATCGAATGTTTATCGACGCGAAACGATTCGCGACTGTGAATAGTAGGAAGTAACAATGCGATAAAGTCAATCAATCAATAATCAAGTTAATCGGATCATCATCGAACACGAAACTCGAATTGTGCAAACTTTGGTGTTGTTATACGTGTGTGTATGCCTTATGTGTTACTTGTGCGTGTTTACTTTATGTTATGCGTGGTGATCAATCTAATCGAAACTCGAAACTCAATCAAACTCAATCGAAATCAAATTATGATAAATGGTGGCGAAAAGATAGTGGGAAATATAGATGCTTGTATGTAGATATAGTGGTTGGGATTAAAAGTAATTTGAATAGGAAACTCTATCGTATCCGCGTCATCATCAATCGAAATCGAAATATCAGAAATCGTCGCACCGAACGCTCGAAACAGGCTGTTGATCGATCAGGCTCCTAGCCGATCGAACAGCCCAGCCGATCGGACGGACTGTCTGATCGAGCAGGTTGTCCGATCGGGATGCCTGGCCGATCGGCCAGCCCTTTCCTCTTTGGGAAGTCTATAAATAGCCCTGTCATTGTCATTCTTTCCACTTTTGGAAACTCTCTAACCGACCAGCTCGTGCTCTTCACTATTTTTCAGATTTCTCTCAATCCCGGTAAGATTTCATCCTAAATCTTGTACTTTCTTGATCAATGCACGCTCCTACACCTTTCTATCTTTCAAATCTTGATTTCTAACCGTGAAATCATCAAGATCTAAGTGTTCTAGGATGATGTCATCATGGTGTTCTTGAAGAACTTCATGTTTTGGCCTCAATCCACCAAGAATCACTTGGATCTAGCCGATTTCCACATAAACAAACAAAGATCTATCCTAGATCTAAACCGGTAGAAATGAAGCTTGAGCCAACTCACTAATCATTCTAATAGTTGTGTGGTTCAAGATCCGGATTCTATCTACGAGGTTCACCGATTTCGGGTTAAACTATAAACTCCGTTCCAAACCGTTCACCGGCCGGATTTGGGTGATTCCTGTCCAAGCAGGGGAAACAAGTAAGAACGAAGGTTCCATGGTTCAACTCAAAATACTTCGATATAACGTCTAAACCATCAGAACAGCCAAGTGTTAGATGAACAGGCCGACCAGGTCAGGATGCTGACCGATCAGACAGGCTGTTCGAACAAACAGCCCAACCGATCGGACATGTCAGCCGATCGACCAGGCCAGCCGATCGGCTAGCACATGGCCCCACACTTTAACAATTTCATGAAGTCTAGTATTGAATGAAGTGCTGTTCGATCGAACTACGGTTTGATTTGAATTACACTTCGGATCATGAGATACTATGCTTCAACACTTAATCGATTTTCAACTCGTTCGACGTATTGGAGTGCCACCCGATCGAACATGCCGTCCGATCAGGTGACATCCTGCTGAGGACATATTACTGAGGTACCTAACCGATCGGTTAAGCCGGCCAATCGAACGGCCCGTTCGATCGATCGACCTGAAAGGTAAGGACACTTCAATGTTCTCAAATACTACAACGAAAACTTCAAAAGGACAAACCATCATACACAAACACATCCTACCAAAGGAAGAAACAATCCACTCGAACAGCCCAACCGATCGAGCCTACCGGCCGACCGAACAGGCTGTCCGAACGGACTGTCAAACTGAACGAACAACTCGTCCGATCGAACCTACCGTTCGATCGACCAGGCTGTTCGAACCATCAACACTTGTATTCGTTTTACGTGTTACTCATTGTTATGCTATCGAACTATTCAGGCTAACCCTACTCTCAAGCACTCCCTTCAATCCATCAACTGTTGTGAGTATACTCGAACCCTTTTTGCTTTAGCACTTTTGGGTGTTACATACGTTACTTATTCTAAATCACAATCGAACACACTACTCAATTACTTTAAACGCTAACCGTTACTGCATGTATTACGTGACTAAATGTATGCTTGTTGTTATGTTTACACGTGGAATGCTGTCTATGTAACACCCCAACCCGGAAGGGCTGACGTGTCACAATAACGGTAACATAAACAAAAGTCATAATTTCATTTATTTATTTGATAGGATACAACCACACGACTATTAAAATTAAGATTAATATACAAGCGGATACATTCATCTTAATTAACTAACATCTTCATATTTATTCCTAGGCTTTATTCTTCTCTCTTTTCCCCTCCCAAAGTAACCTGTGGACCTGTATATACAAAAAGTTTACGGAATGAGCCGAATGCTCAGTACGGAATTTTAGGCTCAAATAACATATAATGCTTTATATGAAATCCTATCCGGATGGAACTTTATGCGAAAATGATACCATGCAAGAACAAAATTTCATCATCATATCTTACGGATGTACCCATGAGCAAACTCAAAACGTGACAATACATAGGTAGCTACTCCTGCATAATTATCACATGAGATGGCGAATTGGCATACCCGTTATCCACCTCCTTATACTTAAATCCTAGGATCGATCCATACGCCTCCTAATAGCCTTATGTACCACACTTGTACTTAAGAGACGCCGTGAACCGATCTCTCCGTCACGGATGGAGCACATGATGTTGATGCCACAACAACATGCTCGTGGGACACTCCACGAGAAGCGATACTCAGGGTATCAGAGTACAAATGGTCTTATTCACATAACTTATAAAACTTATTTTCATAACAAAACGGAACATATATTGGAACATGCGATAATGAGTATAACAACATAATACTATCGCATGACATGAAAGTTAAATCAAATGATTAGGATAGGAATCGAACGGACTGTCAAATGAATCGATAATCAAAGACGTGAGGAGTTTTTAACAGATATAGTAATTTAGTGGTTTTATAACAATTTGAATATGAAGCAATAAAGAGTGGGGTAAGGATCCGTACCTTAATAACTCCAAAGTGAAGCTACCTTGTGCTAAGATTTTAGATTTATACGGGCAGAGTTTAGACTACTGATTAATCTTTTAACCTAATTTAAATAACATGCACACAAACTAGGTTAGTAACTTAATACAACATTTACGTCAATTCACGTGATTAAACCCTCACAATGATTAACAAGTGCAATACTTAACAATTCAATCGGATTCACAACGAATAACAGAGCATAGTCCGAATTCGAACAGCACTCAAATATTCAAGTTGAAATCACGACGAATAATCAAAGTACAAGCTCAATTTGAGCAGCACTCGGACAATCGTTGGATAGTTATAATCGATCGGACGTTGAATCGTAATAACGATCGAGTTATTACCCTGATTGCGGCAGCAATTCGAGATCGGTGTGTGTTTTAATAGTATATAGAGTATAACTTCGTAGGTAATTCGACTTTTAACATCGATTTTGTGCCAGAAATCAAGTCCCAGACCCGACTATTTATAGCTGGAAAATGTACTCCTTCGCGCCACGCGAAAGAGACATGTGTACCCGTCGCGTGGCGCGACGGGTCTACTTTCTAGCCTAGGTTGCTTCGTGTCTAAGTAGCTTAGCTGAGTTGGTTTCGCAGGTAATTTTAATTCAGACAACGAATTATAAAGATACTCGTCAACTAGGTTTTACCCCCCCTGAGTTTTAGGGGCCCTGATCCTGATTCCGATTGTTTCGAAAATTTTAGGGTTAGTGCAGAATTACTTGGGTGTCTTAATTAGGGTTTTCTTAGTGGTTAATGATTTTAAATTTATGGGCATTACAACTATTACCCCCTTAAAAGAAATTTCGTCCTCGAAATTTTTCAAATAAGAATATAACCTATTGCAACAGAAATGAAACTTTCATAGCAGAGTTACTAACTTATATAACCAGAATTTCCTAACCACACATGGGTATCTGAAATTCATAGCTAAGGTCATGACTATACTTGTCAATTACCTTATATATGTGCCCTAATGGTCCTTCTTAATAAGATATCTTACCGTATGAAAAGTTAATGGAGATTTACAGATACTTAGAGTGACTATTAGTACTGACATTTCCTACATAGATATACTTAGTCATAGCTAAAATATCTTCTCATAAGGTAAAGCATAAATGACCGTAAACAGAAACAAATGAACATATATCAAATAGCAAGATTTACCGTTACTCGACTAAAATTCTATTGCGAGAATAGATTAGGGTATAGAGAACGAATTGATTCTTCAGATTCCCATGTTGCTTCGTGTTCAGAGTGATTTTTCCAAAGGACTTTAACAAACGGAATTACTTTCCTACGCAAAACCCTTTCTTGTCGATCTAAGATAGCTTCCGGTTCATCTTCGTAGGACAAATCTTCGTGAATTGTAAGTAACGGATAACTAATGACATGGAGTGGATGATAATTATATCCTCTTAAAGAGGATACATGAAAAACGTTATGAACGTGAGAGAGTTGAGGTGGTAAAGCTAGTCGATATGACACTTCTCCAATTCTTTCAAGGATTTCAAATGGACCGATGAAACGGGGACTAAGTTTCCCTTTAATTCCAAATCTACGAACACCACGCCAAGGTGATACCTTTAAGAATACGTGGTCACCAATTTTAAATTCGAGGGGTCGTCTATCTTGATCTGCATAGCTCTTTTGTCTACTCTGAGCTTCTTTCAGTTTTTCTCGGGCTATAGTGACTTTTTCATTTGTAATCTGAACTAATTCTGGCCCTTCAATAATCTTTTCTCCGACTTCATCCCAGCATAATGGTGCGCGACATTTCCGACCATACAAAAGTTCAAAAGGTGCCATGCCAATACTTGCTTGCCAACTATTGTTGTAAGCGAACTCAACAAGACATAAATATTCATCCCAGTTTCCAGACCATTCAAGTGCGCATGCTCGGAGCATGTCTTCCAAGGTCTGAATCGTACGTTCTGACTGCCCATCTGTTTGTGGATGGAAAGCCGTACTAAACTTTAGTCGTGTCCCCCAAGCTGCCTGAAAACCTTTCCAAAATCGTGAGGTGAAACGTGGGTCTCTATCGGAAACAATGGAAGATGGTGTGCCATGGAGTCGAATAATTTCTTGAAGAAATATTTCGGATAACTTATTAACCGAAAATCCTTGCTGAATTGGTAGAAAATGTGCTGACTTTGATAATCTATCGACAACAACCCATACAACATCATTCTTCTTGAATGTCTTAGGTAAACCAGTAACAAAATCCATTATGATCTCATCCCACTTCCATATGGGAATATCCAATGGCTGCAACAGACCGCTTGCTCGTTTGTGTTCAATTTTCACTTGTTGGCAAGTGAGACATTTACTTACGTATCGAGCAACGTCTTCCTTCATGCCATTCCACCAGAAGTTCTGTCTTAAATCTCTATACATCTTGGTAGATCCTGGGTGAATCGAAAATGGTGAGCTGTGAGCTTCGGCTAACAATGACTCACGAAGGGTGGAGTCATTGGGTACACAAAGTCTTTTGCCGCACCAAATCACCCCCTGATGGTCTATACTAAATTCAGATTGCTTACCCACCTCGAGATTTTGCACAATTGCCCAAAGTTCTCCATCTTGCTTTTGTGCTTCTTTGATCCGGGATATGAGGTTGGGTTCAATCTGCATTCTAGCTAGATATCCATCAGATTTACTAATCTGAAGCCAAATGTCCATCCTTTCGAGATCTCTCCTAACATGAGGTTGAATTTGTAGGCAAGATATAGTCCCGGAGTTCTTTCGGCTTAATGCGTCAGCTACAACATTGGCTCTGCCTGGATGGTATTGAATATTTGCGTCATAATCTTTTAAAAGTTCTAACCACCTTCTTTGCCTCATATTTAGCTCCTTTTGCGTAAATATATACTTGAGGCTCTTGTGGTCGGTAAAGATGTCACAACTTTCACCATACAGATAATGTCGCCAAATCTTAAGTGCAAAGACGACTGCGGCTAGTTCTAAATCATGTGTATGATAGTTAACTTCATAAGGCTTCAACTGACGGGAGGCATAAGCGATAACCTTCCCATGTTGCATTAGCACACAACCTAATCCTTTCTTTGAGGCATCACTGTAGACTTGGTAACCTCCTGATCCAGAAGGGAGAGTGAGTATCGGAGAGGATACAAGTCGTTTCTTTAATTCTTCAAAGCTTTTCTCTTGTTCCTCATTCCATGAGTACTTCACCCCTTTCCTTAGGAGTTTTGTAAGTGGTAAAGCAATTACCGAGAATCTTTCAACAAATCTTCGGTAATAGCCAGCAAGACCCAAGAAACTTCGTATTTCGGTAACAGAAGTGGGTCTTGGCCATTTTGTAATAGCTTCAACCTTTGTTGGGTCTACCATAATTCCCTATGCTGATATGACATGACCTAGAAATGACACTTGGCTAAGCCAAAAGTCACATTTGGAAAACTTCGCGTACAACTTCTCATGCCGCAAGGTTCCAAGTACTTCATGTAGATGTGCTTCATGCTCTTTGCGACTCTTAGAATACACCAGAATGTCATCAATAAAGACAATAACGAATTTGTCTAGGAATTTGTGAAATACGCGATTCATCAAATCCATAAAGACTGCGGGTGCATTAGTTAGCCCAAAGGGCATAACCAAAAATTCGTAATGACCATATCGAGTACGAAAAGCGGTCTTGGGAACATCATCATTCTTAACCTTTAGCTGATGGTACCCAGACCTCAGGTCGATTTTTGAGAAGAACTGAGCCCCCTGGAGTTGATCAAAGAGATCATCAATGCGAGGCAGAGGATACTGATTACGAATAGTAATCTTGTTCAGCTCTCGGTAGTCAATACATAAACGCATACTACCGTCTTTCTTCTTTACAAATAAGACCGGAGCACCCCAAGGTGAAACACTGGGTCTTATGAATCCTAAATCTAACAATTCTTGCAATTGTTCCTTCAACTCCTTCAGTTCCACCGGGGCCATACGGTATGGAGCTTTAGAAATAGGTTCGGCACCAGGGATCAAGTCGATGGTGAATTCCAACTGACGGTCGGGTGGTAATCCCGGGAGTTCATCCGGAAATACACCAGGATATTCACGAACAACAGAGTGGCTATCGATACTCTTAATACTAGCAGAAGTATCCTTAATCGATGCTAGGAATCCAGCACAGCCGTTTGATATGGATTTTCGAGCCTTAAGTGCAGAGATAATTTTAAGAGATTTATGGGCTTGAGTTCCCTGATATATAATATCAGGATGATGAAGATCACCGAAAATAACCCGGCGAGAATGACAATCTATAGTTACACGATGTCCAGACAACCAATCTATTCCTAGAATAACATCAAAGTCACACATATGTATTGGAAATAGGTCTGCCTTACACACAATAGATTCAATACGGATCGGACAATCTTTATATACGTAAGTGATTACGGATGAAGTTCCTATGGGAGTGGAAATGGTGAAAGTGTGATCTAAGAGAGTTGGTCTTATCGGAAGATACTTGGTAAACGAGTGGGATACTAAAGAATGGGTCGCTCCTGTATCGAATAACACATAGATACTACGTTCACCAATCTGAAGGGTTCCAGATACAGTACCTGGAATATTAGCAGCGTCAGTAGCAGAAAGTGTGAAAATTCTTCCTCCAACATTGGGTTGATTATTCTTCTTAGTATCTTTCTTAGGACATTCCTTGATCATGTGTCCAGTTTGGCCACATCTAAAGCATGCTCCTGTACTTCGGTGACATATGCCCTGATGTCTCTTACCACAAGTATTACATAGAGGATATGTAATCTGATTCGGGTTTACTTGTTGATTCAGTGGTTGAGCTCTAATAGGTTCTGCATACAACTGAATCTGGTTTTGAGCAGGCTTCGGGTTTTGAAGTCTAGGTTGCCATGGACGTGCTTGATTTCCAGAGTTTTGATTTCCTTGCACTTTACGATCTTGCTGTTGTGGTGTAGTGGATGATTGGCCGATTTCTTGCTTAAATTGGCCTTCCCTATTTCTCTTCTTATTATCCCCAGTTCGGGATAGGAATTCTTTCCTTTCGAATTCAAAAGTTTTGATTGCATCAGTAACTTCGGTGATATCCTTAAATTTCATGTACATGATCGATTTCCGAATTTGATCATTAACTGCCCACTTGCATTTTTCTGCCTGGACTTCTGCTGATCCTGCAACATCTCCTACAATACTAGCCAACCTTGAAAATCGAGTAATGAACTCAGAGGCTGGTTCATCACTCCCCTGTCGAATTATTGCATACTCCCTGATATAAGCTTCTTTATCAGCGGTCGAAAAATACTTTTCGTAAAAGATATTACGAAAGTCAACCCATGAAAGATTAGCGTCAAAAGCATCCCCTCCTTTGACTTGCTTATATCCTTCCCACCAAGTTTGTGCGTCATCTTCCAATTTGTAGGTAGCTAGTCTAACTTTGTATTGCTCCGGAACTCCAAGAACTCCGAAGATCTTTTCAACATGAGCTATCCAGTTTCTTGCTTCGACTGGATTAGTAGCGTGACTAAAGGATTTCGGCTTTTGTTTTTGGAATTTACTAATCCATATGTCTATACTATAAGTAATATTGTTAGTGGTATTCTCACGAGTTTCACCACCAGAGGTTGGATTAATGTTAGTGCGTTCTGGATGAAGAGTTTGTTGAATAACGGCCTCAGCTGTTTGAGCAACCAGGTTTGGAAGCAACCCAGTAACAGCCTGGTTGATAGCATTAATTATGTTTGGATCAACTGGAGTCTCATTCGAAGAAGTGTTGTTACGTTCATGGTTAGTACGAGTATTCCTACGTGGCGGACGACGAGGAGGCATCTATAAGAATAGACATAGGAGTTAAACCAAATAAGAGATCAAGTTGAATCCTATAGATATCTACCCATTCCTCACAGGTCTTAATTACTATCTTCAAGTTTTCTACAGGAAAGAGCCTTTGCTCTGATACCATAGCTGTAACACCCCAACCCGGAAGGGCTGACGTGTCACAATAACGGTAACATAAACAAAAGTCATAATTCCATTTATTTATTTGATAGGATACAACCACACGACTATTAAAATTAAGATTAATATACAAGCGGATACATTCATCTTAATTAACTAACATCTTCAGATTTATTCCTAGGCTTTATTCTTCTCTCTTTTCCCCTCCCAAAGTAACCTGTGGACCTGTATATACAAAAACTTTACGGAATGAGCCGAATGCTCAGTACGGAATTTTAGGCTCAAATAACATATAATGCTTTATATGAAATCCTATCCGGATGGAACTTTATGCGAAAATGATACCATGCAAGAACAAAATTTCATCATCATATCTTACGGATGTACCCATGAGCAAACTGAAAACGTGACAATACATAGGTAGCTACTCCTGCATAATTATCACATGAGATGGCGAATTGGCATACCCGTTATCCACCTCCTTATACTTAAATCCTAGGATCGATCCATACGCCTCCTAATAGCCTTATGTACCACACTTGTACTTAAGAGACGCCGTGAACTGATCTCTCCGTCACGGATGGAGCACATGATGTTGATGCCACAACAACATGCTCGTGGGACACTCCACGAGAAGCGATACTCAGGGTATCAGAGTACAAATGGTCTTATTCACATAACTTATAAAACTTATTTTCATAACAAAACGGAACATATATTGGAACATGCGATAATGAGTATAACAACATAATACTATCGCATGACATGAAAGTTAAATCAAATGATTAGGATAGGAATCGAACGGACTGTCAAATGAATCGATAATCAAAGACGTGAGGAGTTTTTAACAGATATAGTAATTTAGTGGTTTTATAACAATTTGAATATGAAGCAATAAAGAGTGGGGTAAGGATCCGTACCTTAATAACTCCAAAGTGAAGCTACCTTGTGCTAATATTTTAGATTTATACGGGCAGAGTTTAGACTACTGATTAATCTTTTAACCTAATTTAAATAACATGCACACAAACTAGGTTAGTAACTTAATACAGCATTTACGTCAATTCACGTGATTAAACCCTCACAATGATTAACAAGTGCAATACTTAACAATTCAATCGGATTCACAACGAATAACAGAGCATAGTCCGAATTCGAACAACACTCAAATATTCAAGTTGAAATCACGACGAATAATCAAAGTACAAGCTCAATTTGAGCAGCACTCGGACAATCGTTGGATAGTTATAATCGATCGGACGTTGAATCGTAATAGCGATCGAGTTATTACCCTGATTGCGGCAGCAATTCGAGATCGGTGTGTGTTTTAATAGTATATAGAGTATAACTTCGTAGGTAATTCGACTTTTAACATCGATTTTGTGCCAGAAATCAAGTCCCAGACCCGACTATTTATAGCTGGAAAATGTACTCCTTCGCGCCACGCGAAAGAGACATGTGTACCCGTCGCGTGGCGCGACGGGTCTACTTTCTAGCCTAGGTTGCTTCGTGTCTAAGTAGCTTAGCTGAGTTGGTTTCGCAGGAAATTTTAATTCAGACAACGAATTATAAAGATAATCGTCAACTAGGTTTTACCCCCCCTGAGTTTTAGGGGCCCTGTGTGACACCCCAGGAAAACCAGGAAAACCATGCAACTTAACTAGCTTCCTCAGTGAGTGCCATCAAATTTCGGGACGAAATTTCTTTCAACTTGGGGATGATGTGACAACTCGAAATCTAGAACCTTTCGTTGTGTCGTGATGTAACTTGCTTGTACATTATGTGATTAGTTGAATGATTAAACTTAATGATAAACGTGAACTTTTATGTGCTTTGTATGTGTGCATTTGTATATATATACGTGTACGTGTTTTATGTGAACCGAGAACCCAACCCGAGAACAAAGAACCCGACTCGAGACCATGAGGTCTCGAGTGAATAGTGACCGAATGGGCCTTTGGGCCGAGAACCTTTGGCCGGTTGGGCCTTTGGGCCGTAAATCCCACTCGAAACCCACTAAGGGTGCACCACTTGGAACTAGCCTATATATAAACCACCCTTAGTTAGTTCTTGCCATTTGTTGAACATTACACACACACACTCTCCTACTTTTCTCTCTAAGCCTTAAGAACACAAACACATTTCCAAGACTCTCGGATCCACTCGGTTGGCACAAGAACTCTCGGATTTGGAACTTTGGATCGACACACACACACACATCACCAACCGGTTAGTATCTATCATGTTTATGGTTGATTTTTGTTGTGTTTTGTGATGCATGAATAAGATGATGTTTATGGTTAGAGATTACATGTTGTTCTTGATGTTTATGATGATTCTAATATGCACAATGATGAACCGGTTAGCATATACTATATGATGAGTGTGATATTTTGTGTCTAAATGAAGTTTGAACCACTTTTGTTGATAAACATGAAATCGGGTTGCACTTGCCATGAAATCGGACATATATGAAAACCGAGTTGTGTGTTATGTTTAGTGTTTTGATGCTTGTTCATAGTTTTGGGTGAATAAGTGATTAATATGTTATGAACTTGTTGAATATGGGTTTGAATATTGAAGAACACTTTGAATGATAGTTGAAGATTGAAAACCCTTGTGATTTTGATCCATCTTTGACTAATAGCCTGATTAGGAAATATGTTAGTGGGATTCTATTGGTTATTTCCGGATTTGGGCCTGATTATATTGTACCACTAATCTGACTACATCTGCATCAACACGTGAACTTGAAAACGACTGCTACCGACTCGCAATCACGCAGTTGCGACTCGCAACCACAGCATGATGACTCGAGACCACGCGGTTGCGACTCGCAACCATAGCAGGACAAGCCGAAACCACAGGTTACGAGTCCCGTTGCGACTCGAGACCTCAGCATGATGAACCGAGACCACGGTTGCGACACCGGTTGTGACTCGCAACCACCTGAGATCAGCACACACAGCATGACTCGAGACCATGCTTGCGAGTCCAGTTGCGACTCGAGACCACACCTCGGGCCTAAGTTAGTGGGCCGAATTTATGGACTTCTGTGCTACTGTTGAGATGTTATTTGGGTCTGTTATCACGAGCCCAACTGTTTGGGCCTTACACTTAGACTTTGGATTATGTCTGATTGTTAACTGAGAACTGTGAACTGTTAAACGTGTTTGCCATACGTGTTAAACATACGTGCATTGCTGGCTTGAATCTGATTATAAGTGATATCCGTGTTAGGACGTAACTGACTACTTGCGACTTGATTGACTTTCTGCGATTAACTGCCGAGCAAACCAAGGTGAGTTCACACCCTCTACAAAGCATGGGATTCCCTGGGTTGGGAACGGGGTTAAGGAACGTGGATTCCTCGTCCTCCTTGGGTAGGACGTCAGTGGTTCAGGAATGTGATTCCTCGTCCGGATGGACGGATAAACGTACTAGACTAAAACTCTATCACGAAGTCCCTCCTTTTTGTATCGACTAATCGCCGGGCCAATGGCGAGCGGGTCATTAGTTAGATAGCGCTATTTAGGTCTGACAAGCCTCACACCGTGCCGCAGAGGACGGGCGTGAACTAATGGATCTGGGGCACGTCAATGATGATAGACATTGATGTTTTCAGGGCACATAAACATGACTACAGTCAGCAGTCGATATGGTAACGAGTCTAGTGTACGCATGGGGTAGCCCCCACGGCCGAAATGCCTGATAACTACATGGGGTAGCCCCCACGGCCGGAGTGCCGGAGTAACTGGGAATGAACATGTCACGTTTTTTAAACTATGGGGTAACTCCCACGGCAGGATGCCAGCTAAAGGAAACTGTTTTCGGAATAACTAAAACAAACACCCAACCGTGAACTCACTCAACTAGTTGTTGACTCGTTACTACATGCTTTGCAGGACCCTAGGTACTCAACTGGAGCTTGCATGGAGGAGGATCGTTGTGGGACAGGGATTGCTACATGATATGTTAAACTTGAAACTTTTGGAACTTATGTTATAACTTTAAACTTATGCTTCCGCTTGCAACTTAACTTGTTTGTTTTGAAACACCAATCGTGATGGTTAAACTTTTATAACTATTTATATGCTTGTTCAGTATGATTGGTGGCTGGATCCTGGTCAGTCACGCCTCCAAGCGGTAGTACTCCGCAGGTGGGATTTTGGGGGTGTGACAGATTGGTATCAGAGCCATTGGTTATAGTGAACTTGGTTTTAATAAAGGAGAAACGTTTTTGTTAAAACCAGACTATAACCGGTTTAGTGCTCAACGGTCCACAACGACACTTCGCTCCTCATGCAAGGCTCGACGTTCTAGGTAATATGATGTATGTATATTGCCTACTTGTTAGTTGCGTAGTACATTGCTCATGGTATGCTTGATTAGTATAACTACTGTTGTTTGAACACGTGCGTGCTTACCCTGTCCTACTATTGTACTTTCGCGAACCACTCTCACACGTATTACTCTTATTATGAAGAAACATGTCTGGACGCGTTAACATGACACAAGCCCAGTTGACGGCTTTGATCAACGAACGAGTTGCCGCAGCGCTCGCAGCTGCACACGCAGGAGGTATATCCTGCAGTCTGAAATTGTTCTAGGATCATTTGGATCCTACTCTCGTGAACCAACCTTTGTGTGTTAAACTCTGTCTTTCTTTCACCTACCTTAGGTCAATATGCTCAGGCACCGGTGTGCACTTTTAAGACCTTTATGGACTGTCGACCCACTACCTTTAGCGGCACTGAAGGAGCAGTAGGTCTCCTACACTGGTTTGAGAAACTGGAATCTGTGTTCGAAATGTGTGAATGCCCTGAAGCGCGCAGGGTGAAGTATGCTACTGGTACTCTCGAGGGTTTGGCTCTCACGTGGTGGAATGCTCAAGTGCAGATGTTAGGGTTGGTTGCTGCCAACGCCACCCCATGGGAAACTTTCAAGGAAATGATCAGGGAGGAATACTGCAGTCGTGACGACATTCACAAACTGGAAGATGAGTTCTACAATCTCAAGATGTCAGGGTCAGAGATTGAGGCATACACTAAGAGATCGCATGAGCTTGCCTTGTTGTGTCCTACTATGGTGGATCCTCCGTATAAGCGAATTGAACTCTATCTCAAGGGCTTGGTACCAGAGATCCAAAGTCATGTGACTTCAGCGAACTTGACTACTATCCAGCAGGTTGTACAGTTGGCTCACCGCCTCACTGACCAAGCGGTGGAGCAGAACAAGTTACCGAAGCGTATAGGTGCTGCAACTACTTCTGGTGCTTCTAGTGGGGATAAACGGAAATGGGATGGAACTTCAAGCAGGGGTTCAACTTCGGTGCAAACTCAGTCTCAGCAGAGAAAGACGGATGATCACAAGAGCCCCAGTCAGCAGTCGTCTAGTGGTCAAAGTCACGGTGGATACAAAGGAAATCACCCCAAATGCAATCGTTGCAACCTACACCACAGTGGGCCATGCACCAGGGGCAACTGTCATCGGTGCAACAAGCCTGGTCATGTTGCAAAGGATTGCAGGAGCGCATACCCCGTCAATCAGAATCGTCAGCAACCTCAGCAGAACCAGCGACAGCAGCAGGGTAACAACAAAGGGTGCTTTCAGTGTGGAGCTGAAGGCCACTTCAAGAAAGATTGTCCCCAACTGAACCAGAACAACAACAACAATCAGGGGAATGGTAACAATGGGAACAACAACAACAACAATGGTGCTAGGGGACGAGTGTTCGTGATTGGTCAAGGTGAAGCAAGGAATGATCCCAACGTGGTGACGGGTAAGTTCCTTCTCGACGACTTTTATGTTACAGTCTTATTTGATTCGGGTGCCGATACTAGCTATGTGTCACTAGAAGTTAGTAAGATGCTTAAGCGTATTCCTACACCCCTGAGCGACAAGCACACTGTAGAGCTAGCTAATGGTAAGAGTTTGGAAGCCTCACACGTAGTCAAGGGTTGCCAGCTTATTCTCGCTAACCAGACCTTCTCTATTGATCTTATTCCTATTGTCTTGGGTAGTTTCGACGTTGTCATTGGGATGGATTGGTTATCCCAACACCGAGCAGAGATTCTTTGTAACGAGAAGATCGTTCGTATTCCTGGTTTAGGTGGTGAACCTCTCATGATTCGTGGCGACAAGAGAAGTGCTGTTGAGAACATCATCTCTCTTCTTAAAGCCCAGAAATGCTTACGAAAGGGCCACACTGCGATTTTGGCTCTAGTTACTGATACCACAGAAAAGGAGAAGAAGCTAGAAGATTTTCCCGTTGTACGCGACTATCCTGAGGTATTCCCTGAGGAATTACCTGGTCTTCCGCCCCATCGCCAAGTCGAGTTTCAGATTGATCTAGCTCCTGGAGCTGCGCCTGTAGCCCGTGCACCTTATCGTTTAGCGCCATCAGAGTTGGAAGAACTCTCCACGCAACTACAAGAACTCTTGGATAAGGGTTTCATTCGTCCTAGCTCATCGCCTTGGGGAGCTCCAGTACTATTTGTGAAGAAAAAGGACGGTACCTTCAGAATGTGTATCGACTATCGAGAACTCAACAAGGTGACTGTGAAGAATCGTTATCCTCTACCGCGTATTGACGACTTGTTCGACCAGTTGCAGGGGTCGAGCTACTATTCAAAGATCGATCTGAGATCGGGATATCACCAGCTGAGAGTTCGGGAAGAGGATGTCTCTAAGACGGCCTTTAGGACTCGATATGGGCACTATGAGTTTCTGGTCATGCCGTTTGGGCTGACGAACGCACCGGCAGTTTTTATGGATTTGATGAATCGAGTGTGCAAACCGTATCTGGACAAGTTTGTTATAGTCTTTATCGACGACATCCTGATCTATTCTAAGAGCAAAGAGGAACACGAACAACATCTACGACTTATTTTGGAACTCCTCCGGAAGGAACAGCTTTACGCAAAGTTCTCGAAGTGCGACTTCTGGCTTCGTGAAGTCCATTTCCTAGGGCATGTGGTGAACAAGGATGGGATTCACGTTGATCCATCCAAAGTGGACTCTATTAAGAACTGGCCTGCGCCTCGCACACCAAAGGAAATTCGCCAATTTTTGGGATTGGCAGGTTACTACAGGAGATTCATTAAGGATTTTTCTAAGATCGCGCAGCCTCTCACCCTACTAACACAGAAAGGCGTTGTCTATCATTGGGGAAATGCACAAGAGTTAGCTTTTCAGCATCTAAAGGATAGACTCTGTAGTGCACCTATCCTTTCACTGCCAGAGGGCACAGAAGATTTTGTGGTTTACTGTGATGCATCAATTCAAGGTCTTGGTTGTGTATTGATGCAACGAGATAAAGTCATAGCTTACGCCTCACGACAACTCAAAGTTCACGAGAAGAACTACACGACACATGATTTAGAGCTGGGAGCTGTTGTTTTCGCACTTAAACTATGGCGGCATTACCTGTACGGAACCAAGTGCGCCATCTACACCGACCACAGAAGTTTAGAACACATATTCAAGCAGAAGGAACTGAATATGCGGCAGCGACGATGGGTCGAGCTGCTGAATGATTACGAGTGCTCTATCAGGTATCACCCGGGCAAGGCCAATGTTGTGGCAGACGCCCTCAGTCGGAAGGACACTACGCCTAAGCGCGTAAGAGCTTTACAACTCACGATCCATTCTAGTCTACCTTCGCAAATACGAGCTGCTCAGATAGAAGCGCTGAAACCAGAAAACGTTAGAGCTGAAGCCCTACGCGGGTCAAGACAACGCTTAGAACAGAAGGAAGACGGTGCTTATTATGTGACAGGACGCATTTGGGTCCCACTCTATGGCGACTTACGAGAACTTGTGATGGATGAAGCGCACAAATCTCGCTACTCGGTACACCCTGGTTCGGACAAAATGTACCACGATATTAAAACTACGTATTGGTGGCCTAGCATGAAGGCCCACATAGCAACTTATGTCAGCAAGTGTTTGACTTGTGCGCGAGTCAAGACGGAATATCAGAAACCTTCAGGCCTACTTCAGCAACCAGAGATACCACAATGGAAATGGGAGCAAATTTCCATGGATTTCGTTACTGGCCTACCTAGATCACAGCGCGGAAACGATACTATATGGGTGATCGTGGATCGACTCACAAAATCCGCACACTTTTTGGCAATCAAGGAGACGGATAAGTTCTCCACTCTAGCGGAAATATACCTCAAGGAAGTTGTTTCGAGGCACGGGGTGCCCACCTCTATTATCTCTGATCGAGATGCACGTTTTACTTCGGAACTGTGGCAGGCAATGCACAAGTCTTTTGGCTCACGTCTTGATATGAGCACAGCGTATCACCCGCAGACGGACGGGCAGTCCGAGCGTACTATCCAAACACTAGAAGACATGCTTCGCGCTTGTGTAATCGACTTTGGCAACAGCTGGGAAAGGCATCTGCCACTCGTGGAATTTTCGTATAATAACAGCTACCACACCAGCATTAAAGCTGCTCCGTTTGAGGCATTGTACGGACGTAAATGCCGGTCACCCCTCTGTTGGGCAGAGGTGGGGGATAGTCAAATCACTGGTCCAGAACATGTGGTAGACACTACTGAGCGGATTGCTCAGATACGACAACGCATGGCGGCGGCTCGTGACCGTCAGAAGGCCTACGCCGATAAGGGCAGGAAACCACTCGAGCTCCAGGTTGGGGAGCGGGTTTTACTCAAAGTTTCACCCTGGAAGGGTGTGGTTCGTTTTGGTAAACGCGGCAAACTCAACCCACGATACGTTGGACCTTTCGAAATTCTTGAGAAAATAGGCAAGGTGGCCTACAGACTGAAATTACCAGCAGAACTCGGTGCAGTTCACAACGTTTTCCATGTGTCAAATCTGAAGAAGTGTCTGTCAGATGAGACGCACGTAGTTCCTCTGAAGGAACTCACGATCGACGAACAGTTGAAATTCGTCGAAGAACCTGTCGAAATCACGGACCGGGATGTTAAGGTCCTCAAGAGCACTAGAATACCTCTTGTTCGAGTTCGTTGGAACTCACGTCGCGGCCCAGAGTTTACCTGGGAGCGCGAAGATCGGATGAAACAAAAGTATCCCCAACTGTTTGAGAACAGTACAAACGCTACTGAGGCTGAAGCTACGGAATTTCGGGACGAAATTCCAGATCAACGGGGGGTGGATGTGACACCCCAGGAAAACCAGGAAAACCATGCAACTTAACTAGCTTCCTCAGTGAGTGCCATCAAATTTCGGGACGAAATTTCTTTCAACTTGGGGATGATGTGACAACTCGAAATCTAGAACCTTTCGTTGTGTCGTGATGTAACTTGCTTGTACATTATGTGATTAGTTGAATGATTAAACTTAATGATAAACGTGAACTTTTATGTGCTTTGTATGTGTGCATTTGTATATATATACGTGTACGTGTTTTATGTGAACCGAGAACCCAACCCGAGAACAAAGAACCCGACTCGAGACCATGAGGTCTCGAGTGAATAGTGACCGAATGGGCCTTTGGGCCGAGAACCTTTGGCCGGTTGGGCCTTTGGGCCGTAAATCCCACTCGAAACCCACTAAGGGTGCACCACTTGGAACTAGCCTATATATAAACCACCCTTAGTTAGTTCTTGCCATTTGTTGAACATTACACACACACACTCTCCTACTTTTCTCTCTAAGCCTTAAGAACACAAACACATTTCCAAGACTCTCGGATCCACTCGGTTGGCACAAGAACTCTCGGATTTGGAACTTTGGATCGACACACACACACACATCACCAACCGGTTAGTATCTATCATGTTTATGGTTGATTTTTGTTGTGTTTTGTGATGCATGAATAAGATGATGTTTATGGTTAGAGATTACATGTTGTTCTTGATGTTTATGATGATTCTAATATGCACAATGATGAACCGGTTAGCATATACTATATGATGAGTGTGATATTTTGTGTCTAAATGAAGTTTGAACCACTTTTGTTGATAAACATGAAATCGGGTTGCACTTGCCATGAAATCGGACATATATGAAAACCGAGTTGTGTGTTATGTTTAGTGTTTTGATGCTTGTTCATAGTTTTGGGTGAATAAGTGATTAATATGTTATGAACTTGTTGAATATGGGTTTGAATATTGAAGAACACTTTGAATGATAGTTGAAGATTGAAAACCCTTGTGATTTTGATCCATCTTTGACTAATAGCCTGATTAGGAAATATGTTAGTGGGATTCTATTGGTTATTTCCGGATTTGGGCCTGATTATATTGTACCACTAATCTGACTACATCTGCATCAACACGTGAACTTGAAAACGACTGCTACCGACTCGCAATCACGCAGTTGCGACTCGCAACCACAGCATGATGACTCGAGACCACGCGGTTGCGACTCGCAACCATAGCAGGACAAGCCGAAACCACAGGTTACGAGTCCCGTTGCGACTCGAGACCTCAGCATGATGAACCGAGACCACGGTTGCGACACCGGTTGCGACTCGCAACCACCTGAGATCAGCACACACAGCATGACTCGAGACCATGCTTGCGAGTCCAGTTGCGACTCGAGACCACACCTCGGGCCTAAGTTAGTGGGCCGAATTTATGGACTTCTGTGCTACTGTTGAGATGTTATTTGGGTCTGTTATCACGAGCCCAACTGTTTGGGCCTTACACTTAGACTTTGGATTATGTCTGATTGTTAACTGAGAACTGTGAACTGTTAAACGTGTTTGCCATACGTGTTAAACATACGTGCATTGCTGGCTTGAATCTGATTATAAGTGATATCCGTGTTAGGACGTAACTGACTACTTGCGACTTGATTGACTTTCTGCGATTAACTGCCGAGCAAACCAAGGTGAGTTCACACCCTCTACAAAGCATGGGATTCCCTGGGTTGGGAACGGGGTTAAGGAACGTGGATTCCTCGTCCTCCTTGGGTAGGACGTCAGTGGTTCAGGAATGTGATTCCTCGTCCGGATGGACGGATAAACGTACTAGACTAAAACTCTATCACGAAGTCCCTCCTTTTTGTATCGACTAATCGCCGGGCCAATGGCGAGCGGGTCATTAGTTAGATAGCGCTATTTAGGTCTGACAAGCCTCACACCGTGCCGCAGAGGACGGGCGTGAACTAATGGATCTGGGGCACGTCAATGATGATAGACATTGATGTTTTCAGGGCACATAAACATGACTACAGTCAGCAGTCGATATGGTAACGAGTCTAGTGTACGCATGGGGTAGCCCCCACGGCCGAAATGCCTGATAACTACATGGGGTAGCCCCCACGGCCGGAGTGCCGGAGTAACTGGGAATGAACATGTCACGTTTTTTAAACTATGGGGTAACTCCCACGGCAGGATGCCAGCTAAAGGAAACTGTTTTCGGAATAACTAAAACAAACACCCAACCGTGAACTCACTCAACTAGTTGTTGACTCGTTACTACATGCTTTGCAGGACCCTAGGTACTCAACTGGAGCTTGCATGGAGGAGGATCGTTGTGGGACAGGGATTGCTACATGATATGTTAAACTTGAAACTTTTGGAACTTATGTTATAACTTTAAACTTATGCTTCCGCTTGCAACTTAACTTGTTTGTTTTGAAACACCAATCGTGATGGTTAAACTTTTATAACTATTTATATGCTTGTTCAGTATGATTGGTGGCTGGATCCTGGTCAGTCACGCCTCCAAGCGGTAGTACTCCGCAGGTGGGATTTTGGGGGTGTGACACCCTGATCCTGATTCCGATTGTTTCGAAAATTTTAGGGTTAGTGCAGAATTACTTGGGTGTCTTAATTAGGGTTTTCTTAGTGGTTAATGATTTTAAATTTATGGGCATTACAGTCTACCTGACTTAACGACGATAGTACTATAGTTTGGACTCAGCACCCATTCACACGGGGGTTGTTAACGACAATTACTTGCATGGATTACGGTGGTAATCATGTATTGCGAACTACCCCGGGTAGTCAACCCGCAGTCATTGGTATCGATAGATCCATGTCGATAATTAACATGCTTCTTTTTCCTCTGTGTACGTGTTGGTTATGCGTAAACTATTTCGAACTCTGTTATGCTATTATCAAACTTGTATGCTCACCTTTACATCTTATGTATTGACCTTATTTTAACGTATGTGGCAGGTAATTAGGATGCTTATCTGCTAGGAAGGCGAGCTTAGAATAAGAGTCTAGAGCATAGTTGTCTGTAGATCTTGCAGATCGAGTCTCTAGAAGCATCTGAACGATTTTCATATTTATATTATATTTAAAATCTGAGTTGTCGAAACAGAATATTTGACTAGTTGTTATCTGTAATAATTTGTTTTACTATTTGGGATACGGTATGGGACGTATTATTTAAACTGAATAGTAATGATAGTTGTTGTGGAAACTTCTGGACAATCTGTTTCGCTCAGTGCCATGCCTCGGTGATTCCGCCATCGGTTGGGGTGTGACAGTAGCGGTTTGGAAGGCATGACGCCAAAAATGCGATGGTAAGTGAGCGTAATGGAGGAAGGCAAGGCCTGTTTCAACTACATGGCGGTGGCGACGTTCAACTACCCCGTTTTGCTCGGGTGTGTAAGGTAGAGTTGTGTAATGGGAGATGCCTTGAGAGGTAAGGTAGGGTGTTAGGTCAACATATTCCCTACCATTATCAGTGATTAAGGCAACCAAAGGCGTTTCAAAAAACTTTTCCACTAACATTTTGAATTGTGGGAAAAGAATAGACACCTCTGATTTGCGTTTGGGCGGGTATAACCATACATATTTCGAGTAAAAATCAATAAAAACAATGTAATATTTATACCCATCAAATGAGGTTTGAACCGGTCCCCAAATATCAGAGTAAACAAGTTCTAAAGGTTTGTTTGCAACAAAAGAATTATGGCCAAACGAAAGTTTGTGACTTTTATTCAATGAACAAGAATTACAATGAAATGACTCATATGACATTTTATTAGAATGAAGTCCTAATTTAGCAATTAAAGACTTGTTTGAATGATGGATGTCCAAGAGTGTGATGTCACATGAGTAAAGATCCTGTGTTGGTTGCATTTATTTGAGGAGAAGTAGCGAGTGGTTTGTAGTAAACCTCATTAACGTTCACTCACCACATGAGAGGCGCCCAGGTGCGTAGATCCTTGACCAAAAAATGATAAGGAAAAATTTCAACGAAAACATGGTTAGTTCGACACACTTTAGCAACGGAAATAAGATGATTACGTAAATGAGGAACAACTAAAACATCATTCAAAAGAAGTGGTCGTAAGTTAATGGGAATGGTAGTATGACCGGTGTAGGACAATCTCACCTGGGCCTTTGTATTTGGAAAGAACGGGCAACGAATTCTGATTCGGAGTGGTGTGGTGTGGTGTGACCTAATGCGCCGGTTTCCCACATCCATGATGGGTGCATAGCAGCTTATTATGGTGAAGTGGTGTTGACAAACGGAACTGTTGGGAAGGATTTCCTTGAATAATAACATTGTTTTCCCATAGGAATCGTCTGAGCTTTCAACAGTTTTTTGTTTCATGACTCGGTATGTTGCAAAACTGACAATAAGTTTGGGTACGGTTTGGTCGAGCCATAGGGGGGCTGATCTAGATGACCATTGAGTTCGGTTATTTGGTGTGTAGGTTTGTTGAAGCAATTTTCAGCGGAAGAGCGGGTGTATGAACGAGATGGTTGATGTCGGGTTTGGTTCATAGTGGTGATAAGCGGCTTAGTGGAAACCGTAGTTTCCTTGAGGGTATGTTCATGGTCTAGGAGCTTGTCTAATAAGTCTGGAAAGGAGATGGTGGTGTCGCGGGTTTTTAGAGCGGCAACAAAGTTGGCATATTCATCGCCTAATTGGTTCATGATGTGAACTACAAGGTCTTCTTCAGAAACCAGACTTTGAGCTAGTGCAAGATCATCCGAGATTGACTTCATATCATGTAAAAAATCGGAGATAGAGCGAGAGCCCTTCGGATTTTTGGCGAGGTGAGACTTGAGAGAAATAATGCGGGATCTAGACTTGTTTGCTTAACTGGAATTTAGAGCATTTTAGGCTTATCGAGCAGACTCAACGACTGAAACAATTGGCTGGATTGCAACTGCTAAGGAGTGCACTGTTATCATCTGATCTTGGCGGAACCACCTGAGATATTCATGGTTTGATTTCGTGATATCACCGGTTACTAAGGTTTTAGCCAGTGGATCGGAGTTGCCGAAAATATGATGATCAAGTTCGAGTCCTATGAGGGTTGAAACAACTTGTTTACGCCATGAAGGGAAGTTGTTTGACGTGAGTTTAATTGGAAGGTGGGTGGATGCTATTATTTGAATGATGGATTGAGGAGCCATGTAGGTAGCGACTGTGAAAAGAAAAAAAAGGAGAAGGATTGGCTTTTCTCGATTTTTTTGCAAGAGTAGGTGTTTCGTACAAGGAAAGGTTACTTCTAGGTGGGCATGAAATATCAAAGTGTTTATGGGTAAGTCCATGTTCCAAACATCGACTTTCAAGCCCATGTTCCTGCAAACCTGCCAACATTTTGATTGTCTCTGAACATCGCTGTTTTGAACCAAGACATCCAGAAGTCGTTGTTTCAATTATATACTTTCAATCAAAGTCGCTGTTTGATACTTATACCTTCAGAAAGTCATTGTTTCGGTCTCATACTTTCAACAAAAGTCGCTGTTTCATTCCCAGACCTTGTAGAAGTTGTTGTTTTTGTTGGTTTCTGGTCCCACACTCACACTCTCACAACACACACACATACTCAAACTCTCACGTAAGTATTGTAACAACCCGACTTTTCGGATCGTTACCTATCGCTGTCATTTCTTTCGTAAACGCTTGTACTCTTGGGATTCGATTAACGCAATGGGTTAAAACTATATTTTTCAACGCATTTTAAACGCTTATTACAACGCTTACTTAATCACGATTATCGCATTTAAACGCTACTTATAACGCTTACTACTTAAACGCACTTTATCACATTCTACATCGCTTATTTAGACTAAACGCTATCGCAACGCAAACTCGAAACGCGGATTTAACTATATTATGTGTGTTATTTTTGTGATTATTTGTGAATGTTATGTGGTTATCAACGCAACCCTTACACGCTCAACGCTCACTCGCAACTCAATTAAATGCAACGCAACGCTTAACAAACGAACCAAAGTTGGAAAACTAACTCGCGCAAACTCGGCCGTCCGAATGGCTTTCCGTCCGAATGGACATCCGCCCGGATGACCATCCGTCCGGATGACCATCTGACCGGATGGAGCCATCCGAACGCTGCCACTCATGCACCGCCTTAAATCTCACTCTCCCCCTATAAATACTAGCCGTACGCCCTCATTCTCACACTTTGACACTCTCATCCGCTCCCAAGCTCTCAGTCACAATTCAAGGCCAATTTGTAAGCATTTTCTCTCAAATCTTCCACAGTCTTCATCTCCAATCACTTCTACTCCATCTTTTTCATCAAAATCACACACTTCAACTTTTTCTCGAAATCACTGATTTCGGACCTCTCGAAGGTGGATTTCACTCTTTTTGCTAAGTTAAACTGTTGTGGAACACCATTCAATCGAGATTGGTTCAAGATCTAAAGGATTTCACACTTTTCAACTTAATTATGAACGATTTCAACACTTTTTCAACTTGTTTTGAACTTTTCTTCAGTTTTCTACATAATATTGATGGAATCTGGATTCAACCAGACTCTCGACTCGTTCCTTAGTCAAAAGCCGGTTGAAAACTGATTTCTACCGAAGAGATGGATCGATTAACGGGTCAAACATGAATCTTCATCAACGAACAGTACGTTGTCCGAATGGGTTGGGCCCATCCGGCCGAATGAACTGGAGTTGGTGAATTCCGTTGTTTGACACGCCGTCTCGCCGTCCCCGTTAACTCACAACTTTTACTTAGAAGTTTTACAAAAAAACTCAACTACAGATTACCCGCCCGAATGACCATCCGTCCGGATGACCATCCGTTCGGATGACCTGTCCCTAACGATCTCCATTGTTTAAACGCATTTAACTAAACTCCGAATTTTAAAGTTTCGCAAACAATCACATTCTAGTCGAATGGCCATCCGTTCGATTGGCCATCTGCCCGGATGACCATCCGTTCGGATGGGACCCATCCGTTCAGATGAACTGTTAAACACTTAACCCGTCCGACATTCTATTTACAACCATTCAGCCTTGTGGAATACTTATGCTTCTGTTTCCGTGCACAGGCTGACCCGACGCGCTCCCTTCAATCCAATCTAGCTGGTGTTTACTTGCTAAACACACACTGTGAGTATACTCGAACCCATTTTCGTTTAACGCACTTTTGGGTGTTACATACGTTCTATATCAAAACACATCACACAACGTAAACACTTTATAAACGCTAACCGCTCCCGCATGTTATACGTGATTTGTTGAATGCTTGTTACTATGCTTATACAGTGTTACACTAGACCGCCTCTAGCAACGATAGTACTATAGTTTGGACAAGGAACCTGTGTGACAGGGGTTGCTAGGGATCACATTACTTTACTTCACGTGTTCGCTTCGGTGAACATGTGTCGCGCATACTCTACGACGCAGTCTCGTGGTTAGGTTGTATCGTTGTTGAATAGTTACATGCTTCGCCCGCTACGTGTTACATGCTGGTTATGCGTAAACGCTTTTCATACTATTACTATGCAAACTTGTGTACTCACCTTTACTTTATGTATTGACTTTTATTTTAACGTATGTGACAGGTTGATTGGATGTTGTGCTATGTTGGAATCAAGTTAGGAAGTCTAGAAACCTACAATAAAATCTAGGTTGTCGGACTTGCTTGTTTAAGAGATGTGAACTCTGTAATGACTGTTTTTGAAATGTTTGTTTATTGGTATGGGACAATGAACCTTTTCAATATTGTCATTTAATAATTGTTATGGATTTTCTTGAGCAATCTGGTTCGCCTAGTGCCGCGCCCCGATGTTTTCGCCATCGGTTGGGGTCTGACAAGAATATATAAATATATATGAGTGTAAAGCTGCAGAGATTATAAAAATGGCTATTGTATTCGATATCAAAAGAGGTACATAAATAAGCAGTTAACTATCCTATTTATAATTAAAAAGAAACAAAGCACATGCATTAAAACTCCACGTTTTCCTGCTTGTTAGGCAACAAACCAACGTTCACATTCATCTCCATCAAACTTGGTCACTTTCTGCCAAAGTCTTCAACAACCAAGACCCTCTTCCAAACTGATAAAACATGACCAAAATATCCCAACTATTACAACCCATTTGACCCGTTTACATGCTGACCCGTAACCAGTGATCCGTAAATGAACCATTTTCTGTATAGGATAAACCCGATTTACAATTTGCGACCTGATAACGTGCCGACCGTGACCCGTAAACGAACCGATTAATCCAACAATTTTGAATTAATACCTTCATAAAATCTAAACTAATACCTTCACCCTATAAGCTTATTTACTCATTAGACAAGATAGCCTGCTACTCATTATTTCGAACTTTTTGCAGATTTAGGCGGTTTGGAACTCAAAATAGCACTTCTAGGTAGTCTTGAACAATGAAAGCATTATTAGGTATATAGTGGTTTGAAACAACGACATTCATGATAAAAACCTGCAAAAGCTGCAACAATCCTGAAACATTCCTTTTGTAGCCTAATGTCGATGTTTTAAACCCGTACTTAAAGAATGTCTATGTTTCCTTTCCATATGTTAAAGAATGTCGTTGTTTCGTCCCAATATGTTAAAGAATGTCGCTTAATGGTTTGCATACTTAATAATCATCGTTGTATTGTTTATATACTTCCAAAACCACTATTCATCCTGCAAATTTCAGTTCATACTATTCCTAATGCTATTCCTTCTGCTATACTAGCTAGCCTAGGAGATATGGTTAAAATATCTACCAAGACTATTTCCCCTGTAAATGTTGAAGAGATCACGTGAACATGGCAACAAAATTTAATTTAACATGTAAATCTACTGAGATATGGTCAAATTACATCTGCCAACACTATTCTTTTCACATAAGTTCACGTGAAGCTTGAATATATTAAAGATTCACGTCTGAAAATTGGCAGCACTTTAATTGAACATGTCAGATTGAAATAGCGAAGTTGTTGTAAGTATCACAACAAAACAGCGACATTCATGAACATATTGGAATGAAACAACGACATTCTTTAAGTATGGGTTTAAAACAACGACATTAGGCTACAAAAGGAATGTTTAAGAATTGTTGCAGCTTTTGCAGGTTTTTATCATGAATGCTGCTGTTTCAAACCACTATATACCTAATAATGCTTTCATTGTTCAAGACCACCTAGAAGTGCTATTTTGAGTTCCAAACCACCTAAACCTGCAAAAAATTCCATTATTCCAATATTAAAACGATAGCTTCCTCCCTGAATTTTTTGTGCCTATGAACTATTCAACCTATTAATTTTAGCATTTTACTTTTTCCACATGGGTTCTTCAGAATCACATGGGTCTTGAGAGGCTTTGAATTAAGTTCACTAAACGAAACAACAACTTTCTTTATGTTCACTAAACAAAACAACGACTTTAATAAGGTCTTCGAACATATCAACGACTTTCATTTATGTTTGCAGGTTGAAACAACGATGTTCATTAGTTATGCATTTCATTCAACGACTTTGATTTATGTATGCAGGTTGAATCAACGACTTTAATAAGTTATTGGTATCATACATCGACTTTCTTAATATTTCTGTTTCATTCAGCGATGTTCAGAGACAATCAGAATGTTGGCAGGTTTGCAGGAACATGTGCTTGAAAGTCGCTGTTTGGAACATGGACTTGCTCATAAACACTTTGATATTTCATGCTCACCCAGAAGTAATCTTTCCTTGTACAAAACACATACTCCTGCAAACAATTCGCTTTTCTTGGTGGAGATTTAGGTCGCTCTAGATACATACGAGAGATATTGAATTAGAAAGGAAATTGTTATCTTATCATTAATCACTAGATATTTAAATACAAAATTACAACAACTAAAGAGGAAAATAATGAGGATATAGTTACAATAAATATTGACTATTCTTTTAGTGTCGTAAGCTATAGTGAACGTCAGTACAATAAGTACAATAAGAATACACTGGCAAACCAAACAGATACCGTAGTAAAACATCGGTACCAATATTCATTTTTATTGTTTTCAATCAATGTAAAACAAGTATCGATATCCTGTTGGACATATCTCTTTCAGTTACTATATCAAGTTTCAACATCATATGAGTACTACAATAAACCAAACTAGGGATGAGCAAATGGTAACGAATACCATACTCATCCCTAAACCGAACCAAAACCCATACAATCCACATATATGTCTGATTCTCATCCTCGTAAGGTCACAATAAGCAATACCTACGTGACTTCCCTACCAAGGCCTCTCCCCTGTAAAACCCTAAGACCACCATTAACACCACAACATTCATCCTCACAACGATATGGACGCCTATTGCTCGGACTGCAAGCGGAGCACGGAGGTCGTGTTTGACCACTCCGCCGGAGACACCGTCTGCTCCGAGTGCGGACTCGTCCTCGAATCGCACTCCATCGATGAAACCTCCGAGTGGCGTACGTTCGCCAACGAGTCCGGCGATAACGATCCTGTGCGTGTCGGTGGCCCTACTAATGTCCTCCTTAACGACGGCGGTTTATCCACGGTCATTTCGAAACCTAACGGCGTTACTAGCGACTTTTTGTCCACCTCGTTGGGCCGGTGGCAGAACCGTGGATCTAATCCGGACCGGAGCCTTATTATGGCGTTTAAAACGATTGCTACTATGTCTGATAGGTGAGAGTGATTGTTTTAGGGTTTTGTTTTGGTTATTAACTTATTAATGGTTTTGTAGGACTCAGAAGTTATTATTATTGTTATATAAACCCTAGGTTAGGTTGTTATTATGTAAACCCTAGGTTTACTGTATGTGTATTGGTTGAATTTGAGAATTTTGAAATTGCAGGTTATGAAGCATTATGTATTATTATTTGTTAATTAATGAGATAGGTTAACAGATTGAGAATACTGCAAATGTAAAGTATGTGAAGCGTGTTAAGGTTTATGTTAATGTGACTAAAGTCGCTGTTAGTATCAAGGGATCTTTTGTCTGCAAGTCTGAGTTTATAGCAGATTGGGAGGTGGTGAAATGAGGTTTTGGGAACTAAGTGATGTTTGGGGTTATTTGTTTACACGCACATTGTCTGGTTTTACTTTTAAGCTGCATGATACTGATTGGTGAAGTTTTGAAGCATTAGGAGTTCTACTTGCGTATCATCTTTTGTTATATGAGATTGGTTAACAGAATACTGCAAATGTAAAGTATGTGAAGTGTGTTAAGGTTTATGCTTTTGTGATCAAAGTCACCATTAGTATAATGAAGGGTTGCTGATTTTATTTGTCTGCAAGTCTGAGTTTATAGCAGATTAGAAGATGATAAAATGAGATTTTAGGAACTAAGTGATGTTTTGGGGTGTTTGTTTGCATCTGCTTTGTCTGGTTTTACTTTGAAGTTGCATGATGCCAATGGTCGAAGCTATATTTTTTCTCTAATTTATAAACTCAAGAACATAGTCTGGCTATTTGCTTACACTATTGAGTCTTAAAGAGAGAAATGTTAATCTGTATTGATGCAAAGTGCTGTGTAGAGCCCTATTTGGACATAGCACCCTTAGATGTCTTGCAATGTGTTTCTTTAGAGAGAAGATACACCTTTGGTAGAGGGGACGCATAATACACATGGTTATAGTGCTATTCTATAATACTATTTTGATATGGGAAAGTGGAAAAGTTTAGACTTTAGAGAAAAATCTAAATGTCAAAATATGATTTTTAAGGATTCTTTTGTTAGATAACAGTAACAGCAGCAACTTGTTATCCAGCCTATTTAAGTATTAGTTGGATTAATTTTTTTTCTGTTTGTTGTTTTTGAGGGTGTTGATATCGTTTGGACAAATATTTGTCCAGTTTATTCTTTGATTCAAGAATATTATTATAACATAGACCCATTCTTTGCTTCTGCATTCTCACACAAACTCACATCAATGCTGTTTGGAGTTTGAGTTTGTTCTGATGCATTTAATGTGTCAATACAGGTTGGGCCTTGTTGCAACAATAAAGGTATGCTTTTATTGGCAGTATCATATAAATGGAAATAATAATCAGTGGCAGTGTCTTGTTATATATTCCATTTGAAGTCATTCATTTAATGCTGTCGCCTATCCCCCCTTGACATATATTCATTTGTGTGTTGTGGTTGGTGTCCTTTGACTTTCTAGGATCGTGCTAATGAGATATTTAAGAAGGTCGAAGACCAGAAGTCAAGTAGGGGAAGAAACCAAGACGCCATATTGGCGGCCTGTCTTTACATCGCTTGCCGTCAAGAAGACAAGCCACGCACTGTAAAGGGTATAAACAATCCACATTAGTTTAATCGGATGCTTACTGGTCTCTGTTTATATGAACTGGATTTCCATTGTCTTGAACCTGTGTTCAAATAGAAATCTGTTCGGTTGCCAACGGAGCCACCAAGAAGGAAATTGGACGTGCAAAAGAATACATTGTGAAGCAACTAGAACTTGAGATGGGTCAGTCAGTGGAAATGGGGACTATACACGCTGGCGATTTTATGGTCTGTTATATTTTATGTTCTTAGCTTGTGTAGCGGTCATGTTAAGTATTACATGTTGTGGTTATCGGATTAATGGTTAAATAATTTTGGATAATAGAGGCGCTTTTGTTCCAATCTTGGCATGACTAACCAGACCGTTAAAGCGGCCCAGGAATCTGTCCAGAAGTCTGAACAGTTTGATATAAGGTACTTATGTTGTCTTTGTGTGATTAAGTATTACAATTAAAATATTTATTTTCAAGTTTTAATTTGGTGATATGCATTTTTTTATTTTATTTTAGGAGAAGCCCAATCTCTATAGCTGCAGCTGTTATTTACATCGTGACTCAACTTTCTGATGATAAGAAACCCCTCAAAGGTAAACTTGCTTCCACGTACTGTGTTCTTGATGATATATGTTCATTCTGTTTTCGAAATATTATTGTTACCGAGTCGAGAAACGTGGGTTTATGCAGATGTATCACTAGCAACAGGTGTTGCAGAAGGGACAATAAGGAACTCATACAAGGATCTGTATCCTCATTTATCAAAAATAATACCGACTTGGTACGCCCAGGAAGAGGATCTCAAGAACCTCTGCAGCCCGTGAATAATAAATTTGATTTCACAAGTTGTGATGTTAATACGCATGAAAACAAACCATCATGGTACGCTTAAATTCCAGGTTCATGTCCTCATCTTGGTCTCAATCTGTGTCTGGGTTGGAGTCTGGTTTCGTTTGTGGAACTGTATTTTTGTGTCAACAAAAGTCCACTGGATAATTTGAGTTGTCAACTTGTGATGATTTTTGTTAGTGTCAAAATTTACTTTAGTTATATTGTAATCCAGACCAACTTTAACTAACTATAATAATATATTGGTTGTTATCAAATACTTGTATTCATCGGAGGAAGTAGTGGCGGTGTTTGTTGTCCGGCTTGGTCGGTTTTGACTAAATTATAGGCTGAACTGCTAACTACACTTTCAGAAACAGGAACCAAACCGGCTCAACCAATTAGCTGATTGAATAGTATGAAACTGTTTGCAGTCAATCCGTTTATTCTAAAATACAAGAGTAGATAGATAATAGCAAGGGAGCAAGAGGTCTAAAATACAAACAAGAGTAGATAGATAATAGCAAGGGAGCAAGAGGTGACAGAAAATATAGTATCTATTACTTTATTATGGTGACACTGATAGAGACATAGATTAGAAATCATCGATGGCTTTGTGATGTTTCGTCACAAACGATAGTAAATTCAAATCTGTTACTGTCTGGTGATATGACCAAGAAACTCATCCAGTTCCTTGCGCATAACGCCACCTTCTTCCACCGATTGCCTGACCGCAACGCCAAGTTCTGCCGCCTTCTTTCTTACTTGACATCCTTCTTCCGATGCCATCAATCGTCTAACCGCTTCTGAAACCATCGCTGCCGGCACCTTTTCGTCTCTACGCACCCACTCCCTCGCGTATATTCCTGTTCCGAGCACCTCTGTTATCAGAGTAGCGTTCCTCGGTTGATCGGAATGCATGGGCCATGCAGCTATAGGAACCCCCATTGTGATCCCCTCCATGCTTGAATTCCAACCACAGTGACTCATGAACCCACCTGTAGATGAGTGTTTCAATATTTCAAGCTGTGGTGCCCAGCCCCTCATCACTACACCCACCTCACTGCTTTCCACCCTCTCTTCATAACCCTCTGGCAAATCCACTCTCCGATTGACACCGTTAAAAATGTTGGCTTTATCGGCTTCCCTCACAACCCATATAAACTTCTGACCGCTTTCTTCCAACCCGAAAGCAATTTCTTTCACTTCTTCATCTGTTAGTGAAACCGTGGTTCCAAACGAGACATAAATCACTGAATTTGGTTCTTGTTTGTCGAGCCAATTGAATAACTTGACCGATTCGGGACTGGAGTTCTTGTGATCACTAATTGTAACCGGATTGAATGGACCGATAGCCCAATTCTTGGTCGTACCGGCGGTGACCTCTTCGTGTTTAAGTAACTCCAAGTACTTCTCTTCAAACACTTTGCTTGTGTCGTAAAGTGTTCCCAAGCTGGATACTTTCCTGAACAATGAGTCTTCTGAAACAATCACGTCTAGAAACTCATTACTGAAACACCCTTCTAAAGAAGGGAGTTTCATCCATAATGATTCGGTTTCATCGTCCAACTTTAACTTTTGTGTTTCCTCCCAATGATACCAAAAGGCAGTAAAAGCAGAACAGCTTTGAAACATGTAAACTTCAGCGTTGGGGAACAAAACATAGTCTTGAACGATGGAGCTCATCAAGTAATCATGAATGATCACAATCCGTTTCATTTTGGTCGAGAGATCGGATAACAATTTGAGGAATGGTTCGCGTAGGTGCATGATGGCTTTAAATGATGGCATGAGGTGGTTGGGAAAGCGTAGGGTGGCATTGGGGGTGGGTGGATCGTTAGGGTAAGAGGGAATCGGAAACTCGTGGAAGTGGATGTTGGCGACAGAGAGAGGGTCCCAACCATGGACCCGAAGCTTGGCTTGGCGTGTATGACTAGGTGCGCAGACGAAGTGGACGGGGAGGTTGTAGGCGGAGATGAGGCGAGAGAGGTGGATGAGCTGGTTGAGATGGCCTTGTGCTATAAAAGGCACCATCACAACACATATTTCTTGATTTTGATCCATTTGGTTTTGTTTGGAGTAGTAATTTCTTCATTTTTGGAGTGTAGGTTTATGGTATATATAGGTGTCAAGCTATTAAAATTGTATGGAATTTTGTTGATAGTATCATAGGAGGCATCATCCTCTCGGGTCGGATGGTCTTCTTTAGGGTCAATATATTTTTTTCCTTTTCATTTCTGTAAATAATTTGATCTATTAAATAAGAAGGTAAACTATTTTACCAGAATAAAAATATTTTTATTAGCCGATAAGTAGTAGATCAATTGGTTTGGGAGGAGATAACCCCATGACCTTCCAATGTGAAGGTCATGAGTTGGAGTCTCACTTAGTGCAATTTGGTTACGATTTGTTTCAGGTGGGCCATGAGTTTTACCACAGTGAGCCTTCAGGCGGTGGGTTTCCACTAGAATGGTGGACGGGTCTAGTCACCAGTGCTGTCTGTGTACGTAGGGCGTGGATGGCCTTTCGCCAATAAGTTTGCCCGGATGGCCGGGCTTGTATAGTATTTGTTGGCCGTTAAAAAATGTATTCTTATTAATTTGGTCGGTTTTAATCGTTATAATTAATGTTTACTCGTATAGGAGATCAAATATATATATCGAACGTTTATTAAACAAAACGAAAGATATGATATTACTTGGTTAGTGTTTTATTACACAAGTATGAATCTAAACATCATTTTATGAATTTCTGCTCTTAAGACAAACAATACAAAACCCGGCTTCTTAAGGGGAGGAGGGCATATGCCACCCGATAGAAATTCATGGAAACTGGTTTTGAAGGAAAGTGATCCGCTTTTTTTTTTTGGTTTCGATCTGTTTTTTTTTTCTTTTAGATTTTGATCGGTTCGGGTGAGGTCTAACCAGGTTAGAACCAGTTTCAAATCATAGGGCATGGCACTGATAAATAACCAGCGAGTAGGGTCGAGTATGGAACCAAGTATGAAGGAACTGGTTTTTTATGGGTTATTGGATTTTGAGTTAAATGTCATTTTAGTCCCTGTGGTTTGGGCCATTTTGCCAGTTTAGTCCAAAGGTTTTATTTTTCACCTGTGGGTCCAAAAAGGTTTCACTGTTGCCATTTTAGTCCACTGGGTTAACTTTATCTATTTTTTCTGTTAACGAGAAGGGTAATTCGGTCATTTTACATAGACAAATTGCTCTTCTAGTTAACAGAATTACATATAAAATGATCGAATTGCCTTTCTCGTTAACAGAAAAAATGGATAAAATTAACCTAGTGGACTAAAATGGCAACAGTGTAACCTTTTTGGACCCACATGTAAAAAATAAAACGTTTAAACTAAACTGGCAAAATAGCTCAAACCACAGGGACTAAAATGGCATTTAACTCTTGGATTTTAATAATCCTAAGTTTTACTAGTTGGCCGATAATAATCCCACTTAAAAAATTCTCTCCAATAATCCCAACTTTTAAGAATTTGGCCCACATCGATCCTTTTCTAACTGGGTTATAACCCAGTTAATTTTTGCTGATGTGGACGATAACGTGGATGCTAACGTGGATATACAATAACGTGGATAATGATGTGGATATGTCTCTCTTCCTCTTCTCCCTCTACGGCTCTACCTCCACCACCAACCCAATCTCTCTCTACAACCCCTACCACAACCACCCATCTCCCACTCCATAACCACCCCACCACCTCATCTCCATCTACAATGTCCGCCACCTCACCTCCATCAACACTGCCCACCATCTCCACTACCAGGATTTATGATGGGGGACAAATAGTGTTTGACTATTACTATTGCAAAAAACAATTGATTTTTTGTTTCAATAATGTAACTTTAATTTAAACCAATGAAATTAGGCCGTGTGGCACAAGGCAAATGAATTCAACGAGACCTATAACCCTTCAAGTATGAACCTCTGTTTTCGTTATCTCACTTAATTTCAACATGAAAATCTTGTAATTATTAAGTAACCTGATCTATTAAATATACAGAGTACAATGTTATGAATCCAATAGCTACATTATTGCATTAGACTAAAGGGTATGGGGGCCGGCCTGGCCCGGTTCCGGTCCCCCACACCGCCCCCCTCATGCCCGGCGCGTCGTCTCCGTCCTCCACAAGCCGGGTTCGACGGGCCTCTCTTCTCTCTCCTCACACACACACAGCTATACATACATACATATATATATAAAAAGGGGTTCATCCCCCACCCCCTAGGTCCATCCCCTTCAAGCCCCGCTTACGTGGCGGTGACGTGGCGGCCCATCCCCTTGGGGATGAGGCTCTCCATACCCTCCGGTCTTAATTCTGCTGACAATTACACTGTAACATAATCAAATCAAAGAAGCATATCAGACTTTGTCTCTGCAGCCGGTGGCGTCGGTCGCACTTGAGAAATTGTTTGTCCCACCCTAAGTGAGGTTTCTTTTGAGTTTTCTAGTTATAAATTGTGTGTATCATCAGCATGTACAAAAGACGATTTTTGGTGTATTATTTTGTGGATGAAACACGAAGCTATAAGATGAAGACTTATTGAAGATTAGGATACTTGAGTTAGTTGTACGGATTGCAGAGTATGATGTTGGATTCCTTTTTGTGAATGCCAATTAGTGATGTGTGCATCATTGATGGTAGTTATGGTTCTGGTATAAAAATGGGTTGACTAGTATTTGATCAACCATTTCAGTCCTTTCAACCGTTTCAGATGCAGTTCCGATCAATATATTATTTTCATCTGAATTTCTTTTATGCATTCCATCACATGGGGGGGGGGGGGTTATTGCACGGACCTCCCGGCCGCTGGAGTGATCCCACTCCACAAGCTAGTACCGTCCCAATACTGCCTGGCGGTGAATACCCTTGGCCCTGAATTGATTCCGTTTCCTCTGGGAAGAGGTGTGTGGCTTGTGACCATCACTGGAGTCGAACCCGGGTCTCTTGGAAGAGAAAGGGTGGGACTGGCCAACTGGGCTACCCCAGTTGGTTATTCCATCACATGCCTTATGTGCAACTCTGAATCGTTGCATCTTAGGAATATTCCATAATTTTGATCTCCTAAAACAAGTGTTCCAGCATCAAATTTGATTTCATTGGTGCTTCTTCAATACTAATCAGATCTCATGTTTTCAAATTTTCAGACCTATATATCTGCATTATGATTTCAACCAGGCTACTTTTACTGTATCAGCAGGGAAAATGAGAATATTCCTCTTGTCATAGCTTTGTTCTAGTTGCATAACAGGTTGGAGTCAACTTTAAAAAACATGTCAGATTGGTTAGGGTGCAAGCAGGTCATTTTGAAAAGAGATGTCAAATTGGTTCGGGTGAAAACGGATCTGTTCAGATCAGGTTCATCCGCTATATCTGTTTTTACAGTGGGTAGTGACGACAGTGGATGAGGTGGCGACATTTTCATTTCCATGTTCGTAGTATTGACCTATTTTGATCCAATGTATAACTAAAGTATAGTGACATTCTACTAGTGAGTTCCGAAAATGCATAGCTGGGAGCAAGTTGATTTTCATATGTTTTGGTACTCAAAACAGAATACGTTTTTCCTCGATGGGATAATAAGGAGTTAGAAGCAAGTACAAACATATAACCACAACAACATGCCCTTTTTAGTTTCCTAGTTATAAATGATGTTTTATGATCAGCATGTACAAAAGATGACAATTTGGTGTACTATGTGGTTGATAAAACACCAACTAATAGAGTGAAGGACTCATGATTAAGGTTGATAAACTACTCACGATCCGAACTTGAGCTTTAAAAATAGAGCTCATAATATATTTTTAATTTTGCCCTTCAAAAAAAATATATTTTTAATTTTCTTCATTTAAATGCACTTTTTTATAGGCCCCTCTTTCTTTGCACCTAGGCCCAAGCGAGGTCTACGAGCCTAGCGCCTTTGATAACTATGATAAAAAAAGCAGCTTTTACCTAACCAATGCTAACATTCTCCATTAAATTTTCATATTGTGATGCAATGGCGTAGCTTTGTAGGGGCGGGAGGGGGCGGCCGACCCTCCGAACTTTTTGCTCGTTAGTGTAGAGTATGTAGTTTTCGTATAGAATTTTTTGGGTATACACGTTTTTGACCCCCCCCCCCCCCCCGATTTTATAGAAATTTTTGTTATATACGTTTTCGACCTCCCAGTCGAAAATCTCAAGCTTCGCCACTGTTGTGATGTAAAAGAATCAGTACTCTTACACTTTTCTTCCAGAGTCGGGTCTTTCAGTAGATTTGACATTTGGTTGACCACCACCTTCATGTTTAGGTTGACCTTTTCTGGTTAAGGTTGACTATTATTGTGCAGATCATCTGACTATCTAAGGCAATGGTTGTACTGCTGCTCTCTTCAACTGGAAATCCCCAGTGCCATGACTCCCCAAAGCCTATGAAAAGATCTAAAACCTATATACCAAAGGCCCCTTGGAAGGCCGGTCACAAGACACTGCGACATTCTTTCGAGATAACTATAACTGATAGAATAAAAGATAATGCAGATAACTAATGTTTTAATAAATAATTAAAGCATTTGATATGTGATTACCAAAAAACAATACTATTATATTGGTAATCTAAATCTTTAAATATTGTGATTTAGGAGACTATATACACTAAAATTTCCCTTCGACTTTCAACCCTTTTAACTTTTTTGACCCGTTTGAGATTAAAATTAACCCAAGTTAATCCATTCAAAAGTAAACTGGTCAAAATTGCCCCCTTTCATATCCAATAACTATATTTGAAGGACTTCTCATATTCACAACTATTCAATCATATGCCTTTTACCAATCATATATATTAAAAACACCAGAACTTGTATGTAATTTTTCTACAATTGGCAATCCATAAACATGTATAAAAAATGAATAGTAATTAATTACACATACATGTGGTTGCTCTAATGGAACAACTTCAGACAAGAATTCCTGTGCAGCCTCTACTAAGTTATATCACTCATTTTTCAATTAGAGTTAACTTCTGCAGAAACCCTTCTGCAATCCCCAATAAAACCAATTCGTCCCCGTCAAACATGAAGTCCTTCGGGAACAAGGACCAATATGCAAACAATTGCTTCAAACGTGCAAAAAGATCATGGTAACTTAGCCTAAGGGCTGGGACAATCTACCAACATCTTGTAACCTCCATATCTCACTATTTAAAACTTCTTCCCAATATTCCTCCTCACCTTTTTTTTCTTAATAATCTACCAAGTAAAATCAAAGTCAAAGGCAAGCCGTCACATTTTTTCACAATACCTTCACCATGTTTTTTAAGTGACAAATGTGAATCAAAGTTGTTTACATCTAATGCATATATAACAACTTTTTGAGCAGCTAATTCTTTCTTGTTGTCATGATGATTTTACTTCCTGAAGCACACACATGAAAGAGGGCCAACCAAGGCTTCCTAATCCTCGTAACTTTCACTCCATACATCATCTAATACCAATAGAAATTTTTTCTCTCTTAAATGATTTCTAAGATCTACTTGAAGCAGATTCAAATCTGCAAATTCCTTGTTTATCTCCGCCACAGACTGAAATATAACTTTGCTTATATTAAAGCTATCAAAGTCATCTGAAACACAAACCCATGCCTTGAGTTCAAAGTGATCCTTAACTTGCTCTTCGTTATACAAAAGTCTAGCTAGAGTTTTTTTTACCTACCCCACCCATACCAACTATGGGAACAACGCTAAAGTTTCGATCACATGGTTCATCCCCCAATAACCGACAGACCAACACCTCTTTCTCCCCTTCGCGTCCAACAATCCTAGATACATCAACCGTCTGTAATCTTCTATTTATAATTTTCAACCTAGTCCCCTCTTTCACAATCAACCTTAGAGTAGCTTTATCCTCTACTAGATCTTGTAGCCTAGTGATAATATCATTTATTTTATCTTTCATCCTCTTACTCTATAACGAATGTTTTGAGAAAAAACTTTCTTACCTTGCTGGTGTGGGTTTCTGATTCATCGGTGCATAGCTTCGATTGCTAAATCGTCGAGTACGTCATCTATGTCGTAAGCCAAATGATGGAGATGATTCAGCCACTGTTTCAGATTGATTGGTTGAAGCATCCGTTGCAGTTTGTAGAAACGAGATGTTGAACAGAATCAAGAACTTCAAAATTTTCCAGTCGCTGGCTGCTGCTCTGATGAGGATAACGGCAGAAGCAAAATGGTTACACGAAGTGTACAGAAATGGTGACCTAATAGGCTAATTCTTAGCATGTGGTAAGTTGGGCCCAACACGTAGCCCAATTCTTAACCTTATCTTACTTTTATTTAAAACCAGTTGTTGGTCGTAACGCGATAACGGAATAATTCTCAATCAATTAAAAAAACACTATTTTAGTTTTGTTAGGAAAAAAAACTAAAACGATGACAAGACCGTAGTTCTGAGCTCAGGACAAACTGTAGTTTGTTAGGATTAATGAGCGAGCGTTAGGCATCTCCTTGACATGGAAAAAAATTAAATCCAGTCAACCAATTAAAAAAACACATTTGTAGTTTTGCTAAAAAAACTAAAACGATAGCAATACTGTAATTTGAACTGAGGGCAAAGTTGTATTTGTTGACTTGGGTAAAATCGTAATTTGCCAAAAGTTAAAGTAATGGCAATACCATAAATTTGAACCAGAGACAAAATCGAAATATAACTTTGCACTAAGGACAAAATCGTAATTTTAAGCAGGGAACAAAACTATATTTTTAATTTGAACTGGGGCAAGATCAAAATTTTGAACTGAGGGCAAAATCGTAATTTTGAATTGGGGGGGGGGGGGCAAAAGCATACTTTTATTTTGAACAGGGCAAAAACATAATTTTAATTTGAAGGCGAAATCATAATATTTGAAACAGGGCGAAAATACAAAATCGTCATTTTTAGTTTGGGGTAAAAGCATGTAATTGTAATATGGGGATAAAATCATAATTTTGAACCGAGGGCAAAATCGTAATTTTGAGCGAGGGACAAAAACATAATTTTATTTTGAAGTAGGGGCAAAAACGTAATTATATTTTAAATAAAGGACGAAACCGTAATTTTAAAACGAATATAAAACAATAAAATAGGGAAGTGTCACGCAGCTGCGTGACACTATTCCCCTAACTTCCTTTTGTATATGTAGGAAATTAGTGTTATGATCGCCGCGTTGCGGGGCGTTAAATCGAATCTTTCTTATACGCATGTATTTAGGCTACCTGTACATACTACTTATAACATGATCTCAATAAAAAATACATCGAGGCAACCAATTAAACCAAAAGACCACCATAGTTTTGCTAAAAAAAGTAAAATTATGGTAGGTCTGTGATTTTGAGCTGAGGTAAAATACTAAATTGTCAAAACCAATAAGCGAGTGTTAGACAACTGCTTGACATAATAAAAGTTAGATTGAGTCAACCAAGTAAAATAAAACACTACTATAGTTTTGGAGAAAAAAAAAACTAAAATGGTGGCAAGATCACAATTTTTAACCGCGGGAAAAGCGTAATTTTTAAATGGGGGCAAAAGCGTAATTTTAAGATGGGGGCAAAATCATAATTATATTTTGAATTGGGGCAAAATCATAATTTGAACTGACGGCAAAATCGTCATTTTGAGCTAGGGAAAAAACATAACTTTATTTTGAATCGGGACAAAAACATAATTTTTAGCAGAGGGCAAAATCATTATTTTAAACTGAGGGCAAAAACGTAATTTTAAGCTGGGGTAAAAACATAATTTTATTTTGAACTGGGGGCAAAAATGTACTTTTGAACTGAGAGCGAAACCGTAATTTTAAAATTGGAATAAAATCGTAAATTGGTTGAACCAACAGGAAATTGGCTGGGGGCGAAATCGTAATTTTAAAATGGAGATAAAATCGTAAATTGATTGAACCAATAGGGAACTAGCACTATTGGTCGCCGCCCATTTAAACCAATGGCAGGGAAACACTATTCCCTGCCATGGTTTTTGTTGTTATAGTAAATAGTAAATAGTAAGATTACCCGCGCTATGCTGCGGGGTTTCGGTCGATATATATATTTTGGTTCAGTATAGGATAGGAACCGAAAGAAATATACTCAAAACAATATCGACACATGTTTTACATCGACCGAAAACCATAAAAAATAAAATTAAATTGGATAGCGAGAAAGGACTGATTTTAAATTAATTGTAAATACAAATGTAAACTAACTTGAAATTATACCGACACGTGCATAAAAATAAGCACGTGAGAAAATAGTGTTTTTTAAGTTAAAGAATGGTACGGCGCGTTGTGGCAGTGTTGAACTGTAAAGTGACTCGAATTTATATCATCTAATGAAAACGTATTATAGCTGACCCGACTTGTTTCTAGGAAAAAAAATTTACATTAAAACGTAGACCTACTGTAAACGTACATAATAATAAGCATAAGAACATATTATAATTGACTCAACTCATTTCCGGGGAAAATTTATGTCGAGACGTAAATCAACTTTAATTTATAACGACACGTACATAAATATAAACATGTAAAACTCAGTTGCAAAATTAAGGGGTTGAAAGTGTCAATTTTAAAAGTTGAGGGGTAAAAATATAAAAAATACAAAAACACTAAAAATGATTTAAAAAAGTCAAAGTACTATTAATCAAAGTTGGTAATTGTATTCTAGATAACTAGTGGGATTCCCTAGCGCGTTACGAGTTCGTTTTGTTACAATACCAGTACGATATCAACTCTCGGTATTGAAACCGAAAAAGATACATTGACAGAAAACCATTAAAACGTATACTGGAATCGGCTAAGATAATACCGACACCGATACCGATGTTTTGTGGTCGGAGTTCGGTTTGTCACGACACCGGTAGGTAGGGGTGTGAATTTCTGACACGACCCGAAAACACGACACAAACCTAACACGAAATTCGCGGGTTTAGGTTTTGGTCTAAACGGGTTCGGGTCAGTTTCAGGTTGAACCCACGAACCCGTTTAGGTTAACGGGTCGGGTTCGGGTCAACCCGTCGGGTTGACCCGTTTAACACATTTATATTATATTAATTTTTTTACAATATATTTTATGTCATAATTTAAATAGAATGTGTATTTTATGTCATAATTATAATTTAAAACGAGAAATTAACACGAGATTTTATAATTTAAATACAACTAAGTTATATACATTAGTGTTTTCTAAGTAAATTTTAATTTTAATATATTTGTTTCATAAAAAAATTAAAAAATTCGGGTTGAACGGGTCGTGTTCGGGTCAACCCACAAAACTTCAGGTCGTGTTCGGGTTAATATGTATGATACGATTTTCGGGTTCCGGTCGAGTTCGGGTTCGTGTAAAATTTTCGGGTTCGGGTCGGATTGAACCCACCAACCCGCAAACACGACTCGTTTAGCACCCCTACCGGTAGGATCATCAAGAAAACAATAAAACGAATGCCGGTATCAGTACATATGTTGTTCGAACGGTATTGGTATGGCTCGTCACAATAAAGAACAAAAAAATCAAGTATATTTGACCTTTTCATTTTTGAATTAAACTTACTTTTAACGAAACGTAGGTAAAAATAAGCATGTCGCATTATTTTATTAAAATAATGAAAAAGGTAAACGATAAAAAAAATCTTAAGCCGTGAGATGAGTTTAATGATATGTATATTTGTGTTTCGATAACTTGTATGTTACTTTTCACAACTCAATTTTGAGAAACATTTATATTAAGACGTAGACATTTATCATAATTTGATTAGATATCGTGTTTAGAACGTTATAAAAGAAAAGGTAAAAATGCTTAAAATGAACTATATTTAGTTTATGAAATGCAGAAATGGTGATTGTGTTGTTTCGTTTAGAGGTGGAGCCGAGGTGTAGGTTGCACATTGAAGAATGGGACTGGCTATTATTTTCAGTTTCAGATGCAGTTCCACAAGTATTTGATCAAATATTATTTTCATCTGAATTTCTTTTGTGCATTCCATCACACGCCTTGTGTGCAACTTTGAAATGTTGTATCTTAGGAATAACCCATAATTTTGATCTCCTAAAACAAGTGTTCCAGCATCCGATTTGATTGATTTGATTTCATTGGTGCTTCTTCAATACTAATCACATCTCATGTTTTCAATTTTTCAGACCAGGGCACAAGGCTATTTTTATTATATCAGCAGGGAAAATGAGAATATTCCTCGTCATAACTTTGCTCTGGCTGCATAACATGTTGGAGTCAACTTTAAAAAATATGTCAGATTGGTTAGGGTGCAAGCGGGTCATTTTGAAAAGAGATGTCAAATTGGTTCGGGTGAAAACGGATCTGTTCAGATCAGGTTCAACCGCTATATCTGTTTTTACAGTGGCTAACGACGATAGTGGATGAGGTGGAGACATTTTCATTTCCATGTTTCATAGTATAGACCTATTTTGATCGAAAGCATAACTTACGTATAGTGACATTCTACTAGTGATTTCCGAAAATGCATAGCTGGGAGCAAGTTGATTTTCATATGTTTTGTTACTCAAAATAGAAAATGTTTTTCCTCAATGGGATAATAAGGAGTTAGAAGTAAGTACAAACATATAACCACAACATGCCCTTTTTAGTTTCCTGTACAAAAGATGACAATTTGGTGTACTATGTGGTTGATAAAACACCAAGTAATAGAGTGAAGGACTCATGATTAAGGTTGATAAACTACCTATGATCTGAACCTGAGCTTTAAAAATAGAGCTCATAACATATTTTTTTATTTTTTTAATTTAAATGCGCTTTTTTTATAGGCCCCTCTTTCTTTGCATCGAGGCGAGGTCTACGCGCCTAGCGCCTTTGATAACTATGATCAAAAAAGCAGATTTTACCTAACCAATGCTAACATTCTCCATTAAATTTTCAGTAAAAGAATCAGTACTCTTACAATCTTCTTCCAGAGTCGGGTCTTTTAGTAGATTTGACTTTTGGTTGACCACCACCTTCATGTTTAGGTTGACCTTTTCTAGTCAAGGTTGACTATTATTGTGGAGATCATCTAACTAAGGCAATGGTTGTCTTGCTTCTCTCTTCAACTGAAAATCCCCAGTGCCATGACTCCCCAACGCCTATGAAAAGCTCAAAAAACTATATACCAAAGGCCCCTTGGAAGGCCGGTCACAAGACACTGCGACATTTTTTCGAGATAACTATAACTGATAGAATAAAAGATAATGCAGATAACTAATGCTTTAATAAATGATTAAAGCATTTGATATGTGATTACCAAAAAACAATACTATTATATTGGTAATCGAAATCTTTAATTATTGTGATTTAGGAGACTAGGGGACCGCTAAAATGAGAACCACCTCGAGTTGTAAGAACCGTGAGAATTACACCGTATTGGGCGAGGTGGACCAAATTTTTTTTTCATAAATGTAGGTTCGTGTATTATAAACACATTTGTAAAAAAAAATTCAAAAAAAAAAATGTCGTGTGTGTAGTTTTGAGCACCACAAGTTTGTGTTTACGGGTACCGTAAATCCTACCGGAAATTTACGGTACCCGTAAACATACACTTGTGGTGCTCAAAAACTTTTTTTTGTAGTTTTGAGCACCACAAGTTTGTGTTTACGGGTACCGTAAATCCTACCGGAAATTTACGGTACCCGTAAACATACACTTGTTGTCACACCCCAACCGACGGCGGAAACATCGGGATGAGACGAAGTGTGTATAGATTGCTAGAGACGTCATAAACTATGTGACAATATTTAATTAAATTCAAATTCATTTCAAAGCTAAATTGTCATACAAGATTCAAATAGAAATAACAACATAGTTTCAAAATTGTAACATAACAACAAAAGATAGATTAATCTAGGTGTGTATCTAGTCCACCCTAAATCTTGTTTCGTCTTGCATATCATCTCAATAATTAACCTGCAACATGTATTAAAATAGAGTTCAATGCAAAAGCAAAGGCGAGTATACAAGTTTGACTACATAGCATAATAGAATAAAACTCATATCCAACATGTTACTAAGTGAATAAATTTACTAGCAATGCAATTTTTGGCGTACAATATGATCAAACCCATGAATACAACGCATAAAAATAGCCTAATCCCAATCGTTCAGCGGGGTGGTAATGTTTAACTTAACAATACCCAATTAGAATAGCGGGCGGGGCGTTAATCCTATAGCGCTATAATTGTTAAGGTGGGCTAGCAAAGTTAATGAGCATATAACGTTCCAAATCGTTCATAGAGCATACAAGCATAGCAAATATTCATAATAGTTTCATGTCACGTTCATAGATAGAGTATGTTTTGTTTAAGCATAAAAGTTGTTTTGAATAGGTATACATGTTGCATCCCAAAGTGTAAAGGGGAAAAAGGGATCGAGTATACTCACAGTTTACAAGTCTTGACTTGGAAGTTCCGAGAGTAAGTTTGGTGGATGATTTAGCTTGGAGCACCTAGTCCTTCTACACGAGGAAACGTAGGTGTGTGAGTTTGGCGTTTACGGAAGATTAAGAATATGGAAATAACTTAGTATAACGAAAGTATATGTGTATGTGAAAATAATCATCTTTTAGACTTTGTAACCATCATATGACACTAGGTAACCAATATGGTTATTTAATGTTTTTCATGGGTAGTGAACCCATTAGAATCATATTAGGGTTTAGGTCTTGGATGATATTCTACTTCTTTAACATGTAAACACAAGTTTAACGTCAAAGGTTCGAATGAGTATATGCTTATACTTAGGCTAAATATTACATATTATTTAGGTCCAATATGTCAAGTAGGAGGTAGAAGATTAAATCTCCATTTAGGCACCTTTTAGTTACAAGGATGTCATGTATGGGGTAGAAAGTCTAAGCTTCCATTTAGGCACCCCTTTGAAGTTCACCACTTCTCTTGATGTAAAGACAACCAAGGAGGGTCACGAACTAAGGTTTATACGAGTATGTAAGATAAGCTAACTTAATAGAAATCATCAAATCATGTGAGGATTGTATGTTTGGACAACCCAAGTTGTTCCATAATCACTCATGTATCAAAGTCTAAGTTTGACATGACTTGTGGGTTAAAACCCTAATCAAAACACCAAGTTTATGAGGTTTAATCCTCTGATTTTGAGTGTCTCAACCATGTTTTTAAGCTTACCCAACCATAGGAGAGGTTGTAAGCATTAGGACATTGGTGTGAGATGTGTTAGACACAAGTTGGATAAGAAATAACAAGTTGTTGATTAATAATAAACAAAACAGAAAGTTTTAGTCCATTTTAGGGCACATCCAAGCATGATTCTTCCAAGGAAAAACCAAGGATTCAAACCCAAGAACATAACAAAGCATTAGAAAGAAGAACCAAGTAGTTTGGTTAAGAAATGAGCATGTTACACTCACTTTTGTGAAGATACAATAATCTGTCCAAAACTCAGATTTACTGCAGATTGAGAGTGAATTTGTGAAGATTTAGGAGTTGTGAAAGTGTCAAATGGGTTGGAGAAGGTGGGTATTTATAATGGAAGAGTTAGAAGGTGATTGGAGGTGATTAGAGGTGGATTAAAGGTGATTGGGTGAGGTTGGAGAGTTGGATTTCGTGCACAACAGCTCAAGAAACACATTCTGCCGAAACAAGGGCGTCGCGTGACGTCTAGGACCCTCGCGTCACGCGGCGGGTAGGGGTCTCCCAACTTTCGTTTTGTTACACTTTAGTCCCTGAAGTTTGTATTTGATCCTTTTAGGTACAATCTTGAGAGTTTAGGGACTTGTTTTGATACAAAAGCATAGTATAAGGTGTAGTTAAGCATGATAATCAAAACCAAAGTATAATTAAGCGCATAAATGTCATATTCAAGTATCGTTCTCGTTCATAACACGTTCAATGCATAAGTTTAGTTTAATTACAAGTTTAGAACATAGTTTCCAAGAATAACGTTCAAGCACAAATTGATTCACAAATTCGAACATACGAGCATGATTAGGGTACGTACAACATAAATGTAACAAAATTCAAGCTTCATTAATGATCCAAGTCTCGGTTTGATAATGATTACAACGAAAGGAACGATTACAAGAATACAAGGTTTCCAAAAATAGAAATACGAACAAAACTTTCTATAAATGGAAGGTACAAAAGAGCCGGGCGTTACAGTCTCCCCTCCTTTAGGAAATTTCATCCCGAAATTTAGGAAGACGTAGGGAAAAGATGAGGATACTTTGACTTCATATCCTTTTTGAGTTCCCAAGTAAATTCGGCGCCACGTTTTCCTTCCCATCTAACCTTGACTATAGGAATCTTACTGCGCCTTAGTAACTTGACTTGCTGGTCCACGATTTCTACCGGTTTTTCCACGAAATGCATAGTATCGTTGATTTGAAGATCTTCGAGAGGAACTTGAAGTCCTTCATCAGCGAGACATTTCTTTAGGTTCGAGACGTGGAACGTTGGATGAACATCGCTGAGCTCTTGAGGTAAATCGAGTCGATAAGCCACCTTACCAATCCTTTCAAGTATCTTGAAATGACCAACATAGCGAGGGGCAAGTTTTCCCTTTTTACCAAAACGAACCACTCCTTTCCAAGGAGACACCTTGAGTAGGACATGGTCCCCAACGTCGAATTCCATAGGTTTGCGTCCCTTGTCTGCGTAGCTCTTTTGACGATTTCGAGCCTTGAGTAGATTGTCACGGATTTGAAGAATCTTATCCGTTGCTTCTTGTATGATCTCAGGGCCAGTAAAATGTTTGTCACCAATCTCGTGCCAGCTTAAAGGAGATCGGCATTTGCGACCATACAATGCCTCGAAAGGAGCCATTTGAATACTGGAGTGGTAGCTATTGTTATACGAGAACTCGATCAAAGGTAAATGCACATCCCAACTACCACCAAAGTCGATGACACAAGAACGGATCATGTCCTCTAGGGTTTGGATAGTACGTTCAGTCTGTCCATCCGTTTGAGGATGAAAAGCCGTACTAAGATTCAAATGAGTACCCATAGCGGACTGAAAAGTTTGCCAGAGACGCGAAGTGAATCGACCATCACGATCAGAAATGATGTCGAGAGGAACACCATGATGGCGTATGACTTCATTGGTATAGACACGAGCAAGTCGTTCAACCTTGAAATCCTCGCGAATGGGAATGAATTGTGCGGACTTAGTCAAACGATCAATGACTACCCAAATGCTATCGTAACCAGAAGGTGTACGTGGGAGTTTAGTTATGAAGTCCATCGCAATGCTATCCCATTTCCAAACGGGAATTTCGGGTTGTTCGAGTAGGCCAGAAGGTCGTTGGTGCTCGGCTTTGACTTTCGAACAGGTAAGACACTTGGAAACGTACACAGCAATGTCTCTCTTCATACCAGGCCACCAATAGGATGTACGTAGGTTATGGTACATCTTGTCAGCGCCAGGGTGAATTGAGTACCTAGATTTGTGTGCTTCGTTCATGATAAGGTCACGAAGATTGTCACGATCTGGTATCCAAACGCGATCGCAACAATAGAGGAGACCATCAGGTTTTGAAACGAGTTGACTTTCAGATGCTCCACGTATTTCTACAGCCATGGAACCTTCATTGATAGAGGAGTACTGCGCTTCACGAATGCGATTGTGAAGATCGCTCGAGATATGAAAACAACGAATGACATCTACATGAGCCTTACGACTAAGCGCATCGGCCACGATATTCGCCTTACCAGGATGGTAGCGAATCTCGCAGTCGTAGTCGTTGAGTAATTCCACCCAACGTCGCTGTCGCATGTTGAGTTCTTTTTGGTCAAAGATGTGTTGTAGGCTCTTATGGTCAGTGAAAACCACACACTTAGTACCATATAGGTAGTGTCGCCAAATCATTAACGCAAAAACAACTGCGCCAAGCTCGAGGTCGTGGGTAGTATAATTCTTCTCATGTATTTTGAGTTGACGAGAGGCGTAAGCGATGACTTTGTCTCGTTGCATGAGCACACAACCAAGACCACGATTTGAGGCATCGCAATACACCACGAAATCATCATTCCCATCAGGAAGAGCGAGAATAGGAGCGTTGCAAAGCAAGTCCTTGAGAGTTTGAAAGGATTCCTCTTGCTCAGGACCCCAAGCAAAAGGTTTCTCTTTTTGAGTCAACGAGGTGAGAGGAACGGCGATCTTTGAAAAAATCGAGATGAATCGACGGTAATAACCCGCCAATCCTAAGAAAGAACGGATTTCAGAAGGAGATTTAGGTGCGGTCCAATTCTTCACGGCTTCGATTTTTGAAGGGTCGACATGGATTCCTTTTTCACTAACAACGTGCCCAAGGAATTGAACTTCTTTGATCCAAAACTCGCATTTAGAAAACTTAGCATATAAACGTTCAACACGCAAAAGTTCAAGTATAAGGCGAAGATGACTCGTGATCGGCTCGAGATTTAGAATAAATGAGAATATCATCAATGAAGACGATCACAAAGCAATCCAAGTATGGTTTACAAATACGATTCATGAGATCCATGAACACAGCGGGTGCGTTGGTCAAGCCAAAGGGCATGACCACGAACTCGTAATGTCCATAGCGAGTGCGAAAAGCGGTTTTGGGAACGTCCTCTTCGAGGACTCGAAGTTGATGATAACCAGAACGAAGATCGATTTTGGAGAAACAGGTAGCGCCTTGAAGTTGATCAAAGAGGTCGTCTATACGCGGAAGGGGATAGCGATTCTTAACGGTGAGTTTGTTGAGCTCACGATAGTCGATACACATGCGGAAAGAACCATCCTTCTTTTTAACGAAGAGCACAGGAGCACCCCAAGGAGAGGTACTTGGACGAATGAAACCCTTATCGAGGAGTTCTTGAAGCTGAGAAGACAATTCTTGCATCTCGGAAGGTGCAAGACGATAAGGAGCCTTAGCAACGGGAGTTGCACCAGGTATGAGATCAATACGAAAATCAACAGATCGAGGTGGAGGAGGACCAGGCAAATCTTCAGGGAAAACGATAGCGATTCTTAACGGTGAGTTTGTTGAGCTCACGATAGTCGATACACATGCGGAAAGAACCATCCTTCTTTTTAACGAAGAGCACAGGAGCACCCCAAGGAGAGGTACTTGGACGAATGAAACCCTTATCGAGGAGTTCTTGAAGCTGAGAAGACAATTCTTGCATCTCGGAAGGTGCAAGACGATAAGGAGCCTTAGCAACGGGAGTTGCACCAGGTATGAGATCAATACGAAAATCAACAGATCGAGGTGGAGGAGGACCAGGCAAATCTTCAGGGAAAACGTCAGGGAAGTCGCACACCACTGGAACATCACTTGTACATTTTCCCTTGCCCTTTTCTTCCACGACGTGGGCTAAAAAGGCAAAGTACTGTTTGCGTAAGTACTTGTTCGCTTGGGTGCAGGACATCAACTTCAGTCCCTTTGAAGGTCGGTCTCCATAAACGTATAAAACATCACCAGAAGGAAGAGGTAAGCGAACGAATTTCTCGTGACAAGCGATTTCAGCATGATTCTTTTGAAGCCAATCCATGCCTATGATGACGTCAAAACTACCCAATTGCATGGGTATGAGATCAATAGAGAAAGCATGCTCGTTAAGAGTAAGACGACAATCGAGGAGAATGGAATCGACTAGGATAGATTTGCCATTGGCGACTTCAACGGAAAACGACTTAGGTAGCTTAGAGCGTGTGCAATTTAACAATGATTCGAATTCTAGGGACACAAAGCTTTTGTCCGCACCAGTATCAAATAGTATCGAAGCATAAAGATGGTTAACAAGAAACGTACCATTAACGACATCATTGTCGTTGCGTGCTTGATTCGCGTTTAGGTTGAAGGCGCGTCCACGAGGAGGTTGCTGCTGCTCTTGGATCCATTGAGGGCATTGGGGACGAAGATGATTAACATCCCCACATTTGAAACATGCCCTAGGTGGTCTTGCGTTCTGAGGAGCAGGTGCAGCTTGTGGCGCTTGCTGAGCTTGTGGTGCTTGCTGAGCTTGTGGTGCTTGTTGTTGTTGGTATCGACAAAAGGCGGTGTCGTGTCCATAACGGTTACAATTTCCACAACGGCGGCACCTAGCATTGACGGGATGATGGTAGTTACAAGTGGCACACTTGGGGTGAATCCCAGTGTACGACCTTTGGGCGTTATCAGGAGCAACAGGGTTTGGGTTAACAGGTGGCACAATCGGCTTACAAACGGGGTTGGATTGCTTTCGCTTCTTTCCCCTATTGTTATTCGATTGTTGGGTGATTTGATTGGCTTGCTTCGAAGGAACGGGGTTTGCGGCTTGCTTATCGCGAACACGGTTGTTGTTCAAAGACGCGGCCAAACGGTAAATGTCTTCGATGCTATCGAGTTTGGCTGCCTCGATTGTGTCACGCATACTAGGGGGTAAACCATTGATATACTTGCTTTTCTTGCGATCAGGGGTCGAAACAAGGTGAGGGACAATGAAACAGAGTTGTTTGAAACGGGTGGTGTAGGCTAGGTTGTCATCACCAATCTGCTTTAATACCCAAAATTCTTCCTCCAACTTTTGTTGCTCATGCGGAGGACAAAACTCATCCATCATTAGGGCCTTAGTCTCTTCCCATGTCAAAGCATAAGCTAGCTCGTTCGAACGTATGTTTCTTTCATTCGTCCACCACTCAAGAGCTCAGGCTTGGAATACCCCCGTCGCGCTGCGCGTCTTGAGCTCATCGGGGCACTCGCTATTGATGAATGTGACCTCGATGCTGTCAAACCACTCAAGCATGGCGGTCACCCCATCATTGCCAGTGAATGGCTTCGGATTGCACGATGAAAAGTGCTTGAAGTTGAACGAGACGGGCTTGCGTGCTTCGACTTTAGAGTCGACGGAAGAGTGAGGAGTTTCAGAGGCTCGAATCTCGGAAATGACCTTTGGAACGACGCGAGCAAATTGATCGGCCATGAAAGCCATCATCTTCTTGGTGGAGCGAGACTTTGACTTCCTAGACGCGTTGGAGTGACGAGAAGACATCTAAGATTCAAAATAACGAAATGAGTGAGACTTGGTCATAATGCTTGTTTTAGAAAAATGAGATTGATCACATAGCATAAAGGGTCACATAGCATAAAAGGTTCAATTTGATTTTCATAGCATAAAAGTGTTTCATATAGCATAGTCATGAATTCCACATAGCATAACATGAATAAACGAAAGCATTGTAAATTTAGTTTGTTCACGAGGGATTATTATTGTTTGTGATTGCGATAACGTGCGAAATGATTAAAACGACATTTTGATATGAACGAACGTTCAAGTATAAAAATCACATATAAATTGAGATACATAAAAGAGAGGCTCAATAAAACATTGGATTGTTTCGGGTAGAGAAACGTCGACTATTCCAAAGTGGGTCGAAAGTTCTTTCGATTTAGAGATATTGTGCTTTGGCCTATAAGTAAGATACTCTCGTCGAGAAGCGATTAACGGTATCTTACCCTTCCGGTTACTACACATCTCTAAATGATCGAAACATTCGGGACTTTGGCGAGAATAAAAATCGAGGAATGGGACTTAGTCGACGAGATGCGGGTTTCACCCCTAACTTGACGATTTCGTACCCTAAATGTGGTTGGTACTCGTCGATCAAAATAAAATTTTGACACTTTGACGAGGGTCCACTAGAGTTGAAATGGAAATTACCATTAAGTTGTGGATGTCACTCCTAGCTTAATGGTGAAATTTCGTGCAAAATAGATTAAAGGTAGAATGAGAGTCGTTTACCAAATTGTGGGTTTCACGCCTATTTTGGTAAATTCTTCTCGTTGGTGTTACAAGAGTATAAAAATAGCATAAGTGTATTAGTGTTTGTCTTAGGAAAGGCACATAATTTTAATAGAAAGTATAGCTAGGAAGCATGCATGGTAGAGCATAAAAGTTTTAAACAACAAATAAGAGGCAAAATTCCTAGAACTATAGATTAGGGCACATGGCAATTTTTCCTAATTCCCTACAGTTATGGCTCTGATACCAATCTGTCACACCCCAACCGACGGCGGAAACATCGGGATGAGACGAAGTGTGTATAGATTGCTAGAGACGTCATAACACTATGTGACAATATTTAATTAAATTCAAATTCATTTCAAAGCTAAATTGTCATACAAGATTCAAATAGAAATAACAACATAGTTTCAAAATTGTAACATAACAACAAAAGATAGATTAATCTAGGTGTGTATCTAGTCCACCCTAAATCTTGTTTCGTCTTGCATATCATCTCAATAATTAACCTGCAACATGTATTAAAATAGAGTTCAATGCAAAAGCAAAGGCGAGTATACAAGTTTGACTACATAGCATAATAGAATAAAACTCATATCCAACATGTTACTAAGTGAATAAATTTACTAGCAATGCAATTTTTGGCGTACAATATGATCAAACCCATGAATACAACGCATAAAAATAGCCTAATCCCAATCGTTCAGCGGGGTGGTAATGTTTAACTTAACAATACCCAATTAGAATAGCGGGCGGGGCGTTAATCCTATAGCGCTATAATTGTTAAGGTGGGCTAGCAAAGTTAATGAGCATATAACGTTCCAAATCGTTCATAGAGCATACAAGCATAGCAAATATTCATAATAGTTTCATGTCACGTTCATAGATAGAGTATGTTTTGTTTAAGCATAAAAGTTGTTTTGAATAGGTATACATGTTGCATCCCAAAGTGTAAAGGGGAAAAAGGGATCGAGTATACTCACAGTTTACAAGTCTTGACTTGGAAGTTCCGAGAGTAAGTTTGGTGGATGATTTAGCTTGGAGCACCTAGTCCTTCTACACGAGGAAACGTAGGTGTGTGAGTTTGGCGTTTACGGAAGATTAAGAATATGGAAATAACTTAGTATAACGAAAGTATATGTGTATGTGAAAATAATCATCTTTTAGACTTTGTAACCATCATATGACACTAGGTAACCAATATGGTTATTTAATGTTTTTCATGGGTAGTGAACCCATTAGAATCATATTAGGGTTTAGGTCTTGGATGATATTCTACTTCTTTAACATGTAAACACAAGTTTAACGTCAAAGGTTCGAATGAGTATATGCTTATAATTAGGCTAAATATTACATATTATTTAGGTCCAATATGTCAAGTAGGAGGTAGAAGATTAAATCTCCATTTAGGCACCTTTTAGTTACAAGGATGTCATGTATGGGGTAGAAAGTCTAAGCTTCCATTTAGGCACCCCTTTGAAGTTCACCACTTCTCTTGATGTAAAGACAACCAAGGAGGGTCACGAACTAAGGTTTATACGAGTATGTAAGATAAGCTAACTTAATAGAAATCATCAAATCATGTGAGGATTGTATGTTTGGACAACCCAAGTTGTTCCATAATCACTCATGTATCAAAGTCTAAGTTTGACATGACTTGTGGGTTAAAACCCTAATCAAAACACCAAGTTTATGAGGTTTAATCCTCTGATTTTGAGTGTCTCAACCATGTTTTTAAGCTTACCCAACCATAGGAGAGGTTGTAAGCATTAGGACATTGGTGTGAGATGTGTTAGACACAAGTTGGATAAGAAATAACAAGTTGTTGATTAATAATAAACAAAACAGAAAGTTTTAGTCCATTTTAGGGCAAATCCAAGCATGATTCTTCCAAGGAAAAACCAAGGATTCAAACCCAAGAACATAACAAAGCATTAGAAAGAAGAACCAAGTAGTTTGGTTAAGAAATGAGCATGTTACACTCACTTTTGTGAAGATACAATAATCTGTCCAAAACTCAGATTTACTGCAGATTGAGAGTGAATTTGTGAAGATTTAGGAGTTGTGAAAGTGTCAAATGGGTTGGAGAAGGTGGGTATTTATAATGGAAGAGTTAGAAGGTGATTTGAGGTGATTAGAGGTGGATTAAAGGTGATTGGGTGAGGTTGGAGAGTTGGATTTCGTGCACAACAGCTCAAGAAACACATTCTGCCGAAACAAGGGCGTCGCGTGACGTCTAGGACCCTCGCGTCACGCGGCGGGTAGGGGTCTCCCAACTTTCGTTTTGTTACACTTTAGTCCCTGAAGTTTGTATTTGATCCTTTTAGGTATAATCTTGAGAGTTTAGGGACTTGTTTTGATACAAAAGCATAGTATAAGGTGTAGTTAAGCATGATAATCAAAACCAAAGTATAATTAAGCGCATAAATGTCATATTCAAGTATCGTTCTCGTTCATAACACGTTCAATGCATAAGTTTAGTTTAATTACAAGTTTAGAACATAGTTTCCAAGAATAACGTTCAAGCACAAATTGATTCACAAATTCGAACATACGAGCATGATTAGGGTACGTACAACATAAATGTAACAAAATTCAAGCTTCATTAATGATCCAAGTCTCGGTTTGATAATTATTACAACGAAAGGAACGATTACAAGAATACAAGGTTTCCAAAAATAGAAATACGAACAAAACTTTCTATAAATGGAAGGTACAAAAGAGCCGGGCGTTACACTTGTGGTGCTCAAAAATTTTTTTTTTGATTTTTTTTACAAATGTGTTTATAGTACACGCACCTACGTTTGTGAAAAAAAAATTGGTCCACCTCGCCCCGTACGGTGTAGTTCTCACGGTTCTTACAACTCGAGGTGGTTCTCATTTTAGCGGACCCCTAGGAGACTATATACACTAAAATTTCCCTTCGACTTTCAACCCTTTTAACTTTTTTGACCCGTTTGAGCTTAAAACTAACCAAGTTAATCCATTCAAAAGTAAACGGGTCAAAATTGCCTCTTCTCATATCCAATAACTATATTTGAAAGACTTCTCATATTCACAACTATTCCATCACATGCCTTTTACCAATCATATATATTTAAAACACCAGAACTTGTATGTATTTTTTCTACAATTGGCAATCTACAAACATGTATAAAAAATGAATAGTAATTACACATACATGTAGTTGCTCTAATGGAACAACTTCAGACAAAAATTCTTGTGCAGCTCTACTAAGTTATATCACTCATCTTTCGATTCGAGTTAACTGCTGCAGAAACCCTTCTACAATCCCCAATAAAATCTATTCGTCCCCGTCAAACATGAAGTCCTTCGGGAACAATGACCAATATGCAAACAATTGCTTCAAACGTGCAGAAAGATCATGGTAGCTTAGCCTAAGGGCTGGGATAATCTACCAACATCTTGTAACCTCCATATCTCACTATTAAAAACTCCTTCCCAATATTCCTCCTCACCCTTTTTTGTTCTCAATAATCTACCAAGTGTACTCAAAGCCAAAGGCAAGCTGTCACATTTTTTCACAATACCTTCACCATGTTTTTTAAGTGACAAATGTGAATCAACGTTTTTTACACCTAATGCATGTATAGCAACTTTTTGAGCAGCTAATTCTTTCTTGTTGTTATGATGATTTTACTTCCAAGAGCACGCACATGAAAGGGGCCAACCAAGGTTTCCTAATCCTCATAACTTTGCTTATATTAAAGTTATCAACCTTATCAGAAACACAAACCCATGCCTTGAGTTCAAAGTGATCCTTAACTTGTTTTTCATCATACAAAAGTCTCGCAATAAAGGCCTGTTCTTCTACTACTTACGTAGAGCTCTGTTACTGGGGAAGTGGAGGATCATGCGCCGATGCTAAGCCTGAAGTTAAGATTTGTGTTGAAGGACTTTCCGCCCATGACGCTGCTAAAGTGGAGGGATGACTAAGAAGTTTACAGAGTTGAGAAATTAGATCCGACGGGTACTTTTTGTTTGTAACCTTAGCTAGAGTTTTTTTACCTACCCCACCCATACCAACTATGGGAACAACGCTAAAGTTTCGAACCGACAGACCAACACTTCTTTCTCCCCTTCGTGTCCAACAATGCTAGATACATCAACCTTAGAGGTCTGTAATCTTCTATTTACAATTTTCAACCTAGTCCCCTCTTTCACAATCAACCTTAGAGTAGCTTTATCTTCTACTAGATCTTGTAACCTAGTGATAATATCATTTACGTTATCTTTCATCCTCTTACTCTATAACGAATGCTTTGAGAAAAAAACTTTCTTACCTTGCTGGTGCGGGTTTCTGATTCGTCGGTGCATAGCTTCGATTGCTAAATCGCGAGTACGTCATCTATGTCGTAAGCCAAATGATGGAGATGATTCAGCCACTGTTTCTCAGATTGATTGGTTGAAACATCCGTTGCAGTTTGTAGAAACGAGATGTTGAACAGAATCAAGAACTTCAAAATTTTCCAGTCGCTGGCTGCTGCTCTCATGAGGATAACGGCAGAAGCAAAATGGTAACACGAAGTGTACAGAAACGGTGACCTAATAGGCTAATTCTTAGCATGTGGTAAGTTGGGCCCAACACATAGCCCAATTCACTAGAGTTATGCGTCGCCCGTGTTGCGGGGCGCTAAACCGAAAATTTCTAAGTTTAATAATATGCAAGCATTTATTTCGGTTAGTTATACATGGTACTTATAACACGATATAAAAAAGATACATCGAGATAACGAAGTAAAGGAAAACACTATCATAGTTATGATACAAAAATAACTACAGTGACGACAAACGTGTAATTTAGAGTTGGGGCAAAACAATAATTTATCAGTACCAATTAGCGAGTGCTAGGCAGCTGTTTGGCATGAATAAAAACTAACTTGAGTCAACCAAGTAAAATAAAACACCACCATAGTTTTGCCCCAAAAAACAATGGCAAGATTGCAATTTTTAGATAGGGTAAAATCGTAATTTTAAACTGGAGGTAAAATAATATTTTGAACTGAGGGCAAAACCATTTTTTATTTTGAATTGGAGGCAAAATCGTAATTTTTTACTAAGGGCAAAATCGTAATTTTTAGCTGGGGGCAAAAGAAAATTTTATTTTGAACTGGGGGTAAAATTGTAATTTAAAACTGGGAAACAAAATGTAATTTGGCAAGACTGTAGCTGGGGGCAAAAATATATTTTTTTTGAACCAGGGGAAAATCGTATTTTTAAACTGAGGGCAAAATCGTAAATTTAAACCGGGGGCAAAGCGTAAATTAATTTCAAACCGGGGGCAAGATCGTAATTTTAGGCAGGGGGTAAAATCGTAATTTAACAGGAGTTATAAATAACAATATTATGCAAAAAAAAATAACTATATTATGAAAAAAAGGGTTGGCCGCCACTTTTGGCCAACCAAATGCTTTAACTATTCCCGCCGACTTTTTGGTTTGTATATATTGAAAATTAGTGTTATGACTGCCCGCGTTGCGAGGCGTTAAATCGAATATTGTTATACGCATGTATTTAGGCTACCTGTACATACTACTTATAACACGATCTCAATAAAAAATACATCGAGGCAACCAATTAAACCAAAATACCACCATAGTTTTGCTAAAAAAAAGTGAAATTATGGCAGGTCTGTAATTTTGAGCTGGGGTAAAATACTAAATTGTCAGGACCAATAAACAAGTGTTTGACAACTGCTTGACATAATAAAAGTTAGACTGAGTCAACCAAGTAAAATAAAACACTACTATAGTTTTGGAGAAAAAAAAACTAAAACGATGGCAAGATCACAATTTTTAACCGCAGGGAAAAGCGTAATTTTTAAATGGGGGCAAAAGCGTAATTTTAAGCTGGGGGCAAAATTATAATTTTATTTTCAACTGGTGCAAAATCATAATTTTAAACTGAGGGCAAAATCATAATTTTGAGCTAGGGAAAAAATATAACTTTATTTTGAACCGGGACAAAAACATAATTTTTAGCAGAGGGCAGAATCATTATTTTCAACGGAGGGCAAAAACGTAATTTTAAGCTGGGGTAAAAACATAATTTTATTTTGAACTGGGGGCAAAAATGTAATTTTAAACTGAGGGCGAAACCGTAATTTTAAAATTGGGAGAAAATCGTAAATTGGTTGAACCAATAGGGAATTAGCACTATTGGTCGCCGCCCATTTAAACCAATGGCAGGGAAACACTATTCCCTGCCATGGCTTTTGTTGTTATAGTATATAGTAAGATTACCCGCGCTATGCTGCGGGGTTTCGGTCGATATATATTTTGGTTCAGTATAGCAACCGAAAGAAATGTACTCAAAACAATATCGACACATGTTTTATATCGACCGAAAACCATAAAGATAAAATTAAATTGGATAGCGAGAAAGGACTAATTTTAAATTAATTGTAAATAGAAATGTAAACTAACTTGAAATTATACCGACACGTGCATAAAAATAAGCACGTGAGAAAATAGTGTTTTTTTAAGTTAAAGAATGGTACGGCTCGTTGCGGCGGTGTTAAATTGTAAAGTGACTCGAATTTATATCATCTAATGAAAATGTATTATAGCTGACACGACTCGTTTCTGGGAAAAAAAATTTACATTAAAACGTAGACCTACTGTAAACGTACATAATAATAAGCATAAGAACATATTATAATTGACTAAACTCATTTCCGGGGAAAATTTATGTCGAGACGTAAACCAACTTTAATTTATACCGACACGTACATAAAAGAGTAAATTTCAAAGTTCGTCCTTTATGTATGTCTAAAATATCAAAGTATGTCCTTTGTCTTTAATAACCTCAGAAAACATCCTTAATGTTTGAAAAACCAATCAAGTTATGTCCTTTACCCTAAACCTTGTTTGTTTTCCCAGTTAAGTCAGGTCACATGTGAAGCACATGAGGGTATATTGGTCATTTTACCCTGTCTTTTGTAATTTACTATAAAATTAATAATCATAATCATCTTCAACATTCACCTGCCACCACACCCTCTCTCTCTCACACACACACACCAGCTTTCTCTCCCTCTCATTGCAAGACCACCACCACCACCGCCGTACACCTCAGCAGACCGACCACCACCGCCCGTACACCACAGCAGACGGACCACCACCGCCGTATTGTTCTCTCTCACACACACACCAGCTCTATCTCTCTCTCTAATTGCAAGACCACAACCACCACCAGAGCCTTTAATCCGCAAATCAGAGAGAGCAGGGCTGTACTTCACAGCAGGTTTGGTTCTGCGATTGTTTCGAAACCCCTTGATTTTAATCGAAGTCTTTTTAGGGTTTGCAGATCGAAGGCCACCAGGTGGTAAACCAGCCTCACACATAAGCGCATGGTCATGTGCTACATTGGCTGCCCTAATTCGGTCCAAATCTTCATCACCGGAGCTTGGAACAGACCTGGTGGATCGATTGACAGCTCTGTGGGCTCTTGAATGCTCTGCTTGAACACTAGCCGACACTTCAGGAGGGCTCAGATTTGGGGCTTCTTGATGTTTGAGGGCGGCATCACGAGACGAACAGATAGCTCCAATTTTAGGTGGCGGCTGACATAAATGGTTATCTCTTTGTTCCCCACTAACATCCGTAGCCGGAAAAAATGGACTTTCTTCACTTCTGAGTTCAAACAGGGTGATGGTGGTGGTCGAGTGGCGGTGGTCGGGTGGTGGCAGATCGGTGGCGGTGGCGGTGGCAGGTACTTTCTTCACTTCTGAGTTCAAACAGGGTAAAATGGAGCAGTCTTGCTTTGAGGTCCAGCATGATTTGTTAGGGTTCATGTGAAATCGAAAGAGGCGTTGACTGAATTGTTGAATAGTGGGAGAATGAATATATGCAGGTTTTGATGATTACAGAATAGAAATTGGTTAGTATTGATTGTATTTATTGTTTTTGATGATTATTTATTTTATTATTTATGATAAAATGACCAAAATACCCTTATGTGGGGCTGACTTAGTCAAATTTAACCATGAAAAGTAACTGGATTAGGACTAAAGGACGTAACATGTAATGATTTGCAAACATTAAGGATGTTTTCTGATGTTATTAAAGACAAAGGACATACTTTGATATTTTAGACATACATAAAGGACGAACTTTGAAATTTACTCTACATAAAAATAAACATGTAAAACTCAGTTACAAATAAGGGGTTGAAAATGTCAATTCTAAAAGTTGATGGGTAAAAGTATAAAAAATACAAAAACACTAAAAATGATTTAAACAAGTCAAAAAGTCAAATTACTATTAATCAAAGTTGGTAATTGTATTATAGATAACTAGTGGGATTCCCTAGCGCGTTACCAGCTCGTTTTGTTACAATACCGGTACGATATCAACTCTCGGTATAGAAACCGAAAAAGATACATTGACAGAAAACCATTAAACGTATACCGGTATCGGCTAAGATAATATCGACACCGATACCAATGTTTTGTGGTCGGAGTTCGGTTTGTCACGACACCTGTAGGTAGGGGTGTGAATTTCTGACACGACCGGAAACACGACACAAACCTAACATGAAATTTGCGGGTTTAGGTTTAGTCTAAACGGGTTCGGGTCAGTTTCAGGTTGAATCCATGAATCCGTTTAGATTAACGGGTCGTGTTCGGGTCAACCCGGTCGGTTGGCGGGTTGACCCGTTTAACACATTTATATTATATTAATATTTTTATAATATATTTTACGTCATATAAATAGAGTGTGTATTTTATGTCATAATTATAACTTAAAAAGAGAAATTAACATGAGATTTTATAATTTAAATATAACTAAGTTATATACATTAGTGTTTTCTAAGTAAATTTTAATTTTAATATATTAGTTTCATAAAAAAAAATAAAAAAATTCGGGTTGAACGGGTCATGTTCGGGTCAACTCACAAAACTTCGGGTCGTGTTCGGGTTAATATGTATGATACGATTTTCGGGTTACGGTTGAGTTCGGGTTCGTGTAAAATTTTCGGGTTCGGGTCGGTTTGAACCCACCAACCCGCAAACACGACCCGTTTAGCACCCTACCGGTAAGATCATCAAGAAAACAATAAAACGAATGCCGATATCAGTACATATGTTGTTCGAACGGTATCGGTACGGCTCGTCACGATAAAGAACAAAAAAATCAAGTATATTTGACCTTTTCATTTTTGAATTAAACTTACTTTTAACGAAAAGTAGGTAAAAATAAGCATGTCGCATTATTTTATTAAAATAACGAAAAAGGTAAACGATAAAAAAAATCTTAAACCGTGAGATGACTTTAATGATATGTATATTTGTGTTTCGATCACTTGTATGTTACTTTTCACAACTCAATTTTGAGAAACATTTATATTAAGACGTAGACATTTATCATAATTTGATTACATATAGTGTTTAGAAAGTTATAAAAGAAAAGGTAAAAATGCTTAAAATGAACTATATTTAGTTTATGAAATGCAGAAATGGTGGTTGTGTTGTTTGGTTTAGAGGAGGTGGAGGCGAGGTGTAGGTTGCACATTGAAGAATCGGACTGGCTATGAAAGGTGATGCATAATAAGTTAGTCACAAAGCTACACCATTACATCATATATAAGTCACTGTATATGTCCATGGTTTTTGATCAGTATTATTTTCATCTGAATTTCTTTTATGCATTCCATCACACGCCTTGTGTGCAACTCTGAATCATTGTATCTTAGGAATAATCCATAATTTTGATCTACTAAAACAAGTGTTCCAGCATCCGATTTGCTTTCATTGGTGCTTCTTCAATACTAATCAGATCTCATGTCTTCAAATTTTCATAACTTTGCTCTGGTTGCATAACAGGTTGGAGTCAACTTTAAATCATATGTCAGATTGGTTAGGGTGCAAGCGGGTCATTTTGAAAAGTGATGTCAAATTGGTTCGGGTGAAAACGGATCTGTTCAGATCAGGTTCATCCGCTATATCTGTTTTTACAGTGGCTAGTGACGATAATGGATGAGGTAGCGATATTTTCATTTCCATGTTTCGTAGTATTGACCTATTTTGATCTAATGTATAACTTAAGTATAGTGGCATTCTACTAGTGATTTCCGAAAATGCATAGCTGGGAGCAAGTTGATTTTCATATGTTTTGTTACTCAAAACAGAATATGATTTTACTCAATGGGATAATAAGGAGTTAGAAGTAAGTACAAACATATAACCACAACAACATGGCCCTTTTAGTTTCCCAGTTATAAATGGTGTTTATGATCAGCATGTACAAAAGATGACAATTTGGTGTACTATGTGGTTGATAAAACACCAAGTAATAGAGTGAAGGACTCATGATTAAGGTTGATAAACTACCCACAATCTGAACTTGAGCTTTAAAATAGAGCTCATAATATATTTTTTATTTTCTTCATTTAAATGTGCTTTTTTTTATAGGCCCCTTTTTCTTTGCGCCCAGTCGAGGTCTACGTTCCTAGCGCCTTTGATAACTATGATAAAAAAGCGGATTTTACCTAACCAATGCTAACATTCTCCATTAAATTTTCATATTGTGATGTAAAAGAATCAGTATTACACTCTTCTTCCAGAGTCGAGTCTTTCAGTAGATTTGACTTTTGATTGACCACCACCTTCATGTTTAGGTTGACCTTTTCTAGTCAAGGTTGACTATTATTGTGTAGATCATCTAACTATCTAAGGTAGTGGTTGTACTGTTGCTCTCTTTAATTGAAAATACCCAGTGCCATAACTCCCCAAAGCCTATGAAAAGATCTAAAAACTATATACCAAAGGCCCTTTGGAAGGCCGGTCACAAGACACTGCGACATTCTTTCGAGATAACTGATAGAATAAAAGATAATGCAGATAACTAACATTTTAATAAATGATTAAAGCATTTGATATGTGATTACCAAAAAAACAATACTATTATATTGGTAATCTAAATCTTTAAATATTGTGATTTAGGAGACTGTATACACTAAAATTTTCCTTCGACTTTCAACCCTTTTAATATCCAAGTTGATCCATTCAAAAGTAAACGGGTCAAAATTGCCTCCTCTAATATCCAATAACTATATTTGAAGGACTTCTCATATTCACAACTATTCAATCACATTCCTTTTACCAATCATATATATTAAAAACACCAGAACTTGTATGTAATTTTTCTACAACTGGCAATCCAAAATCATTTATAAAAAATGAACAGTAATTACACATACATGTGATTGCTCTAATGGAACAACTTCAGACAAGAATTCCTCTGCAGCCTCTACTAAGTTATATCACTCATCTTTCAATTAGAGTTAACTGCTACAGAAACCCTTCTGCAATCCCCAATAAAATCAATTTGTCCCCGTCAAACATGAAATCCTTCGGGAACAAAGACCAATATGCAAACAATTGCTTCAAACGTGCAGAAAGATCATGGTAGCTTAGCCTTTCAAACATGCAGAAAGATCATGGTAGCTTACCCTTTCAAACGTGCAGAAAGATCATGGTAGCTTAGCCTAACTGCTGGGACAATCTACCAACATCTTGTAACCTCCATATCTCACTATTCAAAATTTATTCCCAATATTCTCCTTACCTACCCCACCCATACCAACTATGGGAACGCTAAAGTTTCGAACCGACAGACCAACACCTCTTTCTCCCCTTCGCGTCCAACAATACTAGATCCATCATCAACCTTAGAGGTCTGTAATCTTCTATTTACAATTTTCAACCTAGGCCCCTCTTTCACAATCAACCTTAGAGTAGCTTTATCCTCTACTAGATCTTGTAACCTAGTGATAATATCATTTACCTTATCTTTCATCCTCTTACTCTATACCGAATGCTTTGAGAAAAAAACTTTCTTACCTTGCTGGTGCGGTTTTCTGATTCGTCTGTGCTAAATCGTCGAGTACGTCATCTATGTTGTAAGCCAAATGATGGAGATTATTCAGCCACTGTTTCACAGATTGATTTGTTGAAGCATCCGTTGTAAGGAGCAGGTTTTTGCAAACTGGCAGAGGCCAGCTGCTTATCAAAGAGCACCAAGGGCGTAACGTAAAAGTTGAAACTAGATGTTGAACTGGCTGCTCTGATGAGGATAACGGCAGAAGAAAACTGGTTACACGAAGTGTATAGAAATGGTGACCTAATAGGGTAATTCTTGGCATGTGGTAAGTTGGGCCCAACCCATAGCCCAATTCTTAACCTTATCTTACTTTTGTTTAAATATAGTAAGATTACCCGCGCTATGCTGCGGGGTTTCAGTCGATATATATTTTGGTTTAGTATAGCAACCGAAAGAAATATACTCAAAAAAATATTGACATATGTTTTTTAATCAACTGAAAACCATAAAAATAAAATTAAATTGGATAGTGAGAAAGGACTGATTTTAAATTAATTGTAAATAGAAACGTAAACATTATCTTAAATATAACGTTAAAGAAAATTTACTTCTAAATGTAACTAACTTGAATTTATACCGATACGTGCATAAAAATAAGCACGTGAAAAAAATAGTGTTTTTTAAGTTAAAGAATGGTACGGCGTGTTGCGTCGGTGTTAGAAATGTAAAGTGATTTGAATTTATATCGTCTAATGAAAACGTATTATAGTTGACCCAACTCATTTCCGGGAAAAAAATTTACATTAAAACGTAGACCTACTGTGAACGTACATAATAATAAGCATAAGAACATATTATAATTGACTCAACTCATTTCCGGGGAAAATATATGTCGAGACGTAAATCAACTTTAATTTATACCGATACGTATATAAAAATAAACACGTAAAACTCAGTTACAAAATTAAGGGGCTATAAGTGTCAATTCTAAAATTGAGGGATAAAAGTATAAAAGATACAAAAACACTAAAAAATGATTAAAAAAGTCAAAGTACTATTAATCAAAGTGGTAATTGTATTATTTATAGATAACTAGTGGGATTCCCTAGCGCGTTGTGGTGACTATTTAGTCAGTATCAGTTCGTTTTGTTACAATACCGGTAAAATATTAACTCTTAGTATAGAAACCGAAAGATATATATTGACAGAAGACCATTAAAACATATATTGGTATCGGCTAAGATAACATCGACACCGATACCGATGTTTGTGGTCGGAAGCGGTTCGGTATGTCATGACACCGATAGGAACATCAAGAAAACAATAAAACGAATGCAGGTACCAGTATGGATGTTGTCCGAACGGTATCGGTACGGCTCGTCACGATAACGAACAAAAAAATCAAGTATATTTGACCTTCTCATTTTTGAATTAAACTTAGTTTTAACGAAACGTAGGTAAAAATAAGCATGTCGCATTATTTTATTAAAATAACGAAAAGGGTAAACAATAAAAAAAAATCTTAAATCGTGAGATGACTTTAATGATATGTATGTTTGTGTTTCGATCACTTGTTTGTTACTTTTCACAACTCAATTTTGAGTAACATTTATATTAAGACGTAGATATTTATCATAATTTGATTACATACCGTGTTTAAAAAGTTATAAAAGTCAAGCTAAAAATGCTTAAAATTAAATATAATTAGTTTATGAAATGTAGAAATGGTGGTGGTGGTGTTTGGTTTAGAGGAGGTGGAGGCGAGGTGTAAGTTGCACATTAAAAAATGGGACTGGCTATGATAGGTGATGCATAATAATTTAGTCACAAAGCTACACCAGTACATCATATATAAGTTACTTACTGTATATGTCCATGGTTTTTGTTAGCATATAGAATAGAATAGAATTGAATATAATCTTTTAGGATAAAAGTAAAAATTAAAAGTTCAATAGGGGTGCACCTTAGTTGGGTAGGGACAGATAAAAACAAAGTAATTTACTTTTTGTGAATTAATTCACTTAAATTAATATAGAAAGATAATTTTTTTTTATTTGTTTTTTTACTTACTTGGTTTATGATTTATTAATTCATTGATATGTTTTGTTAGTAGTTTTTTTTATTTAGCCTGTTTGTTTTCTCGTCCTTTATTCTGATTTGCTTACTTATTTTTTTCTTCATCTTTTGATTTATAGTTTATTACTTTGTATACAAAAAATGCATATATAGCTAAAAAACCTATCACGTAGATTTTGTCAATAGACATTAGACACGTACAATAAAAAAAAAAAAAACTCTAAAATTAATATGCTTTCAGCTATTCAAAATGAAGTGTGTTATTCTGATTTCACGCTATTTTGATAGTTTGTTTTAGTTTATTTGATTAGGGTCTAAGGTTTACAAAAAAAAAAAAAAAAATCAAATTTATGATTGGATGTATGAATGTTTGAAATTTCAATCGGAAATGAAAAAATATTTGACCTTACCCGACCAAACCGGAGCGAAAAAATTATTATATAAGATAGATAAATCTGGGTCCGCACTACTGTAACACATCAAAAATTATTATATAAGATAGATAAATCAAGCAAACAAAACAAAGAATTAAAGAATAAAAATGGTCGTTATCTGGGAAAAGAATCAAGCAAACAAAACAAATAATTAAAGAATAAGAATGGTGGTAATATTGTTTAGACCAGGGGCGTAGGATTTAAGGGGCGGGAGGGGGCGCCCGACCCCCCGAACTTTTTGGCCAGTAGTGTTATATATGTACGTTTCGTATAGGATTTTGTAGGTATATACGTTTTCGACCCCCCGATTTTATAAAAAAAATAGGTATATACGTTTTCGACCCCCTAGTTTTAATTTTTTTAATTTATATAGCCCAAATAAAATATTTAATTAGCCCAAATGTTATAGCCCAAATCATTATATTTGGTAGAATACTATGTATATTATATAACCCAAATCAAATCATATATAGCCCAACTTAAAAGCCCACCGTATAAAAAAAACCCAAATTCAGTTACTTTGGGACATCGACCAGAAGAAGAACAGAAGCCACAAGCCAGAACTGCAGAAGGGGGGAAAACGCGGGTTCCAAAACTGTTCGACTTCAGCTTCTTGTTCGAGAACAGAAGCCAAAACGCTGCTCGTTGTTGTGGTCTTGTACTCTTGTTCGACTTCTTCAATCTTCATAAGGTTAAAGGTATGTGTTTTTTATCTTTAGGTTTAATTTAGGGCTGCAAATTATGTGATTAGAGTTTGAAATTTAGGGTGATTTGTTAACTTGTTTTGTTATTAGATTATGCTATGGGGAAGACGGGCAGAACTATAATTCTCATCCAGGAGAACCGGGTGTCCACCTTCCTCTCTCCTTTTTAATGTTTTGGTGTCTTTGTTCGTTTGTTGGTTAAACAATGTTTACGGAATAATGTTTGAGAACGTTTTTTATTTGATATTAATGTATGACCCGACCCGACCCGAATCAAATCACCGACGTATGACCCGAACATATACCTCGAAACTACGCGATAGAAAAAGTTTTTTAGGTTCGTTACCTTCCGACCCCCCAAACTTTTTTTTCAAGCTTCGCCACTGGTTTAGACCATCTACTATGTGTTAATTAAAACAATTAGTAACTGGTCCGATATGTTACCGGCCATAGTTTACCATCTACTATGTATTAATTAAAACAATTAGTAACTGGTCGGATATGTTACCGGTCATGGTTTTCATTATTTAATCCATTTGGATAAAGTTAGTTTTTTCTGATAATGGATTAGTATTATTACTAATTTAAAAATAAAAAAATAAACAGACTAATACACAGACAAACATAACACTATAAATAGATGGTTGTCTGTGTGATCACACGTCATATTGGTGAAAGATGATGTACAAGTAATAGATACATGAATCTTGCATTCTTGCTATTCATCACCCGAAGTCGATGTGAAATTTCAAAACATTTTGGACGGGTAATGAAACATATATAAACAATTGGTAAACCAGAAACACACAAGTTTTTAGATCATAACTCAATCTTGGAAACTTTCATCAACTCAAAAGAAAACCACATACAATTAAAGTCCTCATGGATCATGGATAAAACCAACGAAGATTTTGTTGGAAATCATGTCTTCTTCAATTTTTTTTTTGAACGACAAATTTGGATCACTGACGGACCACTAGGGTATCATCGTGCCACCAACAGAACCACCCGATCATATCAATCTCCACTAGGCAATATAATGCCTATGCACCAATTCAGGAGAAAACCCAATAAATCTGAGAAAAACCCCCTTTGTGGGAATCGAACCCATGACCTAATGGTCATAAGCCTTATCCCACCACCAAGATAACACTAGGCTATAATGTCATGGGTTCATGTCTTCTTCAATACAATCAAATAATAGATTTAACGAGAAAATCTCTTTGATTAAAATTGAAGATATATAAACCTGAAATATAACTCCTATATGGATTAGGATCAAATACAAAGAATCCTAATTGTAAAAAGGGTACAAAGTCTCCTAAAAAAACCCACTACAAAAAAAAAAAACTTAAACATTCACCACCACCCCAAAACCTAAACCCCCAACCCCACCCACCCCCTCCCCCATCACCAACCCAAAAAAAAAATTTGCCGAGGGGGGGGGGGTGTTTAGGTTTTTGGGTGGGTGGGGGGTTAGGTTTTTGGGTGGTGGTGGGTGTTTAGGTTTTGGGTTTTGCCGAGGGGGTGGGGGTTTAGGTTTTTGGGTGGTGGTGGGTGTTTAGGTTTTGGGTGGTGATGTAGTGAGTTTAATTTTAGGTTATTGGACACTTGTCATTCTATAAATTCTTCTTACACTTCTTACAATTAGGAGCATTTGTAGAATAACTTAACCCACTCCTATATATATAATAACAACCCTTTGGAAAACAAGTAACATACTCCTATAAGGAAATCAAATAAAATAATTTAAAACTACCATAAATATTAAATTTTCCATCCAAACTAAACCATTTAACATTCTCCAACTTTTGAGTCATTACCCGGCTCAACCAATTAGCGGACTGAATAGTATGAAACTGTTTGCAGTCAATCCGTTTATTCTAAAATACAAACAAGAGTAGATAGATAATAGCAAGAGGTGACAGAAAATATAGTATCAAACTAGTAATAATTTTATCACTTTATGGTGGTGACACTGATAGAGACAAAGATTAGAAATCTTCGATGGCTTTGTGATGTTTCGTCACAAACGATAGTAAATTCAAATCTGTTACTGTCTGGTGATATGACCAAGAAACTCATCCAGTTCCTTGCGCATAACGCCACCTTCTTCCACCGATTGCCTGACCGCAACGCCAAGTTCTGCCGCCTTCTTTCTTACTTGACATCCTTCTTCCGATGCCATCAATCGTCTAACCGCTTCTGAAACCATCGCTGCCGTCACCTTTTCGTCTCTACGCTCCCACTCCCTCGCGTATATCCCCGTTCCAAGCACCTCTCTTACCAGAGTAGCGTTCCTTGGTTGATCGGAATGCATGGGCCATGCAGCTATAGGAACCCCCATTGTGATCCCCTCCATGCATGAGTTCCAACCACAGTGACTCATGAACCCACCTGTAGATGAGTGTTTCAATATTTCAAGCTGTGGTGCCCAGCCCCTCACCACTACACCCACCTCACTGCTTTCCACCCTCTCTTCATAACCCTCCGGCAACTCCACTCTCCGATCAACACCGTCAAAAATGTCGGCTTTATCGGCCTCCCTCACCACCCATATAAACTTCTGACCGCTTTCCTCCAACCCGAAAGCAATTTCTTTCACTTCTTCATCCGTTAGTGAAACCGTGGTACCAAACGAGACATAAATCACTGAATTTGGTTCTTGTTTATCAAGCCAGTTGAATAACTTGACCGATTCGGGACTGAAGTTTTTGTGATCGCTAATGGTAACCGGATTGAATGGACCGATAGCCCAATTCTTGGTAGTACCGGATGTCACTTTTTCGTGCTTAAGTAACTCCAAGTACTTATCTTCAAACACTTTGCTTGTGTCGTAAAGCGTTCCCGAGCTGATTTTCTTGAACGATGTGTCTTCTGAATTGAGTAACTCTACAAACTCGTTGCTGAAACACCCTTCTAACGAAGGGAGTTTCATCCTCAACGATTCGGTTTCATCGTCCAACTTTAACGCTTGTGTTTCCTCCCAATGGAACCAAAAAGCAGTAAAAGCAGAACAAGCTTGAAACATGTAAGCTTCAGCGTTAGGGACCGAAACAAAGTCTTGAATGATGGAGCTCATCAAGTAATCATGAACGATCACTACGCGTTTCATTTTGGTCGAGAGATCGGATAATAGTTTGAGGAAGGGTTCCCGTAGATGCATGATGGCATTGAACGATGGCATGAAGTGGTTAGGGAAGCGTAGGGTGGCATTCGGGGTGGGTGGATGGTTAGGGAAAGCGGGTATCGGAAACTCGTGGAAATGGATGTTGGAAATGGAGAGAGGGTCCCAACCATGGACCCGAAGCTTGGCTTGGCGCGTATGACTGGGGGCGCATACGAAGTGGACGGGGAGGTTGTAGGCGGAGATGAGGCGAGAGAGGTGGATGAGCTGGTTGAGATGGCCTTGTGCTATAAAAGGCACCATCACAACACATATATCTTGATTTTGATCCATTTGGTTTTGTTTGGAGTACTAGTTGTTGGAGTCTTTATGGTATATATAGAGAGATGTCAAGTAAATAAAAATGTATGGACTTTGTTGATAGCATCATAGGATGTATCATGTATCCAAGGAAACATCACTCTGCCGTAATCCTCTCGGGTCGGATGGTCTCATTTAGACTCCGTCAAAATATGGAAACTCTTGTCAAAGTATGGAATAGGGATGGCAAAAAAGCCCAAGCCCCCGACAGGTATACCCGAAATCCAAAACATACAGGCTGGGTATACCCGAAGCCCGATGAATATGGGCCGGGTATGGGCTGAAAAAGGGAAAAAATTTGGGTATGGGTATGGGTATGGGGATTTAGTGATACCCGCCCGAATTTAGGGATGGCAAAAGTTATGTCACACCCCAACCGATGGCGGAATCATCGGGGCGCGGCACTAGGCGAATCAGATTGCTCAAGAAAGTCCATAACAACTATATTGCGATAATATTCATTACATTCGTTATCCCATACTAACAAATAATACAATCACAAAAGTCATCACAGATTTCTTGTCCTCTCGAACAATTCCGACAACCTAGATTTTAGGTGAGTTTCTAGACTTCCTAGCTTGATTTGATGTAGACTTCAACTAAACCTGCAACATACGTTAAAATATTGTCAATACAAAAGTATTGGCGAGTATACATGTTTGATATGTAATAGTATAATAGGTTAAAAAGTGCTGCGAATTCCCACATGCATAAAAGTAATACACGACATATATACTCACAAAACTGATACTACCAGCTAAGTCCTCGATGCTCGATTCTTCGATGGCATAATTAGACCCCGTCGGGCGCAATAGTACTATACTAGTCGTGGTGGGACGTCACGAGTATAAGTCCTAGCACATATGTAACTAGCATCACGTATATCTATGCAAACAGTTATTCGCAAGTGATAAATTGACTGATTGAATTATTCATTTGATAAGTTCGATTTATAAGGAACGTATGTTACACCCAAAATTCGTTAAAAAGGGGTCAAGTATACTCACAGTGTGTATTTGGTTGGATTGACGGGTTAATGCCTGAGAATGCCCTGATTTCAGACCGATTACATGAGTATTGAATAGCGCGTTAAATGATATCGGAATACACGGAATTGAACGAAAATTAGATCAAAGGTTGGCCCGTGCGGATGGGCTGTCTGATTGGATGGGCTATCCGATCTGATGGCCTGTCCGATCGGTTGGGCTGTCCGATCGGCCAGCCTGTCCGATCGGTGGGGCTGTCCGATCGGCCAGCCTGTCCGATCGGTGGGGCTGTCCGATCGACTGGCCCGTCCAGCTGTTTTCGACAATTTTGCGTGTTTTTCGGTGGTTTTGGTCCAGACGTTCCTGCGACGTGTTAAACAACTGAAGTTCCATCAAAACCGGCTTGTTCTAGCGGCCGGGAATCACCCCGTTCCATCAAAACTTGCCGTTCTTGGCGGTTTTCCCTTGCTTAACCCGAAATTGGTCATCTCATCGTTAGGAATCAGATCTTTGACCAACACGACACTAGAAATGAGTAGAAGGTCGGTATAAGCTCCGATTCCACCGTTTTTGAACACTTTGAGAGTAAAAGAGTTGAAAGAAAGTTGGAAAACCATCCTTCAACCCCTTTTTTCATGATTATGTGTAGATCTGATTTGAAAACCTTTTTTATTCTTGTGGAAATCCCTTAGACCTGAGTTGTTCTTGGTGGAATGAGGCCAACACTTGAAGTTCATAAGAACTCCATGATGACATCACCCTAGAACACCTCAAATCCGTTGATTTCACGGTTAAAAGTTGAAATTTGAAAGATAGAAAGGTGGAGGAATGCATAAAGATCAAGGAAGTACAAGATTTGAGTTGAAAACTTACAAGAATCGCGAGAAATCGAGAGATAAAGGGGTTGGAACTTCTGGTCGAGCAGCAACAGTGACAACAAGTGTTTTGGGGGTGAATGAGGGGTATTTATAGGCAAGGATGAAGGAAAGGAGGGTAAGTTGGCCTGGATCGGACGGCCCGTTCGATCGGACGGCCTGTCCGATCGGTCGGTCCAGCCGTTCGGCCGGCCTGTCCGATCGACTGGCCCAGCCGTTCGGCCGGCCTGTCCGATCGGCTGGCCCAGTCGTTCGGCTGGCCCATCCGTCCGGAGGCTTCTTGATCCTCGTTTTTGGTGTGTTGCGATAGTTTGGGCCACATTTTCATATATTTATATTATTATTTATCTATTTATTATAATTAATCACAAAAGGGTCGTATATACATATATATATATATATTCAATATTCGGTGCGATGATCGAGTTACGAGTGCCTTCGAGTGGGTTCTTCGATGTGATGTGCCACAAGGATTATCGGGGCACCACTTGCTCGTATTGCCATCATCGTCACGATGGCTGGAGGCATGGTACTCACTCGAAAGTCCTTTTTAGCTTTGATTGTTTACGTCTCGACACCTCACGGCTATCGAGGAGGGTAGAATAGCTCCTCACTCAACATCATCGTGAGTGTTATTATTTACGAAAATAGCTTGTAATAGCGATAGAATATGCGTAATTATTCGATTATACTTCGATTTAGCGATGTATCCGATATAGTTACATTATGATCCGAATCTCTGGTGCTAGGCGTAACGAGTATAACGAGTAGTAACAACGCACGAAGGTGCAGGTTGTTACAAGTTAAATCTTTAAAACTCTATGTATTACACGAGTTGAATAAATGTAATTTTAGATTAAAAAAGGGTAGTTGCACGGTACCCCTGACCGCGGAAGGGATCTCCCTTCCCAGTTCACCACCCGACAAGGATCCCTGGCGGCAAATACCCATAGCCATCAAAGAGGGGTAAGAAACATGTTTCGAACCCGAGACCTCGAGTGTCCTCGGTCCGGCTTTAAAACGGGTGTCGGTGGCCACCAAAGTGGCACTAATGGGAATTGAACTTGGGTCTCCATTGGAGAACCCAAGTCACTCCACCACTAGGCCACTTATGGTGGTTTAATTTTAGATTAATAGTATACTAAATAAATATAATTTTGGATTAATGATGTATTAAATAAATATAATTTTGGATAAAGTCTTATATATAAATTTTAAGTAATCAATATATTTGATAAATAATAAAAATACTAATAATAGTAAAAAATCTAATTTATATACTAAATAATAAATATAAAAGAAAGGCGAAAAACCCTCAAAATAGGTGCCTCTAATGAATGACACGTGTCACATATTGGTTTCTTTAATTATATAGTATAGATATAGATATAGATGTTCATATCGTCGGTTGTTTCAATCGATAACATAATTTGTTTTCATATCATGGATCCATAACCAACGCTACAAATGTGACAAACAACACTACAAAAAGGGAGGTGGATATGAAATACCGAGTATAAAGTTAACCGAATAGACTATAAAGAAATTGAACTAAAGTAGAGTATATGGTCTAATTATGGAGTAAAGTAAAATAAAAAAATAAAGTGTGCATGGTCTAAATATGGAATAGTGAAATAAGTTGTTTTATACTTAAGATTTATGAATATATAAAATTCACTGAAATTAAACTAATAATATTTATCCATAAGATATTAAACTAATAATATTTAGCAGGACGGTTATCTATAATATAATATATTAAACTAAATAATATTTAATAGGATGATTATCTATAATTAATTAGAAAAAATTAAATTAAAATAATAATTATCTGTAAGAGATGGCCTAATATAATGACAATTGTCCCTAAATTGCTTTCTTTTATTATATAGTATATATATATATATATATATATATATATATATATATATATATATATATATATATATATATATATATATATATATATATATATATATATATATATATATATATAGGGAGCCGCTAGAATGAAAACCACACCGAGTTGTAAGAACCGCGAGAACCACACCATCCGGGTCGCCGTTTACCATGATTTTTTTTACAACTAGATGTGTATATTATAAACACATCCGTAAAAAAAAAAAATTTAAACGCCCCCTCCCCCCCGAGGGGGTAGTTTTTTACACCACAAGTTTGGTGAAAAAAAAAAAGAAAACAAAAAAAAATAATAATAAAAACACCAAACTTGTGGTGTAAAAAACTACCCCCTCAGGGGGGGGGGTTAAATTTTTTTTTTTTACGGATGTGTTTATAATATACACATCTAGTTGTAAAAAAAATCATGGTAAACGGCGACCCGGATGGTGTGGTTCTCGCGGTTCTTACAACTCGGGGTGGTTTTCATTCTAGCAGCCCCCTATATATATATATATATATATATATATATATATATATATATATATATATATATATATATATATATATATAGGGAATATAGGGAGGGGCTCATGCGAGAACTCCATTTATTGCGAGAACCGCGAGAACCAATGTGAACACAACCTAAAATAGCTAAAAAAACCTAACCCCCCCCCTCAAAAGAAAAAAAAACGTAAACCAGTGATGAATTTTAGTAGGGGTGCCCATCACTTTTCATCACACACCACAATGGTCCCCTCAACGATAACTTTAAAAGATTTTCACGCGTGGTCACCACCACGAGTGATGGAATTCAGTGGCGGCGGTGTTCCACTCGTGGTCACCCAACCACCACGTTCCATCACGTAGCGCCCCTACTCCTTAGAAGGGATATACCGGTCATCTACTATGAGTTAATTAAAACAATTAGTAATGTCACACCCGTTTATTAGCGGAAGCGCACGGGGTGAACTTGATTAGTTTTCATTGCATACGATTTAAGTAAATAACTACATGATTAAAACAAACAATGTTCATCCATTGACATAATTTAAAATATTACACATCATAAGTTGTTTAGGATACAAACCGTCATAAGTTTTAAGTTTTACAAAAGGACTAGTTTGACATAAGATTAAAACATAAGGCTTTGCATCCTATATCTCATTGAAGATGAGATATATGGACCAAACCCTCCAAAAGGGATGACATCGATAACTTGTAATCCAAAAGCTTCATAGTAAACACCAGCACCAAAGTCCCATTAGTTTCCTGAAATACATGTAAGTTTGAAAACATCAAGAAAAGTTGAGCGAGTTTATGTGTTTTAAGTTCGTAAGTATTAAATGAATCTCAAAAACATTTGAAAGTTCAAGTGTTATAAGTAGGTATGTAGAGCGTCTATGAATATAATGATCATTAATGTTTTGCAAGGACATTAATATGTGTGCCAACATAGGAAGCACTCAACCCGGTAGACGATTTAAGTGTCGATTCACTTCGACAGGGACACAAAAGCACTCTAAGTGGCTGCACAAGGACCGTGAGTGGGGCTCGTCCGTACCCGATAGATCTACCCCCTGTCCCGTGGTCCTTAAAAGGATTAATGGCGCCTAAGTTAGCGCCTATTCGCACGTGATCCAATAATTCATTCCATAGCTTAATCATACCCTTGTTAACATGTATTTCCCCCCGAGAGTTGTAAATCGAAAACGTTAAAAGAAAAGGGGGACATGAACTCACAGCTTTGCGTTCCTGATAGAGAGATATTCAATCAACGTGTTCCGTAAACGCGAGTCAACCTACAAGGGTTCTAACTCGTTAGACACATCGGTCCTTCCTAGACCGTGTACTCGTTGTTCATCTTGAACGTTTATTAGTTTTATTTCGTTTTTTTGGAACGCTTGTGTAGTTTGTGTAGTTCGATAATAATACGTTGGCATTTGTTTCTGGTATACTTGATTCGAGACTTACACAAATATAAGTGTATACCTTTAATTGATAAAAGTGCTGAAAATATTTATTTTTAACGTCGAAATACGTTGTCGTATGCGTACGACATTAGTGAGAGAGTATACTTCAATGAGTGTATGTGTGTATATCATCATGTACTAGAGTCTTTTATACATATACATATACCGTATGTATACTTGTATTTGTGTGCTTTATACGCGTACGTATACCGTATTTATACGTGTAGGTGTACCGTATTATACGCGTGGGTGTGCCGTATTATACGTGTAGGTATACCGTATTAGACGTGTATGTATACCGTATTATACGTGTAGGTATACCGCGTTTCATTGTCCGTTTATTTGTGTTAACCATAATATATATGGAACCTCATGTGTATAAGTTTGGTGTATTTTCCAAATGTAGTGTATTTTTATATTTGGTAAGTATTCTTCCTACTACTAATACATACACCCATTATATAAGTAGCATACACCAAATATAGTATTTTAACATATGTAAATATAATCTTCTCAAAAATTACATTTATTGTTTTATTTAAAAACTTTACCAATTTTATGTCATAAAAGTATCCTTTTGAGTTTATATAAACTCTTGGATGGTTAGGACTTAACCATCGTCCTTAGGGTTTGTATAATCATGATTAGAGTCGCTAATCACAATTAAGTTTACTAATCACGATTAATCATGTTAATCACCCCATTAATCTCTTTTTAATCGCGATTAGATTTTTATAAAATTTCGTTATAGTTTCCTAAACTATGGTGTTTTTCCCATGTATTCAAAACATGTTTAAAAAAATCATTTTCGATTTACCATCAACATTAGTCTACTAATCTCAACAATTTACAACCTTGAGTAAACAAATTCTACCACTTATTTTCTTAAATCATGAGCACTTATATATATAATTTTTCTAAAAAAAATCTAAGATTTTTATGTCTTGAATCCAAGACTTCTTAAGTGTGGTTTTCATAACTATTTATTGAATCACTTGTCACTTTTAAAAATCACCTTTATTAGTTCTTAAAACATCAAGTTTAGACCATTAAAGTCGTTAATCTATCAAGTATTAAAACTTATATATATATATAGAGCTCATGAACATAATGATGATGATCTTTCATGATTTAAACATCTAGTTGTTTAAATATATTTTTAAACTTAACATAACAAGATCATCACTTATATAAGTTACTACACTAAATAAGCAACATGATCATCATAAATCTCATGACTAATCAACCTACTTTAACAAAAATCAACATGATCATACAACTCATTCAACACTAAAACACATAATAATCACATAATACTTCACATTTAGTAAGTTGTTAAGTTTTGGTTTAGGGTTTTAAGTTAGATTTTCCTTAATCTTCAAGATGATCAACAAGTACTTTAGTAATCTACATATAATAACAAGCTTAAAAATATGAGAAAAAGGCTTACAACTTTGCAAGTGCCTTAAGATGATGATTTAGAAGAGATTAAGCTCCAAGAACTCCCCTAAAAGCTCCTCATGCTTAACCCATACGTAGGTTATCTTGTTATGGCTAGAAAATGTGTGATTTTAAGTGGAAATTTTAAGGTGGTTTGTGGTGCTTGTTGGCTGCCGAATTGGAAGGAGAACAAGGGGAAGTTTTTGGTTTCAAAAACTTGAGTGTAAGAATGATAAAGATGTCATAAATGATTGAGAAAGTATAGTGTTAAATAAAAAAAAAATCTCACATACCACTCCTTCAAATCTATCACCATATTTTCCAAATTGTGTAGGTGATTTGGTGGTGGGGTCCACCCTTGACCGATTGGAGTGGGGGGTGTCTAGTTTATTTATTTATTTTTTTTAAGTTTACATAATAAAAAGTCTTATAAATTATATAGTTGTTTAGGGGGTTAGGGAAATAGATAAGTTCTTGTATCATTAGCTTTATGACAATATTTTTGATGCCAAAAGATGGCTCACTAGTTCACTAGATTGTTAGCTTAGGCATTAGAGTGGTAAAATTACCACTAACTAGTTCGTCGGCGCGAAATTGGCGAAATTGTGAATTTTGCGGCGTAGTACCGGAAGCTTGTATTTCGGACATCCCATTGATATCCCCAAGCTTGTTTAGGATGTAATATATTATTAACAAGTCCTACGGACATTCAAATGATGGATTCTGGTGTCGCGGATGCTTTATTTTGGTTATATTTTGGCGCAGAGCGGACAAAGTGCATTCATACGTGTTCACCGGAAAGTTGAAGCGTTTTAACGATTTAGTGTCCCTAGTTTGGGATTTTTATTTGTATTCTATCTACCAAGTGCGTCCGTGCCCTTCGTTGCTCGTTCCGACAGTTTTCAGAACTAGCTGGCATGAATAGTGTGCTCAGGTGAATAGTGTTTTCAGCATTTTGCCAACATATTAGGACATAGTTTGTGGTTTTCTCGCGACATGGCGATTGTGTTAATATTGTTTAGCATTTTTAACCATGTCCTATGATTGCTAGAACTTATACGACCTAATCATGCAATAACTAAATAGTAAAGAGAGAAATTACACGTTAAATCAAGTGTTTAAGTTGTACGGAATTACCATTATTTTTGCTAGTTGTCACATTCTCCCCCCGTTAAGAGAATTTCGTCCCGAAATTCAAGTCGTGTTACTGGTTGCAGGGGAGTCTGGAAACAGGTGAGGACCTTCCAGTCCGTAACCTCAACAGGTTCTTTAGTAAATTGGAGTTTGTCGTTGACATGTATCTCATCTGCTGGGATGACTACGGTTTCTTGAGTAGGACTGATGTGAGCAAAATGCAACATATAAATTACATCAAATGTGGCATAAAACTAACCCTTTTTTAGTACTAATGTTGGAAAAAGTGTGCTTTTGTCTTCCTTTTGTATTTTCAGGGTTAAAAGAGCTTAAATGAACAAAAGAAGAAAAAATGCAGCCAAATCTAACAATAATACAAGAAAAGAATAAACGTGGCATGCCCGACCCCTCGACAGCATCCTCCCGAGCAAAAACAAAAGAACAGAAGGCTGAACACGCCCCGTGCTCGTTGAGCACGGGGGCGTGCCAAAGTGTCTGCAGAAAAGACAAAGTTGTAGAAGCTTCTATCACCCACCACGAGGGCGTGCTCAGCGGACACGGGGCCGTGTAGGCTAATTGAGAAACTTGAGAAGCATTCTGGAGTCAACGCTAAGATTCGCAGAATCCAAGCGAATCTTGATAGTACAGATACACTTCTGCACACGGGGCCGTGCCCAGCAGAAACGGGGGTGTGGTCAACTAATGCAGACAAACTGCATTTAATGAAGAAAGAGAAGATGGGTGGACACGGGGCCGTGTCCGGGCTTCTGTGCAGGCTATAAATAGGGGTGTTTGGCTCACTTGCAAATCATCCCTTGGCAAACCACCTCTCTCACACTTCACCCACCCACCACCACCATCACAACCCACATCCACCACTATCATCCATCATAGAGTGTGTGTAGTAGTCTCGGGATCCAAGATTGATCGTAAGAGTTCTTGACAATCAAAGGCCATGTTTGCCTAAGTCTCTACCATCACTTGGTGAAGACAAGCATTTAGTGTAATACTTTTTATTTTTAATCTTTTTGCACTTTTTATTTGGTTATATATTAATGACTTTAATAACTAGTTTCTTATGTTGAAGGTGAAATTTCCTTATCATTTGTCCGTGGTGTCTTGGCGTTATTTTACTGTCTATATAAAATAAAAGATTTACACCATTCATATCTCCACGGTCTATATGGAGATATGTTGGCTACCTGGTCGGGGGTTAAGGGAATGGTTTGATAAGAGTCTTGCCTTGTTCAGTGTATAGATCCTGCAAGGACCTGGGTCAAGCTTAGTAGGACCTCCTTCAATACCCACTGGTATTGGATGACGGGGGTTCGAATTTCTTGATCCCTTCATATGTAAACTACTATTAAAACATTAACCTGGCTACTTAGGATTGTATCCCTGCTGACTCAAACTACTTAGCCGAGGGTAACGTCACCTTTAAAAGAGGGGCCTACCACATTACGCATTAATAACTTAATTAATTATCTTTCAATAATCCAACCCTTTAGGATTGTATCCTTGCTGACTCAAACTACTGGGTTGAGGGTAACGTCACCTTCAAAAGAGGGGCCTACTAATATAACTAAGATAATCTCTTAAAAAGTGCAAAAGTGCGGAAATAATCAAAGGTTACACTAAAGGCGAGTCGGATCCAAGTGATTCATCTTGTCTATCTGTTTTTCTTTTTATTTTTATTTTCAGTATTTTTAGTTTTTTATTTTCTAATTTAAAACCTTTTTCTAAAATTTTGATTTGATTAGACGTTGAGGATAAACCGGTACTAAAAGCTCTTGTGTCCTTGTACGACCTCGGTATCTTACTAACACTATACTACGCTCACGATGGGTGCACTTGCCCATATGTGTGTTTGGTGTTAGTAAAATATTGTGTTTTATAAATTTAAAACTTGAGTAAAGTGTTAAAAAGGGCTAAAAATATACATAAAAATATATCACACCGCACGCACATCAAGTTTTTGGCGCCGTTGCCGGAGACACAAGGATTTTAAGAAAGTTAGGAATCAACGACCTAATCGTTTTTTCTTATTTTTTTTGTTTTTTTAGGATTTTTTTATAAATTTTCAGCTTCTGCAGAACTCAGCACGGGTCGTGCCCGCTGAACACGCCCCGTGCCCAATCTTTGGTACTGGCAATCCTGTTTTAAGTCAGACAGTAGCTGAACACGGGGTCGTGCCCACTCAACACACCCCGTGCCCAAGTACCAGTTACTGAAAACAGAACCGTAAGATCCCGACGGTTGGTAATTTCTGACACAAACGTGAGCGATACTGATTTTTTTTACTATCGGTCCTCTTATGGTACGTGGTGTCAAATATGTGGCGGAAATCATGAAGATTTAAAATGTTATTTTTTAAATTATAAGCCCCACTATATAGACCCATTGTTTTCCTGTAGCCTTAAGAGGGGCGAAAGTAAAAATAATCCCTATCTCTCCCTCGAATGCTCTCAATCGACCCTTCTAGGAGAAATGCTTCTTGATGAATTATTTCAAATGGAAGATCTAATTCTTAATTGGGTAAAAGAACTTGAGAAGGATATCATCAATTCATCTCAAGACGATGCCCAAGAAGAATTATTGAGATCGCATTCGGATAAAAACAACTTTGTTGTTCCCGATATCACCTCTAACTCTTGTGAAGACTTAAACGATAGTTGTCCCTGTGTCGATTGTGCCATGAAGGACTCCCCATCGGACTTCTTTCGATGCATAGATAGACCTGAGCGATTCGGCACACACCTTCTTTAATGAGAGCCCGGGAAAGGGTTGGACTTGTCCACCTACATTTAGCATAGGAATCACCCTCACCGATAACTGTAGGACCGTATTTGACAGTCAATTGAGTCAATTCGAGCTAGCAACTACCGAAAATGCAGCGGAAATACAAAATCGGCATGAATCAAAGCAGAAAGGTGTAGAAACAGAAGAAATTCACTTTAAAACAGTTTTCTCATTCAATCTTCACAAAATACATGGGCAGCAGGTCGGCTACACGGGAGACATGAACGTACAAAAGGAGAAAACAACTTGGGTATTTATAGGGGAGGTAGTTTCGCTCATATGAACATGTCCCTTGGAGCGAAACCTCAATCAAGTAGTTTCGCTCTTGTGGCACATGTCCATATAAGCGAAACCTCAACATTAAAACTAGACATTTACATTTTCAACCCCTATACAATACATAATTAACACATCTAGACCCTATACATTCAACAACTAAGACTAAGACGCAGGCTTTAGACATTCGTGCACCAACAAACTCCCCATTGGATACAGCCGCAGTGTTCAGTCTTGGTCTTGGGTCTTCACAACGACTTGAACTTTTCTTCGTGTTGCTTAGGCTTCCTCCTAAGCGCATTCCTTATCATGTCGTTCTGTTTCTTTCTTGCTTTATCTTCTTCAGCTTGAATATGCATCCATTTACCTTTGTTCTCATCAAGCTTTTGACGTTCACGAGCAGCTTTCCTTTTCATTTTCTCCTCGAGCGACCACCATGCTGACTTCCATTTACTTTCAAAGTTGATACTTTTCTGAATGCAAAGGGTTACAACTCGTTGAAATTGCATGGCCTGCTCTCTATCCTCTTGCTGATAATGAATTTTGTTGATGAAAAGACATTCGATATCCTTTGCAGAGCAATTTACAAGCCACATAGGATCATAAACATGAATCTGTCTCAATTCTCCACCTGCTCTGTAAGTAATCACTGCTTCAGTAGTAATGCAACTATAAACCCAGCCCATGAAGCCTTTGTAAAACTCTTGCTCCATTGGAGGAACTGGTACAGTCTTCATCGTTTTCGGCCTTTTCACATTCAATATCGTCTCTTCAACACCTATCACTGGATCTCTTCTTGTAACTCTTTTCGGATAATGTGGCTTCCAGTGCTTGAAGTCTCTCAACGCCTCAAACTTAATCAATCCCCACATAGCAATATCGTTCTTCCTGACATTATATCCCAACGTTCTAACCTTTAACAATTCATCCACATCCCACCATGGAAGTGACATAATATCATTTAACTTTTCAAAATACTGCACGCCACATTCTCTTCTTATCGCATACGCATTAACTTGTGGTAAGAATCCCCAACTGATAATGTCACCGAGAGATACGCTTCTATCACGCTGATAATACTTCAAAGGCCGTTTAAACTTCCTCTCGTGACTAACTTTGAACCATTTCTTCCGTTCTTCCTTTGCCATATCTTTCTGAGTGCCATCAAAGTTTTTATCTTTCAGAATTTCAGCAACTTTCCTTCGTAACTCATCACGATTCTCCTCAGTAAAGAATCCCATTAACGTTGGCAACTGTGAGATATCTTCATTAACGCTTTCATCATCTGTCCAGTCTTCGACTTCAACTCTATCATACAAATCAGCATCTTCAACATACTTATACTCGTAATCACGCTGCTGATTGATATCAAATGCATTCAATTCTTCTTCAAAGTCGAATTTAAAGTCTGGATCCATCACTCGAGTCATTTCCTTAATTGCTTCCAACGTGTAAGTATGGAAATGCTCTCCTTCTTCACGATAAGTATCTAACCTCAAGATCAACTTCTCAGTTTGTTGAACATTCTCTGCATCTCCTGACTCCCCCTGTCTATCAGCTCCCCCTGATTCTTCGTTCACAGAGTCATTCATCAAATTATCAACATTCTGTTCAGCAGAAGCCTCAGTAACTTTCAAACCTGTACCACCCTGAGCATCATTGTCATCATCATCTTTACCTGAACCATGACTGCTCACAGAGTATACTTTCTCATCTTTTACATCTTCCTCTTCATCCTCCTCCTCATCATCTTCATCATCACTGTCACCCATCAACTCTTCAAGAGGAGTATAATCCTCAAACAGACCAGAAACTGCAGAGATAGGCTTGGGATTTTAAACCACCATTGAAGGAACAATCGATCTTTCTGTCACTGCAGAACTTCCTTCAACTCCTTTGCCTTTGTCTTTCATTTGTTCGTCTATTTTGGCTTGACGTTCAGCTCTGAGCTCTTCAACTTGTAGCTCTTCAAACTTTTGCTCTACTGACGTTCCGAGCATGCTTTCCACTACTTTATTCAGCATATAGAACTCATGATCTCTTAATGCTTTAGCTGCCTCAAATTCTTTGTTCTTCAACTTGAAATACTCATTTTGCTCATCACGTCTAGCTTTTTCTTCTTCCAGCTCATCAATTTTTACCTTCAAAATGTCTATCTCTGACTGATCAGAATCAATCTTTTTCACCAACTCTTTATTATCAATTTCCAACTTCTTCACACGCATTTCTAGAATTCTCTCGCAATCTGCAACTTTCTTATTTTCAGCGGCTAATTTCTTGTTTTCCACTAACACTTCATCCATCTTTTTCTCCAACTTCAACACTTGTTCATTGTTCGCAAAACCGAAGTCTCCGATGTCTTCAAGATTATCATGTGGAGTATAAAGACCTTTGGTAGAAGAACCACGTTGCATTTGGGTGAGTGGAGGGGTATAAAAGAGTTCTTGCGAGGTGAAAAGGGTTTGTTGTGGTGGAGATGAATGATGTAGAGGTGAAGGTTGTCTTGGTGGTGTTGGTTGTTTAGGTGGTGAAGATTGTTGTGGTGGTGTAGATTGTCGGGGTGGTGATTGGATTGGTGATTGTTGTGGAGTTGGTTCATGTGGTGGTGTTGGTGGTTTCTTGGTTTCTTTGGTTGTCTTCTTCTTGAGCACAATCTTTGGCATTTTGATCTTTGGAGTAACTTTGCGAATCTTTGGAGAAACCACTTTCTTACGAGCTCCAGCTTTCTTTCTGCCACCTAGAGGAGATTGCGATTCAGAGACATGTTCTGGTGAAGGAACGTAAGCAGCATCATCGTCCTTTTCTTGTCTCTTTCTTTTCCTCAGTTGTTTCTCTTTTTCTATCTCATCTTGAATTCTTTTTCGACGTTCGGTTTCATCTACAACCTCTTCATCTGAAGAACTTGAGGAACTTGTTGTGTCTTTATCCACATCATCTCCCTCAATATCATCAATAACCTTTTCTTTCTCTTTCTGTGCTTCAACATCAACAACTTTATCAACATCAGCAACCACTGTTGGCCCTGTCTCTAAGACATCAGTATCAAACAAATCATCAACATTAAAAGGATCATCTTCCGCAGCTACCACTGTTTCCTTTTCCACAGTGACCACCTGTTCATCTTCTTCAGGTTCACCGATCAAAGACGTTTTAGAAGCCTTCTTTTGCTTCTTCTTTGGTTGTGAAGAAGATCCCTAATCCTTTTTAACAATAGGAGTGGCCTTTCTGCGTCTTCTCCCAGTTTCTTTCACATACCATTCATTCTTTGTGTTCTTGAAATCTTCAAGAACTTTCAACTCTTCAGCATATGCCGCTTCTTTCATTTCAGCTTCATTTCTCCAGTTCTGGTGATCAACTGGATCTGGATCGACGTAGTTTGCATCTTTTATGAAACCAAAGAATTCTGCACTAACTTTCGGTTCTGGGTGGTTCGGGTGATATCTCACAAGCTGTTTGATTGTAACTTCGTTCATATGTGATTGCACCAATAAATCATCCTTTATATTTCTGTCAATCTCAGGATACGCGTGATCAATCAACATCTGCACGAACCTCGGATACGTCCAGGTCTTGCTCTTTGATGTAATATTCTCTGCCATGTAATGAAACACAATATGCGAAAAGTTGTATTTCTTGTTTAGCACTAAAGCAGTAACCATATTCATTTGATAGTCACGCATCGCATCATAACCTCCTTTTGTATGACTCAAAGACATCAATACACAGTGAATCAGGAACTTATACGGCTTTGTAAACTTTGACTTCAAATAATTCCCAGCATTCAAAGCTCCCTGATATCCCATTCTTAACATGCAACCTTTCACCAGTCTTTCCGGAAATCTCATTGGCGAATCTGATTCATCTGGAAAGTTAATAACTTCACGAATAAGAGCTTCGGTAACAAGAATCTTCTCCATCTTTCCATGCACTTCAACAATTGACGATATAACTTTGTTTTGATCATCATAGCTGGCATTCTTCCAGAAACGTTCAATGTGAGATTTGTATAATGGTCTTTGATCAGTTAATGCCTTCTGAATGGGAATATGACCCATGAATTCCAATATACCACTGAACTTGACCAATTCCGGATATTTCTGAATATCCAAATCACAACAACTGTTGTGAAGAGGATCAAATACAACACTAGATCCCTGCACATCAAAACATATACACTAAATCAGACACTTAGAAAAATTTTATCACACTAGTTTTACTTGAAAACCCTAAGTGTATCATGAGCGAAACTACCAGTGCACTAAAAGCGAAACTACTTATGTACATACAAGCGGAATCTCATTCACATGGTCACATAAGCGAAATTACAAAGTGTCCTATGAGCGAAACATTTAATCATGACCGTTTGAGCGAAACCTCTGTCAAACCCTCAGAAAACTCATCAAATCCCAAAATTGAAATCACTAGTCTGATAACATGAGAAATTCGACACTTGGGGTTGTTTTTTATTTCGTTTTTGACTTAACAAATATCCTAGATCTGCAATCGTAACCCCCGGACATCAACAAACATCATCAGACAACAAATTTGAAACAATCAAAACATACTATCATGATCTACACACTCAGACAACAACACACGTTTAATTTTAAGTTCAGATTTAGCTATTAAATGCCTAAAACTATGTTTCGTTCAACAGTAGTTGCCGACAGATCAAATTAAGCATGATTTTGAACAAATTAGTCCTCAAAATACCTTGCCCATGATTAGTTATTATAATAATCAACAAGATCTGTGAAAAATTGGGCAGCACTTCGCCTGAAAATGGTGGTTTTAGGGTTTCGCTTCAAGTTCGCCGGAGAAGAAGACGTATGAGCGAAAGGGGTGAAAAATGACATATGAGCGGAACCCAATGTCTTATATAGGTGGTGTGGTTTCGCTCTTGTGACCAATTGTCAAATAAGCAAAACCACATGGGTCCTTCAAGCGAAACTACATATGAAGCAACCAAATGAGCGAAACCATGATTTAAGTGACATAAAAGCGAAACCATATTTAGGTGACACATGAGCGAAACCATGAATTTGTTTTCAAAAATTTAATTTTTTTTAACACCTTTCAGATTAACCACCGTCACACCCAGTTGACCAAGTCCAAGTCAATGACCTTGGTCAACTGCTTGGCCCACCAAGTCCAAGTTAATGACCTTGGTTGACCGAGTTATGAAGTACGCAGTTATCTCATTCTGAAAATAGTTCAAATGAATAAACTTTTGAACATTTTGAAACTTCCAAACACTTTTCAACTGTCCAACACTGTACCAATCATTGTTCTGCATCACCAGCTTACCAAGCCCTCATCAAACACTGACATGATCTGCACTAAGCTTTGATCTTCCGATTCCCAATGTCAGTTGTCGAAAATAGAATGAAAAACTAAAATCTTTTTGGATTTTTAACTGGATAAACAGAAAACTGTACACACAATATTTTTGTGAGTGTGTTAGGGGATAATATCAGCTGCCGACTAGACACTAGCACCGTTAAGCTGTTATTTCATTTTAAGCATTAAACAATTCGCATAGATTGTCGATATACTGATCCTCTTAAATTCTCACCAAACTTTCAATCCGTTCGGGATACAGTATTAGTGTTTTAAGGCTTAAACATCTACATGTGTCCCACCTCAGAATATACTCCCGTATCCAGACCCAGTATTCAGTCTTACAGGTGAGTATACCACAGCTGATATCTGTTCAGGGGTAGGTGCGAGGGCCGTGAGAGCTCAGGTCGATACTTCCGTATACGCAGAGAGATGACGGCTTCGACTTTAAGGTGTGTCCCCTTTAGAGGATCTTTTGTTTTCAACAGCAGCGACTAGCAATTTTATTGTTTCATCAGCATGCTGAGGGCGAGCTTATATTTCAAAGCTTTTTGCAGAAAGTATTATCCGGGGAATAGGTCAGTACTTCCATACAGCAGAAGTCTCGGGATAATACCCCAGATATCACTGAGCATAAAGACCTAGTATCTCAGAATACGGGACCCTTCAAACAGGATTTCAGGGGTTACCTATATATCCTGGAGGTGTTCCCCACGTAGACGCAAGTGAAATTTATGTTTATATCCCAAACTGATCTACTAATTTTGCGAAAACCTACCGGCACATCTTTAGCGAGACTGCTTAATTGCATTTTATACATTACAACTCTTTAGCGTACTGTGTCCGTCTAGCTGATGTACTATCATTTCCCCTATTCTACACAACTCTTTTTGTATTTTTTAATGTTTTTGGATTTTTGAATTTTATCATGTTTTTGTATTTTTCTGCGATTTTCTCCCCCTAAAACTAAAACATATTTTTGTGTTTTTGTTTTTATCGAAAAGCAGAAAATAAACTGTACAAACAAATTGACAACACGACAAAGGTTCACGTCAGATCGCCGCCCAAATCGGCTTCACATTCAATAACCCTCCCAGATTGCAGATTTTTCATCCCATTTAACCTCAAAAGATAATAAAATCTCTTTTTATCAAATGGTTTAGTATAGAAATCCGCTTTCTGATCATCGGTGTGCAAGTGTTCAATCCGAATTAACTTTTTCTCGTGACAATCACGGATAAAGTGGTGACGGATTTCAATGTGTTTAGTTTTTGAATGGTGAACCGGATTTTTAGTTATGTTGATAGCTGCTTCATTGTCCACGTAGATAGGTGTATCTAAGAAATGCAAACCGAAGTCGCGCATCTGCTGCTGGATCCAAAGGATCTGCGAGCAACAGCTGGAGGCTGAAACGTATTCAGCCTCGCAAGTAGAGAGCGCTACTGTGGTTTGTTTCTTACACTGCCAGGTAACGAGTCGAGTTCCGAAGAACTGACACCCAGCAGTGGTGGACTTTGCGTTTTGCTTGCAGCTCCCAAAATCAGAATCAGCAAAACCAGATAAAGTAAAGTCACCCGATCGAGGGTACCACAAGCCAATGCTTGGGCAGCCCTTCAAATACCGTAAGATACGTTTCACTATTGTCAGGTGTGACTGCTTTGGATTTGACTGATATCTGGCGCAGAGACACGTCGGATACATGATGTTTGGACGGGAAGCTGTGAGATACATCAGAGAGCCAATGATAGATCGATACAATGTCTCGTCCATCTTCACACCATGCTCGTCTGGACAAATTCCATGATTCTGCGCCAGGGGGGTGGATGCAGGACTGCAATCTGTCATGTCGAACTTGTGAAGCACGTCCTTTACATACTTCGTTTGGTGAATGAAGATTCCGTCGGGCATTTGTTTCACTTGCAGCCCGAGGAAGAACTTCATCTCCCCCATTGAGCTCATCTCGAACTTTTTCTTCATCACCTTTTCAAATTCTTTGCACAGATCGTCGTTGGTGGATCCAAAAATGATATCGTCAACATATATCTGCACGATCAACAAGTGGCCTGCTTCTTCCTTGGTCAACAAAGTGCTGTCTACTGTCCCTCTTGTGAACCCGTTGTCCAGCAAGTATGTCGAAAGCATCTCGTACCAGGCTCTCGGGGCCTGGTGAAGTCCGTAAAGTGCTTTATCCAGTAGATACACCTTGTTTCTGTGCAGTGGGTCTGTGAACCCCGGTGGTTGCCCCACATACACTTCTTCTCTGATTGTTCCGTAAAGGAAGGCAGATTTGACTTCAAGTTGATATACTTTAAAATCTTTCCATGACGCGAAGGCTAGAAAAATCCGAATTGCCTCAAGTCTGGCAACCGGCGCGTAAACTTCATCGTAATTCTATTCCTTCCTGTTGACTGAAGCCTTGAACCACAAGTCGCGATTTGTTTCTCACCACAACACCTCTGTCATCACGTTTGCACTTAAAGACCCATTTCGTCTTGATTAACTTCTGATTTTTCGGCAGATCGAAAAGTCTCCAGACGCCCAACTTTTCAAACTGTTGCAGCTCCTCCTGCATTGCATTCACCCAGCTATCCTCGGTCAATGCCTGTTTGTAAGTTCTGGGCTCTATCTGCGAAATAAAACATTTTAATAAGACTTCTTTCTGTATATCAGCAATAGATGAATAGAAACATGTAAGAGCTCGATCTATTTGATGTCGGGTTTTGACACCACTTTGCAGGTCGCCAATAATTTGTTCTGAAGGATGGTAAGACAACGTCCGTGGCATAACATTGTCAGGCGCATTCACTTCCGATTCCAAGCTCGATATGTCAAGATCAACCGTTTGATCCTCAGCTTCCATTGGATCCTCGTCAAAAGTCGGAGCGGGTTCCGCTTCTGAGTCATCAGATTCATCAAAAGATGGAGCTGGTTCCTCTGGTGGTTCGTGAGCTGTTCTACTTGGCGCGGCTTCATTGTCGTGAGTACCCACGGCAGGTTGAAAAACTTCTAGTGGTCTAAGCACTGGCTCTTGTGATGCATTTTGCTGATACAGGTACATAAGAGCTAGTTCCTCATCACTCGGCTCAACCGGCAGATGAAACGACTCCCAGAGCTTATCGTAGTCGAACAGGAATCTTTATCCGGGAAGTTGTGGCGATGGAGTGTGTTTCTGACAATCCACATGTAGGACTTGAATCACCTTCCCCAGGCATGCTACGAACACCCTCTTCAGCGGGCTTGCGTAACCTACAAAGAAACCCTCATTAGACTTAGCGCCAAATTTACCGTTTTCATCAATAAAAGTGCAAGGAGACTCAAACGGCTCCAAAAACTCAAGGTTTGGCTTATAACGGTGCAGCAGCTCAAAGCAAGTATTTTTATACTTCTTGACAGTGAGAACTGTATTCAATGTGTAATAGGCTGCTGAAACTGCTTCACTCCAGAAAAAGATTGGTAGCTTGGAATCAGCTAACATTATACGTGCTGTTTCAATCAGGGTCCGATTCTTTCGTTCAGCTATCCCCTTTTGCTGTGGTGTGTAAGGCGCACTGAATTCATGAAGAATTCCCTTCTCGTTGCAAAACTCGTACATCTTGTTATTCTTGAATTCCGTTCCGTTGTCGCTCCGAATCCTCCGGATTGGCAGTTTGTACACCGTTTCCATCTTCTTGAAAAGCACCATCAATGACTTGAAAGTTTGATCTTTTCGTTCCAAGCACACTACCCAAGAAAATCTCGTAAAGTCATCAGCTACCACCAAACAATATAAGTCTCCGCTGATGCTCTTTACGTTGACAGGCCCGAAGAGATCCATGTGCAATCTCTCAAGAGGTAACCTGATTGTATTCATCATCTTTAATGGGTGTGACTTTCGAGTCTGCTTTCCCTTCTTGCACGCTACACAATCATCATTTAAGTAAAAATTCTTCAGATTAACACCATCAACTAAATCATTGTGTACCAAAAAGTTCATTTTGCGAACATGAATGTGGCCCATCTTTCGATGCCACATTATAGAATCTTTTTCTGTCGCTTTAGTTTTAGACACAAAACACTATTTCTGATGAGATGTTGGCGTTGCGATGCTCATATCCAAAATATAAAGATCATTCTCCCGCGGGGCGCGCAACAGCACCATCTCATCAGGGATTTTAAACCTTGGTTTCAACACAACACATTCAGTTTTAGTAAAGTGTACACTAAACGCTTTATCACAGATTTGTGAGATACTGAGTAAATTGTTTGTTAACTCTACTATGTAGTTCACTTTTTCGAACGAAATTACTCCATTTGACAGCGTTCCTTGACCAACGATCCTTCCACCTTGATTCCCAGCAAATCCAACATAGCTTCCGTTTATGGATTTGACATCATAGAGCAAAGCAAGCGTCCCAGTCATATGCCTTGAAGCGCCACTACCCATAATCCACTTCGATAGAATTGACTTGGGCAGCCCCTGCAAACATCAAAACACATTTATTCAAACAATGAAGCCCATGATTTCTTAACTTTCGACACACTTCCGAACACAACATCACATTTCTCATTTGTTTTCGGAAAATCAAATGTGACATTTGGAACCTCTTCTTTCACAATTGATTTAACTTTGTTAGTTATTGGTGGAAATTCATCAAGAAACTTATCAACTTCATTTTCAAACTCAACCACATCATCTTTAAAAATGTTTGAATCAATTTTCAAAGCATTCTCCATCTTCTTAACCTCAGCAGATGGTTTCGATTTCACGACCCAAGATTGATTTTCAAAAATTTTTGTCTTAGGGTAAAACTTTGAAGTCTTGCTAGTCTTAGAGGATTCACCAATCTCGAAAATCGATTTTGGCTTATCCTCCGACTTCAACGATTCACCTCATTTCAAAATACGGATCGGAGAAACCATTGGCTTTTTGCCCTTTGTGTCAGTTGGAGATTTAGGTCGAGGTTTTTGAATGTTTGACTTTTGAACAGTTGGTTTAGAAACAACTTGTTTTTGAACACTTTATTTTGAAGCAATTTGTTTTTGAACCGGTTTTACAACAACAAGTTTCTCAATGACTTTCTGACACTGTTTCGCCATGTGGCCGATCTCATTGCAGCGGTAACACACCCTTTTGTCATATTCGACAAAAGTAGATTTGAATGACTCTTCTTTCAACTTCTTTGCTGCATTGAAATCGTCCACAACTTTTTGACTAAAAATATAATCTTTCTCATCGTCAACACTAGGACCAGCGACAAATACTTCATTGATCTTCTCTTTCGGCTTAAACACCTGCTTAGCCGTTCTCTTTTCAAACCCGATTCCTTTGTTTTTAAAGGTGTTTTTCTTGTTTTGACCTTTACCAACCCCTTCTTTCTTTTCTGAACTTGTGGGACGTGAAGTAACAAATGACTTTTTGGTTTTCGAAAAGAATTCATTGTTATTAACTTCGTTAATGTTCATTTCAATCAGTTTAAACACTTTTTCAACATTTTCGATTTTGACATTCTGAAGTGGGTACTCGAAGTCGGAATAAAGTTTGTCAGTTCCAACCATAGTGTATACCACCATGATCGGATCTTCATTCGCACTCGTTTCCGATTTCGGTACATATCGATCTAAGAAATTTCCTTCGTCTTCAGAATCACTAACAACTTTCTCAGAATGATCCTTTTCAGACTTCTCACTCTCCTCATCCAACACTTGATCGACAACATTTTTGATAACCTGAGATTCGTTGTCGGTATCGGATGGGGAGAATGTGACATCTATGGTTTCAGGCAAATCATCTTCTATTGATCTCAATTTGAGATTCAGAGCCGCTTCCACCCCATCTGGATATTTCTGTGTGTAATGATTCCACATTGGGGGTGGAATGCTCTTAAAGATAGGTGCCGAATGTGGCTGTTGGGGGACAATCTGATCCAGAACGTACGATGAAGCCACATAACTCATTAACTTTTTATCAATCCGATCGTTCTCAATTTTAACCAATTCGAGTTCTTTCTTAAGTGATGCGATTGTATCTAAATGAAAATTAACTTCAGTTTGTTTATCTAAAAGTCTTGCTTTAGCCAATTTTGTAGCTTTATCGTTCTCAACACTTTCCTTTTGAATCATCTTGATTGACCTGGCGAGAGTATCGTACGCCTTTTTAACTTGGCCAAGGTCAAACTTAATCATATCAGCGTGGTGTTTCAATTACTGATACTTAGTGTCTTTTTCAAGACACTCCGTGCATGGTTCTAAACACTGTTTGCACGGTGTTTCAGGGATTGAAACAACCTTTTCAACAATTTGCTCTACACAATCAGTTTTACCGACATAGTTTGACTCAGACTCAGATAGTTTGACTGATTTGATCTCCTGAACTCCAGATTCCTCTCGTTTGACAGACACACAACTGACAGACTTTGACTCCTCGGATTCTGAGTCTACCTCTTTGAGTTTTCCCATCAGTGCTTTGTCAGCTATGTCTTTCAAAGCTTCTCCAGTCATCTCTTTCGACACATCTATCAACTCTTCAACGACTTCTTTCTTCTCTTCAAACCTTGGGCACGATCCGGTCCTTGGTTCTTCAAAGTAACCTGCAAAAGATTCAGAAATGTTAGGAGGCAATACAGATTTCATTAAACTTCCCAAAACCTCCTGCTCTGACTGGTAATAATACACTCCAGCAGCTATTTCTTCCATATCGACTGCATTATCAGCAGAAACCTCTTCAACAACCTCATAACATCTTCAGTAACTGTTTCTGGTTCAGGCACTGTCTCAGAAATTTCAACAACTTCATCCATCATGGCCTGACCATCGCTACCGGGGATATACTTATCCCAGCTGAAACCTGAAGCAACCTTCTCATCGTCTTGATTCACGATCAGCGCCTTTTCCGGTTTATTCTCAATCTGTGGCCTCTGAACAGTTTGCTGTTGATTTGGTCGGTGATATATCGCTTGCCTGTAGTAGTCGTTGGTGAACCGGTTTTGATGATTGTTTACTTCACGATTGGGACATTCTCGTTTGAAGTGACTGCGTTCTTTACATTTAAAGCATGTAACTTTCGACTTATCAAACCCTAACTTTTGATCGGGGCCTGATAGACTGTTCCGGCCTGTAATTTCCATGAAACGTTGAGCCCTACGCACCAAACTCGCCATACACCACTTGATGTCAATTAATTCAAGCTCTTCGGGATCAATTTGGTCGTAATCCTCCTTCGTCATGTCCGGATTACCGATCCTCCCTGCGACTAAGCCCTCATAAGCCTCAAGAACGGAAGCAAGCATTGCTATGTGCTGTTTTGCGGCTGTTTCAGTTATCTCGTTTTCATTCTTTATGTTTACCGCAATGTTGCACTGAACCCCAGAAACGTACGCCTGATGATTTGATCCTGTTGAGCTTTGAGGTGAAGGCTATTCCTGAGCTTTGACATTTGGTTCAAAGTTCGTGAATGGTGAAGAATTGCCGGATTGCGGAGTGTTTGAAGAAACACTTGACGTGTTATCAGCACTGAACCCTGTATGTATTTTTGGACTTTGATTGGTTGAAACTGTAGGGTTGCCTTTGTAATACAACGATACATCCTGCTGCACACTCGCTGAGTTCATTTTCTTGATTTTCAGCAATTCTAACTCGTGGGCTTCAATCTTCTCGATGAATGAGCTGAGGTTAGGATTCACAAAATCAGAATTGTTCTTCAACATCATTAGATAAGTGCCCCACTCATCATACAGAAGTGCATCGCACAGTTTATCAATCCACTCTTCATTCGTCTTTGTTATTTCCAAACGCTTCATTTCAACCACGAGATGACAATATCTTTCGATTAACTGCTTTGTTGTCTCGCCTTTAATTCCGGTAAAAATGTCGAATTCCTTTTTGATTAAAGCCTTCTTGCTTTTAATCTTCGAAACACTGCCTTGGAATTTCAGCTTCAACGCTTGCCACATCGACTGTGAATTATCTTCATGTTGTAGCAAAACGAGGATATCTTCCGTGATGGCCTGTTGCAGAATGCTCACCATCTTCTTTTCAACCTTGAAGTCAATCTGTTCAGATTCTGTCAAGCTCCCGATGCCCTTTTCCAATCCCATACTGTTAACTGGTGGTACATACTTAGCCTCTATTTTCATCCAACACTCGAAGTGATTGGCTTGCACCCAGTTTTTGAAACGGCCGGACCAACCCACATATTCATCCAAACTCATGAGCTTCGGTGGCTTTTGCATAGTCCCCAACTCGTTTACCATGTTAACGTTCTGCACTATACTCGCCGGACTTTGCGTAGCCATCAAACCACTTCCCGCAAACAAGGTATAAAAATCTTGATGTTCCATTTTTAGTGACAAATTTCTAAAAATGTTTAACTTTTTGATTAACAGGTTGTTTTTATTGAAAACTTTTAACACAGACTGAGTTTCCAACACCCGATCACGTACGAAATGGACTAAACGCTCAAAACATGATTTTTACCCAAACACAGGTCAAATAAGCGAAATCAGATTCTAAGTGTATGTATAAGCGAAACCACTTAGTTGTTCACAAAAGCGAAACCAAGTAATGACCTAATAAGCGAAACCACTTAATGACCTTATGAGCGGAACCACTAACTTGACTAATAAGCGAAACCACTCGAGCGAAACCACAAAACTGACACTTGGAGCGAAACCTATGAGCGAAACCTCTCAAATGACCTTATGAGCGAAGCTATACGAGCGAAACCTCTGGTTTCTAATGCCGTAAAAGCGAAACCTCTCAAGATGACACAAAAGCGAAACCTATTCACGAGCCATTTTAGGTCACTTTTAATCTGTTTTTAGGTCTGAAAATCTCAAGGGTTTGAAATTAGACACTTTTACACTATATGTTCAAATTTCAGTCCATTTTGTCCGTCGGAAAGTCCAGAAACTCAAAATGTGCTTGAAAAAGGCTTTGATTCGGGTCAACTAGCTCACAACTGGCTCTGATACCAATTGTAAGACCGTATTTGACAGTCAATTGAGTCAATTCGAGCTAGCAACTACCGAAAATGCAGCGGAAAATACAAAATCGGCATGAATCAAAGCAGAAAGGTGTAGAAACAGAAGGAATTCACTTTAAAACAATTTTCTCATTCAATCTTCACAAAATACACAGGCAGCAGGTCGGCTACACGGGAGACATGAACGTACAAAATGAGAAAACAACTTGGGTATTTATAGGGGAGGTAGTTTCGCTCATATGAACATGTCCCTTGGAGCGAAACCTCAATCAAGTAGTTTCGCTCTTATGGCACATGTCCATATAAGCGAAACCTCAACATTAAAACTAGACATTTACATTTTCAACCTCTATACAATACATAATTAACACATCTAGACCCTATACATTCAACAACTAAGACTAAGACGCAGGCTTTAGACATTCGTGCACCAACAATAACCTCTTGCGTTCTCGTCTAAATCTTGAGCAATTAAGGTATCTCAGGCACTTCGGTGTTGTTCCATCCAGTAAGGAACCACCCGATCCGAATAAATTCCTTAAAAATAGACGGAACTTCATAACCAGCCTCTAGACACGGGGCCGTGTCCAGGTCAGCACGCCCACGTGTCCACCAAAAGATTCCCGTCTGAATTTTTGTCAGAATACGAACAAAATGTGTCAGGATCTTGTCTGCACACGGGGCCGTGTCCAGCCGACACGGGGCGTGTATAGCTTCCTGTCGTTTTCTATAAATGCAGCCAAGATTCCTGCACATTTGGACCACTCCAAAAGACAGAGATTTTGTGGATCTTCACACATACCATCCTAGGTATATTCTAAAGAAGGTTCCCAACAACCATCTTGTCTTTTCAACTTTTGTCTATTGCCTTCTTCTTCATTTTTACCACAAAACACCTCCATTAAAGCATGAAATCAACATGGTTTCATGCTTTATTGAGATGTTTGTTAGATTTTTTTTCAAGGAATCTTGTTAAAAATAAGTGTTACAACATTGTTTTAAGTTATTTCTGCTTAAAAATGCTTTAAAAGTTATAAAAATAATTTAAAACTCGAAGATTCCTTATTTTAAAAATCTGCAGACAGGTGAACACGGGGCCGTGCTCATTGAGCACGGGGCCATGTCCGAGGTTACTGTTTCATTAAAATGAACTCTTTTCAGTTTATTTTCGTAGAATGTCGAGCCAAAATAGTAGAACTTCATCAGCACATTCCAGAAACAGTCGAAGAGAACGGAGGTCTTCAATCGAAGCAACTCTCGTACGCTACGTGATGGCATTACGTGAAGCTCTTGATGAGATGACATCGGTAGAGAAGGTCCTGATATACCGTATAAATTATCTTACGGTGGGGTTGGAAAACAGTTTCCAAGAAATCAACCTCTTGCACCAGAGGTTAAACATTCTTGTAACACCTCCCATGGAACCAATCCTCCCTCAAGAGAATTGGAACCTAGCACTTGGAGTCAATAATCCCACCGGGTGGGATGACATCCCCGCGGAACCTGCTCTTGACGATTTGCAAGAAGTCCCGGTGGAAGTTACACCCCCTCAAAATGATGATGCGAATGAGCCCACCTTTCTTCTCCCTAGGGAGATAGAAGAATGGCTCGCCGACGTGTGAGGGACCCATATCGGGAGGAAGAGGTTCTTCAAGCCACATCAAACCGAGAGAATTATCTTTTCGGAAATTTTGCTAATAGAATAAACTTTAGGCTAGAACTTCTTTCCGGGTTTAGACTTCTTGTGTTTTCTGACCTATTTATCTAAAATTTTAATATTAGGAACTTTATGTAACTCTCTCTATTTAATGAATGATGGTTTAAATAAATTGGTGTTTGGATGATGTTGTAATGGGTAAAACACACTCGGGATGGTGAAGGATACTAAGGGAAACTTGAACCAACACCCCATGCACAAAAACAGAGCCTCCCGACAAGTTTTCTTCATTACAGCAAGTTCGGCACGGGCCGTGTCCAGCCAACACGACCCCGTGCTGAACAGTCTGCAGGAAATCGCCCAGTTCAGGTAACTGGACACGGGGCGTGTTCGCTGAACACGACCCCGTGCCCAGGCTTCTGTTACTTTCTAATGATTTTTGTTACTGGCAACCTGAACACGGGGCCGTGCCCGGACACCACGGGCCCGTGTCCAGATGCCTAGTAACATAAAAATTTGTTTTTAACACACCTTTTACACATTCAATCAACCTAGAAACTTATTTTTTGGGACATATTGAGGACAATGTGTAATTTAAGTGTGTGTGTGTGTGTGGGGGGGATGCTAAAACCTTGAATTTTGCAAGTCCTAATTACAAGCCTTACACAAAACTCTATTGGAACCCCAAATTTTTTCGAAAACTTTTCATTTTTTTTACTTGTCTTGGTTTAATTTGGGAATTACAAGTTTTAAAAAGGTGATATTTTTACAAATTTACAACCGATAGCGTCGTGATAAAAAGAACCAACATAAGAAAATTATAAAACGGCATGACAAATCTAGTTAAAACTTGATTATATATACTTGATCACATAAAAACCCATTCCCACAAAAAGTGAGTTTTGAGCCTTTATTGAGCATACAAATACACATCTTTAAACTAAATGCAAATTTTTCGTTTCTTGTGTGAATAGCCGCTTGGTTTCTTACGACTCTAGAACTTGCCACGACGATACATTCCCGGTCCTTACCAACTTAAACCCAACTAAGTAAATGATGGAGGCATTAGGACTAACCCTTTTTCTTTCTGCACTATTATTTTCCTTTTTTTACCACCTACCCAAAATCCCCCTAGTTAACCCCCCTTGAGTCTAAACCTTTTCATTTCTTAACCCACAAAACAAACACCCTTTACCCACTAAAACCCTTTTTCATTTTAAACCATTTATTTTAGTAAAAAGCTCGGTTTTTCATATGACATTCCTTATAAAAAAATGATGATGAAGCCAAGAAATAAACAACCAAGTTCATCAAAAAGAACTTTGTTTGAAAAATTGCTTCATTAAAATAAAAAAGTCATAAAAATAAAGTCTTACGAAAACCGATGCTTTTTACGCCTTTTGCCCTTTTCTACTAACCACTAATCCAACCACCTACCTTTAACCCAAGCCTAACCCTTCCCCCAAATTCCTCTTGATATTTACAAAGGTGTAGAGTTAAAAAGGAGGAGGATTGATTGCTTGGCAAGCTTATGGTAGAAGTAAGTTCCATGCCGGTACCGAGTGTTTCACAAAAATACATCTTCGGCCGAGTGTTGATGATCTCCCGTGAGGTATGTGAACTTGTATATAAATAGAATTTAAAAAAGGCATGTTATGCCCAAATAAGTAATCTATCTTATGTAATGTTCTAAATAAATCATGATGAATAGGATTGTAAATAACATAAAAATAAAACCTAATAAAAATCTTGGAATCCTGACACTCAAGACAAGCCCAAAAACCTTCTCTTCTACCCCTTCCTTTTGGGAGTGTAAGCCACATTATAAAGAGTTTTGCTTGAGGACAAGCAAAGATTCAAGTGTGGGGGTATTTGACGTGTGCAAAATGCAACATATAAATTACATCAAAGGTGGCATAAAACTAACCCTTTTTAGTACTAATGTTGGAAAAAGTGTGCTTTTCTCTTCCTTTTGTATTTTCAGGATTAAAAGAGCTTAATTGAACAAAAGAAGCAAAAATGCAGCCAAATCTAACAATAATACAAGAAAAGGAATAAACGTGGCATGCCCGACCCCTCGACAGCATCCTCCCAAGCAAAAACAAAAGAACAGAAGGTTGAACACGCCCCGTGCTCGTTGAGCACGGGGGCGTGCCCAAGTGTCTGCAGAAAAGACAAAGTTGTAGAAGCTTCTATCACCCACCACGGGGGCGTGCCCAACAGACACGGGGCCGTGGTCAACGTTAAGATTCGCAGAATCCAAGCAAATCTTGATAGTACATATTCTCTTCTGCACACGGGGCCGTGCCCAGCAGACACGGGGGCGTGGTCAACTAATGTAGACAAACTGCATTTAATGAAGAAAGAGAAGAAGGGTGGACACGGGGCCGTGCCCAATGGACACAGGGTCGTGTCCGGGCTTCTGTGCAGGCTATAAATAGGGGTGCTTGGCTCACTTGCAAATCATCCCTTGGCAAACCACCCCTCTCACACTTCACCCACCCAGCACCACCATCACAACCCACATCCACCATCACAACCCACATCCACCACCATCATCCATCATCCATCATAGAGTGTGTGTAGTAGTCTCGGGATCCAAGATTGATCGTAAGAGTTCTTGACAATCAAAGGCCATGTTTGCCTAAGTCTTTTACATCACTTGGTGAAGACAAGCATTTAGTGTAATACTTTTTATTGTTAATCTTTTCGCACCTTTTATTTGGTTATGTATTAATGACTTTAATAACTAGTTTCTTATATTGAAGGTGAAACTTCCTTATCATTTGTCCATGGTGTCTTGGCGTTATTTTACTGTCTATATAAAATAAAAGATTTACACCATTCATATCTCCACGGTCTATATGGAGATATGTTGGCTACCTGGTCGGGGGTTAAGGGAATGGTTTGGTAAGAGTCTTGCCTTGTTCAGTGTATAGATCCTGCAAGGACCTGGGTCAAGCTTAGTAGGACCTCCTTCAATACCCACTGGTATTGGATGGCGGGGGTTCGAATTTCTTGATCCCCTCATATGTGATCTACTATTAAAACATTAACCCGGCTACTTAGGATTGTATCCCTGCTGACTCAAACTACTTAGCCGAGGGTAACGTCACCTTCAAAAGAGGGGCCTACCACATTATGCATTAATAACTTAATTAATTATCTATCAATAATCCAACCCTTTAGGATTGTATCCTTGCTGACTCAAACTACTGGGTTGAGGGTAACGCCACCTTCAAAAGAGAGGCCTATTACTATAACTGAGATAATCTCTTAAAAAGTGCAAAAGTGCGTAAATAATCAAGGTTACACTAAAGACGAGTCGGATCCAAGTGATTCATCTTGTCTATCTGTGTTTCTTTTTATTTTTATTTTCAGCATTTTTAGTTTTTTATTTTCTAATTTAAAACATTTTTCTAAAATTTTGATTTGATTAGACGTTGAGGATAAACCGGTACTTAAAGCTCTTGTGTCCTTGGACGACCTCGGTAACTTACCAACACTATATTACGCTCACGATGGGTGCACTTGCCCATATGTGTGTTTGGTGTTAGTAAAATATCATGTTTTATAAATTTAAAACTTGAGTAAAGTGTTAAAAAGGGCTAAAAATATACATAAAAATATATCACACCGCACCCACATCAAGGACTTTTCTTGAGATTTGACACGTGAAACGTGTCGTGCACACTGCTCAGTTCTTCTGGTAGTTTTAACTTGTACACAATAGTTCCGATCTTTTCCACGATTTTGAAGGGTCCAATGTAACGTGGGTTCAACTTTCCCCGTTTACCAAATCTTACTACGCCCTTCCAAGGCGAGACTTTCAACAATACCATGTCTCCGACCTCGAAAGCTAATGGTTTGCGTCGTTTGTCGGCTTTTGTCTGTCACGAGCCGTCTTGATACGGTCTCGTATCTGAATGATCTTATCTGTGATTTCCTGGACCAAATCCGGACCAATGAGTTGTTTATCCCCGGTCTCCGCCCAATATAGCGGGGATCGACACTTTCGTCCATAAAATGCTTCAAATGGGGCGGCCTGGATGCTAGTATGATAACTATTATTGTACGAGAACTCCACTAAGGGCAAGTGAGTATCCCAGTTTCCACCCAAATCCATCACACAAGCACGTAACATGTCCTCCAAAGTTTGTATCGTTCATTCACTTTGGCCGTCCGTTTGAGGGTGAAAGGCCGTACTAAGATTCAGTTGGGATCCAAAGGCCTTTTGGAATGATTGCCATATTCTTGACACGAATCGACCATCTCGGTCTGATATAATAGAAACAGGCACTCCATGTTGTGCCACAATCTCCTTGAGATATATTTCGGCCAGTTTCTTGGTGCTATCCTTCTAACTAATCGTTAGAAAATGTGCGGACTTTGTAAGTCGATCTACAATTACCCAAATCATATCATGGCCTCTCGAGGTTCGAGGTAACTTAGTAATAAAGTCCATTGAGATTTGTTCCCATTTCCAAACGGGAATTTCAGGTTGTTAGAACAAACCTGAAGGCTTTTGATATTCCGCCCTTAACCTTGGCACATGTAAGGCATTTCCCAACATAAGTAGCAATGTCGCTTTTAAGCTTAGGCAACCAATAAAATTCTTTTAAATCTTGGTATATCTTATCCGAACCCGGATGTATAGATGTCGCAACCCCCGTCCCTTAATTACCCGGGAACGGGCGGCCGCGACCAGTTTCGGTGGTATTCTTGTTTATGAGCGGAAATTACATCAGAACCGTAGTTAGGAAATATTTTATCAGAGTAAAATACCACATTTTCATAATATTAAACACGTGGGAATAATCCCAAGTTTTAAGTGCACACATTTTCATAGGGATAAACCCTATTTTATTTAATAAAACATCTCTTTATTTTAGGTAACTTTATAGCCACTTTTCCAAGCCTTCAGTGCTGTCCAGCTGGCTTCTATTTGGCTTTCACATTTTGTTACCTGAAACGCGTTTAAAAACATTTTGTCAGTTGGAAATACTGGTGAGTAAATCTCAGTTTAATCAAGTTAAGTAAAACCATTGTACAGTATTGAGGGCGGTCGCGCAATTACATTTGTTCCCATCTACTTTAATTACCACCCACGATACTGTCAACCCGACTTGTGGCCATGTTACTCCTCGCAAGATAGTAACAAATTTTGTATACAAAACCCCAACATACCGACGATAATTGTAGAATACAAATACTCAGTCACTGTTTAATGTAATTAATTAAGTGAAAAAGGAGATTACTCACATTGCTGTCTTAGGTTTTCCTTTAGGGTTTCCTGGTGATTATCTATAAATTACACAAATGCACACGCGTTAGTATAATAACCCAATATTGACATTAGTAATACCCTCCCCGAGACGACATTCCAACGACTACGTTGGGCAGAACCTCGACAGTCGTTACGGAACCCTGTATCAATCGAGCAGCGTATCCAATACGTAATTAGGGTTATGATACTTACAACGGGGCAGAACATCGTTAATTAGGGGGTATAATACCCAAGAATTATGCCTATACTATAGAATTTCGAGAAATGAAATTGTTTGTGAGCGAATTCAAATGAACGGCCGATGCCCTCTATATATAGGGCCTGATTCACGCTTCGTCGCTCCCCGCGAAGACCAAAGGGTCGTCTTACGCGGCCCGCGACATAGGGTGGTAGGGCCTAGCTTCGCTTAATCAGCCAACTAGCCTCGACACGACCAACGACACGTGGCAACACCGGGTTAAGCCGGGTGGCCAATCTGTCGCGCCCCACGTAGGAGGTAGCCAAGGGCTACGCGGCCCGCGAGCGCCTTATTTTCTGGTTTTTTATTTTATTTTTGCAAACTTAAAGGTATTCGGGGCCCGTTTTCGCATACGGGGTGTATTTTTAGGACATATTGGGATATTTTAAATATTTTTAGGGTGTCGAAAAAAATTAGGAGGGTTGTTATATCCTCCCTACCTTGTTTTAGAACTCGTCCTCGAGGTGTACTGGAATAGGTGTGGGTATTTCCTTTGCATTTCCGATTCAAGCTCCCAAGTGTATTCTGGTCCTCTTTTGGAATCCCATTTTACTTTGACCAGAACTAATCTCTTGTGTTTGAGGTTCCTGACTTTCATGTCTTCAATCTATAGGGGTCTTTCTACAAATTTTAATTGTTCATTTACCTCTATTTCCTTAAGAGGTACTACTAGCGATTCATCGGCTAAGCACTTTTTGAGATTACATACATGAAATACATCATGTATCCCTGCCATTTCCTCTGGCAGTTGTAGCTGATAGGCTACAGGTCCTATTCTTTTAATAATCTCAAAAGGTCCAACATACTGGGGCTTAGCTTTCCTCTTTTGATGAATCTTACCACTCATTTACAAGGGGAAACTTTCAATAACACTTTGTCTCCTACCTGAAATTCCAATGGCTTTCGTCTGTTATCAGCATAACTCTTTTGTCCGTCACGTGCTGCTTTCAGTCGTTCCTTGACTTGAATGATTTTGTCGGTTGTTTCTTGCACTATTTCAGGTCTGGATAGTTGCTTTTCTCCAATTTCTACCCAACAGACTGGGGTTCGGCACTTTCGTCCATAAAGTGCTTCGAATGGTGCAGCATTGATACTTGTGTGATAATTGTTATTATAAGAAATTTCTATTAGTGGTAAATGATCGTCCCAATTACCTCCGAAATCAATTACACAAGCTCTAAGCATGTCCTCCATTTTCTGAATTGTTCTTTCGCTTTGTCCGTCCGTTTGAGGATGATAAGTTGTGCTTAGATTCAACTTGGTTCCCATTGCTTTTTGGAAACTTGTCCAAAAATGAGAGGTAAAACGGCTATCCCTATCCGAAACAATTGATAAAGGAATTCCATGTAATGAAACCATTTCATTTACATACAACTTAGCTAATTGTTCCATACTGAAAGTTTCCTTAATTGGTAGGAAATGTGCTGACTTAGTTAGCCTGTCTACTGATGTGCGTGAAGTGTGCTATATTTTTAATGTATATTTTAAGCCCTTTTACACTTTTTTGCCAAGTTTTAAATTTATAAAACACGATATTTACTAACACTAAACACTCATATGGGCAAGTGCACCCATCGTGGACGTAGTATAGTGTTGGTAAGATACCGAGCTCGTCCAAGGATACAAGAGCTTTTAGTACCGGTTTATCCTCAACGTCTTATCAAATCAATAGTTTAGAAAAAAGGTTTTTAAACTAGAAAAAATAAAACTAACTAAAATGCTGAAAAATAAAATAAAAGTAAAAACAGATAGACAAGATGAATCACTTGGATCCGACTCGTGTGTAGTGTAACCTTTGATTATTTCCGCACTTTTGCATTTTTTAAGAGATTATCTTAGTTATTGTAGTAGGCCCCTCTTTTGAAGGTGACGTTACCCTCAACCCAGTAGTTTGAGTCAGCAAGGATACAATCCTAAAGGGTCGGATTATTGAAAGATAATTAATTAAGTTATTAATGCATAATGTGGTAGGCCCCTCTTTTGAAGGTGACGTTACCCTCGGCTAAGTAGTATGAGTCAGCAGGGATACAGTCCTAAGTAGCCGGGTTAAAGTTTTAATAGTAGCTTACTTATGAGCGGATCAAAGAGTTTGGACCCCCGCCATCCAATACCGGTGGGTATTGAAGGAGGTCCTACTAAATTTGACCCAGGTCCTTTGCAGGATCTATACACTGAACAATGGCAAGACTCTTACCAAACCGTTCCCTTAACCCCCGACCAGGTAGCCAACATATCTCCATATAGACCGTGGAGATATGAATGGAGAAAATCTTTTATTTTATATAGACAGTAAAATAATGCCAAGACACCACGGACAAACGATTAGGAAGAATCACCTTCAACATAAGAAACTAGTTATTAAAGTCATTAATACATAACCAAATAAAAAGTGCGAAAAGATTAAAAATAAAAAGTATTACACTAAACACTTGTCTTCACCAAGTGATGTAAGAGACTTAGGCAAACATGGCCTTTGATTGTCAAGAACTCTTACGATCAATCTTGGATCCCGAGATGACTCACACACTCTATGATGGATGATGGATGATGGTGGTGGATGATGGTGTTGTGATGGTGGTGGGTGGTGGGTGAAGTGTGAGAGAGGGGGTGTGCCAAGGGATGGTTTGCAAATGAGCCAAGCAACCCTATTTATAGCCTGAATAGCAGCTCGGGCACGGCCCCGTATCCATCCTCCTTCTCTTCTTCATTAATTGCAGTTTGTCTGCATTAGTTGACCATGCCCCCGTGTCCGCTGAGCACGACCCCGTGTGCAGAAGCGTATCTGTACTGTCAAGATTTCCCTAGATTCTGCGAATCTTAGAGTTGACCACGACCCCGTGTCCAGTGGGCACGCCCCCGTGGTGGGCGATAGAAGCTTCTACAACTTTGTCTTTTCTGCTGACACTTAGGCACGCCCCCGTGCTCAGTGAGCACGGGGCGTGTTCAACCTTCTGTTCTCTTGTTTTGCTTGGGAAGATGCTGTCGAGGAGGTCGGGCATGCCACGTTTGTTCCTTTTCTTGTATTTATGTTTGATTTAGCTGCCTTTTTGCTTCTTTTGTTCATTTGAGCTCATTTAATCCTGAAAATACAAAAGGAAGACAAAAAAACACTTTTTCTAACATTAGTACTAAAAAGGGGTTAGTTTTATGCCACAATTGATGTAATTTATATGTTGCATTTTGTGCACATCAAATACCCCCACACTTGAATCTTTGCTTGTTCTCAAGCAAAATTCTTTATAATGTGGCTTTACACTCCCAAATGGAATGGGTAGAAGAGAAGGTTTTTGGGCTTGTCATAGAGTGTCAGGATTTCCAAGATTCTTTATTAAGTTTTATTTTTATTTATTTACAATCCTATTCGTCATGATTTATTAAAAACATTACATAAGATAAATTACTTATTAGGGCATAACGTGCCTTTTTAAAATTCCATTTATATAGAAGTTCACATACCTCACGGGGGATCACTCAATACTCGGCCGAAGATGTATTTTAGTGAATCACTCGAGAGCGGCATGAAACTTACTCTTACCATAAGCTTGACAAGCAATCAATCTTCCTCGTTTTTAACTATAGACCTTTGTAAATATCAAGAGGACTTTTGGGGTGAAGGGTTAGGCTTGGGCTAAAGATAGGTGGTTGGGTTAGTGGTTAGTAAAAGGGTGAAAGGCGTAAAAAGCGTCGGTTTTCGGAAGACTTTTTATTTTTCATAACTTTTTATTTTGATGAAGCATTTCTTTCAAACAAAGTTCTTTTTGATAAACTTGTTTGTTTATTTCTTTTGGCTTCATCATCATCATGATCATTTTTTTCAATAAGTAAGTCAAAAGAAAAACCGAGCCTTGTTACTAAAATAAAGGGGTTTAAAATAAAAAAAAGGGTTTTGATGGGTAAACGGGTGTTTGTTTTGGGTTAAGAAATGAAAAGGTTTAGGCTCAAAGGGGTTAACTAGGGGGATTTTGGGTAGGTGGTAAAAAAAAGAAAAATAATGGTGTAGAAATAAAAAGGGTTAGTCCTAATGCCTCCATCATTTACTTACTTGGGTTTAGGTTGGTAAGGACCGGGAATGTATCGTCATGGCAAGTTCTAGAGTCGTAAGAAACAAGCGGCTATTCACACAAGAAACGAAAAATGAGCAATTAGTTTAAAGATATGTATTTGTATTCTCAATAAAGGCTCAAAACTCACTTTTTGTGGGAATGGGTTTTTATGTGATCAAGTATATATAATCAAATTTTAACTAAACTTGTCATGCCGTTTCATAATTTTCTTATGTTGGTTCTTTTTATCACGACGCTATCGGTTGTAAATTTGTAAAAATATAACCTTTTTAGGACTTGAATATCCCAACTTAAACCTAGACAAAAAAAATGAAAAATTTTTGAAAAAAATTTGGGGTGATTAGTGGTTCCAATGGAGTTTTGTGTAAGGCTTGTATTTAGGATTTGCAAGATTCAAGGTTTTAGCATCCCCCTACACTTAAATTACACATTGTCCTCAATGTGTCCCAAAAATAAGTTTTTAGGTTGATTGAATGTGTAAAAAAAATGTGAAAAAGCAAAAGTTTATGTTACTGGGCGTCTGGACACGGCCCTGTGGTGTCCGGGCACGGCCCCGTGTTCAGATCGCCAGTAACAAAAGTTTGTAAAAAAAAAACAGAAGCCTGGGCACGGGGGCGTGTTCAATGAGCACGCCCCGTGTCCAGTTACCTGAACTGGGCATTTTCTGCAGATTGTGCAGCACGAGGCCGTGTTGGGGGGCACGGCCCGTGCTGAACTTGGTGTAATGAAGAAAATTTTGTCGGAGGGCCCTGTTTTCGTGTATGGGGTGCTGGTTCAAGTTTCCCTTGTTATCCTTTACCATCCCGAGTGTGTTTTATTCCTGAAAATTAAAACTAAACTAGAAAACATAAAAATTAATCTAAACTAAACTAAAGGATAGTTCCGCGGAATGCCTCCGTGGTGCGCCATATTTATAAGGGTCCTTGGCTAGACCCAATGCCTGGTCATATGTTACCCAGGTGGGATGTTTTGCATCCCATGCTACACCTTCGGAGAGCATCATCCAAACTTGAGTCAATGACCTTCATGTAGTTGACCGGGTCGTCGTCTTTTACTCTTTTTCCAACTCCAAACTTCATTTCCTCGTCCCCAATCCTCAATGTTAGTGTTCCATCATTCATATCTACCACTGCTTGGGCCGTAGCTAGGAATGGCCTCCCTAGGATGAGTGGTACTTTGCATCTTCCTCCATATCTAGTATGACAAAGTCGGCCGGAAAGACAAATTCGCCGACTTTGACTAGTAGATTTTCAGCGACACCTTGTGGATATTTGACGGATCTATCAGCGAGTTGTATGCTTATTTTTGTAGGGCTTGTTTTCCCTAAGCCGAGTCGGTTGAACATTGATGAGGGCATGAGGTTGATGCTTGCCCCAAGATCGGCTAGTGCATTACGAACGGGGGATTCCCCAATCGAGCAAGGAACTGTGAAGCTTCCGGGGTCAAGCTTCTTTTGCGGGAGTTTGTTGAGTAGTAAGGCGGAGCATTCTTCACCTAAATTAACTAATTGCAATGATTCAATTTTCCTTTTATGAGTGAGGAAGTCCCTTATAAATTTTGAATATTTAGGCATTTGAGTTAGGACTTCGATAAATGGAATATTAACATGCAATTGTTTTAATAAATTTTCGAACTTTGCGAATTGCTCATCGGTCTTTTGACGAATTAACCGACCGGGGTATGGAACCGGAGGAGTCTTAGTAGGCTCTTAAATTGGTGGAGAAGCCTTCTCTTGTTGGGGCGGAGTTGTGGTTTAGCTTCTTTCAGTTGGCGGTAATGGAGCCTCTTCGGAACCCACGGTACGGTTTCTCAATGTTATGAGATGGACTTGCGCTTTTGGGTTGGTCTCGGTATTACTTGGTAACGCGCCTTGTGGTCTCTCGGAGATATTCTGAACTATTTGATTTAATTGCTTTTCAATGTTTTGTATACTAGCTTGTTGATTTCTAAAATTCGATTCCAATTGTTGAAATCGATCCGAGTTTTTCTTTTCGGTGTCGGAGATGAGGCGAGATACAGTATCTTCAAGCCTTTCTCTTCCACCTTGTTGTTGAGAGAAATTTTGTAACTCGACTCTTGGTTGTTGAAAGTTTGTTCTTTGGTTTTGTTGGTTACTACCATTGTCGGGTTCTCTCTAACCAAGGTTAGGGTGGTTACGCCATCCTTGGTTGTAGGTACCCGTTGGAGGATCCGACGGCCTAGGTCTATTATCAATGTAGTTTACCGACTCTGTTTGATCATCTATTTCTTTCATACAACTCCAATTTTCATGTGGCCCACCACACCCTTCACAGGCCATGACCGAGGCTGTTTTTGCCATTTCTAGCCTTTTGATTTTTGAAAAAAGGGCCTCGATTTGGGCTTGTAAAGAAGTGCTTTCATCAACCTTAAGGGCACCCGGGGCAATAGATTTATTGCCTCGGGGAGTGTGCCACTGAAAATTGGTTTGAGCAATTTCCTTAATTTGATTATATATTTCATTTGGGCGACGATTACCTAAGAGTCCCCCGGAGCTAGAGTCAAGTGTTTGTCTTGTGTGTGGCAACAACCCATTGTAGAAAGTGGATACTTCTTGCCACACCGCAAAACCGTGATGAGGACACTTTCTTAGTAGCTCCTTGAACCTTTCCCATGTTTCATATTAGGATTCCCCCTCCTCTTGTGAATATGTATTAATTTCAGTCATTAATTTAGCCGTTTTAGCAGGAGGGAAATGCTTATATAGAAACTTTTGGGCTAGTTCATCCCAGGTGTTTACCGAGCCAACTGGGAGGGCGTTAAGCCAAGCCTTAGCTTGGTCTTTTAGTGAAAATGGAAACATTCGAAGGCGGATGGCGTCGTTTGATGCTCCCTTGATCCGGAAGGTATCACATATTTCTAAGAAATTAGTAATATGTAGATGAGGATCCTCGTCCGCAAGCCCATGGAAGGTTGCGGAGTTTTGAAGCATTTGTATCAAATGTGGCCGAAGTTCGAAGTTGTTGGCTTCGACATTCGGTGCATTGATAGCGGCGCCGAGATTACCTACGGTGGGTCGTAAGTAATCCATAAAGGTACGTTGGTCCGCCATTGGAAATGGGTCCCCCGAAACTTTCTCTTGGTTTTTAGCTTTAAGTCTTTTTCTTAGAAAGCGTTCGGGTTCGTCTAGGGGTTCTTTTATGTCTCTATTAGAACTGGAGCTCATACACTACGTGGAGAGTTCAGATGTGGCGCCTGAGTTCCAAGTCCTACAATAAAACAAAAAAGAACATTGGTCAGAAGCTTCACCACGGCTCTGTGTTCAGATGAACACGGCCCGTGGTCGGAGATACAGTGATTGTTTTCCGGATCCCTGTTACTGGGGAGTTCGACACGGCCCCGTGTTGCACCGACACGGCCCTGTGCTCAACTCTCTGTAACTCAGAAAATAAAAACTGCCAGTAACAATGCTGGTCATGGCCCGTGTCCGACCAGGCACGACCCGTGCTGAGCTCTGCAGGAACTGAAAAATTAAGAAAATCCTAAAAAAACAGAAAAATTAGAAAAAACGATTAGGCCGTTGATTCCTAACTTTCTTAAAATCCTTGTGTCCCCGGCAACGGCGCCAAAAACTTGATGTGCGTGAAGTGTGCTATATTTTTAATGTATATTTTAAGCTCTTTCATACTTTTTTGCCAAGTTTTAAATTTATAAAACACAATATTTACTAACACTAAACACACATATGGGCAAGTGCACCCATCGTGGACGTAGTATAGTGTTGGTAAGATACCGAGGTCGTCCAAGGACACAAGAGCTTTTAGTACCGGTTTATCCTCAATGTCTAATCAAATCAAAAAGTTTGAAAAAAGGTTTTTGAACTAGAAAAAAAAAACTAACTAAAATGCTGAAAAATAAAATAAAAGTAAAAACATATAGACAAGATGAATCACTTGGATCCGACTCGTGTGTAGTGTAACAGTTGGACCGTTGTATGACCCTAAATAGTCAGTTAAGGCAGTTCATCTTTGTGTACAAAGGCGGAATCAGTGTAAACAAAGTAATAACAGCTTTTCCTCTTTAATTCCTCTTTATATTACTGAAATCCAAGCTTTTACAATGTATTCTGACAAAAATCCGGCAGAAAAAGCTGTTGTTACTTTGTTTACACTGATTCCGCCTTTGTACACAAAGATAAACTGCCTTAACTGACTATTTAGGGTCATACAACGGTCCAACAGTTACACTACACACGAGTCGGATCCAAGTGATTCATCTTGTCTATATGTTTTTACTTTTATTTTATTTTTCAGCATTTTAGTTAGTTTTTTTTCTAGTTCAAAAACCTTTTTTCTAACTTTTTGATTTGATTAGACATTGAGGATAAACCGGTACTAAAAGCTCTTGTGTCCTTAGACGACCTCGGTATCTTACCAACACTATACTACGTCCACGATGGGTGCACTTGCCCATATGTGTGTTTAGTGTTAGTAAATATCGTGTTTTATAAATTTAAAACT